>NC_133930.1:613750-920625 GCF_964199755.1 Larus michahellis
TCGGAGGGAATTTGGTTTAGAGAAAAGAACAAACCTCCCAAAGCTGCTGCTGTCCCCCCCCAGTTCAGTGTGACAGATGAACTGTGTGACTGTTCTGCTCACGGTATGGTACTGCTCACAGTGTTTCGGACATCGAGAACGCATCGTGTTTTCATGTCTCATCACAATGATGCGATGCTTTTATGTAACAAACTCACCAGATTTGTAAGAATCTGTTGATTAGATTTTGAAAATCTGCGTTTATACCCTGAAAATACCGTGAATGAAAAAATACCATTTTATGGGAGAGAAGCGCAGTGTGACCCACACGGGGGAGCTGGTGAGACCAGAAATGGAGAGGTCTGTTCTGCACCTGGGCAGGGCTGAGCCTGGCGTGGGGACACACCTCCGCTTGCTGCGGGGCAGCAGATAGGGCAGGGGAGATTAGCCGGCATGGAACTGCTCTTTTCACACGGGGGCGAGGTGCTGCCTGGTGCAGAGGGATTGATTGTTCGGGTGTCTGACCAAGAAACTCAGAGGTACCATAGCGAGCTAGTTCTTCCTCTGCTGTGATCTAAGCAAGCTTTTTCAACTTGTTTGAAGTTTGCTATGCAGCAGGAGAACCTGGCTCAAATAGTACAAAGATGCTGACATCCAAGGGGCAAAAAGTGGGCTTCTGAAATTTTTCTTTCTCCTCAAATTGGCAGGCTCCAGGAGGCCACGAGCTGAACTGTGATTACTGGGAGCTTATTGGTCTGGCCCCCGCAGGAGGGGCTGACAATCTGCTCAATGAGGATTCGGAGGTTGATGTGCAACTTAACAACAGGCATATGATGATTCGAGGGGAGAATATGTCCAAAATCTTCAAGGTGCGCTCCATGGTAGTACAGGCCTTCAGGGATCATTTCTTTGCCAATGGATATTATGAAGTAAGTATATTTTCCTTTGTCAGCAAATGACTACTTGAATGTCCTGGCTTCAAGGCCATCTTTTTCCTGGAAAAACTGTAGACTCTCTAATTGACCTGAAAGGGGCAAACGAAAAGCTGTATATTAGGAAACTATTATTTGGTTGCTTTCATAGACATAGACACTCAAAGGTGTGTAGACACACTGGGGCGTGTAAGTGTTACAGCGTGATTCACAAACAGCCCGCGTTCCTCTTTTTAACGTGCTGAGGGGTATCAGACTGAAGTACTTGTGTGTGTGCGTACACAGGCTTTGTAGGATGATGTTCTGGAAGAGTGTGTCTTACCTCACTGCTCTTGTGTGTTGTCATCATTGTCCTTAATTCTTCACTCAAGTAATGACATCCTGTTCTTTAACAGGTCACTCCGCCAACTTTAGTCCAGACGCAGGTGGAAGGAGGCTCAACCCTATTCAAATTGGACTATTTTGGTGAAGAGGCATACTTGACGCAATCGTCCCAGCTCTATCTGGAGACCTGCATTCCAGCGTTAGGAGATGTCTTCTGTGTTGCTCAGTCATACAGAGCTGAGCAGTCCAGGACCCGCAGGCACTTGGCAGAGTATGGACAGAGTATACTTTGCTCTTTATGTAGAAGTGAATTTATAAAGCTGGGGGTGGCAGGCGGTTGGATGACAGAACGTACAGTGAGCAGACAACATAATGCTGATGCAGAAGGACTGAGCAAAAGTCTGTTTGGGGGTGGGAGATAATACCTTGTCTCCGTGAACGTCCAGCTGGTCATAATACGTTGACGTTTAGTCAAGGAAAATCTGGGCGAAACAGAGCTCATACATTGTTAGGAAGCTTTGTCTCTTTAGAAAATACAATTCATCAGTTCATGCTGTTGTCTTTTTTTTTTTTTTTATGGCTTCATTTTCTTTACGGTGTAGAAGTGGGATAAATGAAAAGGGGGACAAAAGTGTGTATTCTTGGGTTGTGGGAGCTTTTTCTCGTGAGAATTTTTTCATAACTAAAGATCTGTTGCTTGTGCATGGTTTTGTAACCGCATGACTTTGTTTTTCAGATACACTCACATTGA
Organism: Larus michahellis; assembly: GCF_964199755.1. Lineage (NCBI taxonomy): Eukaryota > Metazoa > Chordata > Aves > Charadriiformes > Laridae > Larus > Larus michahellis. Next base: position 615,737 of record NC_133930.1, read on the forward strand.
AGCTGAATGTCCTTTTATAACTTTCGAGGATTTATTGGACCGTCTGGAGAGCTTGGTTTGTGACGTAGTGGACAGAGTCTTGAAATCACCTGCATCAAGCTTACTGTATGACCTCAACCCGGTAGGCACAATGGGGAACAGTCGGGAATAGCCAAGAAAATATAATCTTTAGCCTTTCCTGATCAGCATGTTCATCTGGGGAAGGCAGGGCATGGCAGCGAGCTCTGCTTGCTTACTATTATTAATAATAAGAAAAAATACTAAATAACGTCAAAAGAATGAAAATGCTGCAAGGCTGGTAATGACTCTTCTAGAAGCAGGGGGCTGTGGGGGAAGAAGCTCCCTGCCAGCGAGTTGCAGGAGTGCTGGGATTATCCCAGTGTGCTGGGATTTATTGCAATGTGCACTGTACCAGTGGAATAAACCCCTCTAACCCAGAGCTCGTAATATTGATCGGCTGGTACTTGCAGATTGAGCACAAGGGAGCAATGAAACAACTGGTGTTTTACTTTCTACCCTGGAATGTGGAGCTCTGTAAAGCTATTTTCATTTGTTAGAGACCCTTTGTCTTCTGGTGCCTTTGCAAAGAAGATGGCTTTAAGAGACTGCTGACTTTATTTCTGTCGCTAGCGTTTCTCTCAGAACGCATAGAAATTCAGTCATCTCTTATTTTGAGCTGTTTTCCTGATAAACACTGGGAGGTTCAGTTTTAAATTTGGGCTGAGGCGGGGGCAGGAGGTAGGAGACAGCAGAAGCACAACCCCCCTCACAAAGGCGGGTTCTGAAGCCGATCTGTGCGCAGGGAAACAAAAATGTTCTTCTGTGGCCTTGCGAGTGAACCTCTGCTAATGGCTGAGTTTGAAACACCTGCGCACGCAACGAATTTGTACAGAAAAGGAAACAGCTTTGAAAATTCTTCCTCCCTTCTCTCCTGCCATCTTTCTCAGCTTCTTTTCTGTGAGCTTTACTGGGCTTGGAAGGTGGTTGGGTTTGGTTCTTGGGTTTTAGTACTGAGCTTGATTTGTTTGTTTGTTTATTTATTAAGTAATTGTTGATGTGTGAGCTGGAAAGAGTAGTGTGTGTGCTTCAAGCCTGGAAGTGGACTTGCTGATTAACTAGAAAGGTAGTATTCTTTAAAACTGGTACTCTTCAACTGTCTACTCTGATTTACAGGGCTTCCAGCCCCCTAAACGTCCTTTCCGACGAATGAACTATACTGAAGCCATTGAGTGGTTAAAGGAACACGATGTGAAGAAGGAAGATGGCACTTACTATGAGTTTGGAGAAGTAAGTCTTTCTGAGCCTCTGTAGGAATTACAACCAAAGAAAATCCCCCTGCCCCGCACTAAGGGTGTGCAAGTCCCGTGAAGAACAGCATGTTTGGCCCGTGGTGCTATTGGGTGTACTGTCGGTGTGTAACTCTGGTGTGGTTTGTGTGGAATGGTAGCGGGAAGGTATGAAATCGTAGTCCCATGTAAGTTAAAGGGAGTTTTGCTGTAAACTTCAGCAAGGCCTGGATTTTTGTCTGGACTGTGCTGGCAGGTGTAGTGATGTCGTATTGGGGAAGGCAAGCGTGGGATGGGTTTTCACGTGATGTCTTTGAACGTTGGAATCAAAATCTGTGTTGTCATCTGTCCGTCTGTTCTGTCTTGCTCTTCTCCAACATGCAAGGCAAAGTGATTTGAATCTCAAGAGGACTTGATGCTGTAGCCACAGTCATCAAAGGATTTAAGACAAATGAGATTTTTAGGAGGAGATCATACAATTGTTAAACTTCAAAGTCTGCACAGCGTATTCAGGGGGAACCTTGGCAGCTCAAAACAGATGTGTTGGGTTTTTTGCTGTTACTGCTTTTCCCATTTGTATCAAAGATGACAGAGATGAAGGGAGGGAAGGGCCTTCAAACTGCCCTGAACTGAAGGTTCTGGAGGGAAATAAGGATTCTTCCCTGCCTGCCCCCATTGTGGGCTAACACGTGCTTTGTGAGCTGCCCTTGCACAAGGCCCGTGTTCCTTGCGTTTTCCTTGCTGTGCGTGCTCTAGTGGCTCCTCCGGCCCCCTTTCCGTGGCAGTCAGTGCTGTAGTGCAGTGTGGGGTCGGATTAAAACAAGTAACAGGTATGGCTGTCTTCTCCTATGAAAGAAAAAATCTAATCTTCTGACTTTAACTCGGAATCTAAGAAAAGCGTGACACCATTGGTGCAATAGAAGTTTAAATTAAACCTTTCAGGGATAGTTTAACAAGCCGTGATCACATCATCACTGATGTTCCCTGCCTGTCAGTGTAACTGGTGCCATCCTTCACTTCTCCCCAGTTTTAAACAGTAAAATTGCTGAATTAATCAAAATGAAACTTCTGCTAGGTGTTTCACAGTTTATCAAATTTCAGTCTGAAAACTTTAACCTAAATAACACTAGGCTCCTCTGTGTAACTCATCAGTTGAGCTTTTTAGAAATAGCCCATATACATAACAAGAAAACACTGAAACTTCTTAGTCTTGAGGTTTGTGGAAAACGGTATTGGGGAGAAAGGAGATAAGGCTCTTCAGTGTTTGCTGGTTGTTTGGGAAGTCTGCATTTCAGGTTAGGTTTTTCCTCAGATTTCTGTCAGAAACATTGGGAAGACTTGGATTTTAATTGAACAGATATTTTTCCCCTGATATTTATGTTCTTAAATATATTTTTTTCTAGGATAAGTTTGTTTTAAAAATATAGGTGTATAGGATGAATGTGCGGATACATGTGGTCTGAAGCTGTCTTTGTTTCATGCCTGATACATGTGGGACTCAAGGTATTGGAGTGGTTTTGGTTTTAAATATTAATAAAGCCTTCTTTAACCTTAGGATATTCCTGAAGCTCCTGAGAGGCTGATGACAGACACCATTAATGAGCCCATCTTGTTGTGCCGATTTCCTGCAGAGATCAAGTCTTTCTATATGCAGCGCTGCCATGACGATTCCCGGCTTACCGAGTCTGTGAGTTGGTGTTTCACGTAGCGTTGCAGGCCTCTAAGCGGAATGGGGAGCGTCAGCGTGAGTGAGCACAGAATGAGTCAGTACTATGGGAAAATCGTGGAGGATTCTTCCCGGGTTTTGGGTTGGCTGTCTCTTGGCGCGGCTTGTTGAGCCTACAGAAATAAACGCAGCAACTCTGAAGTGCTAATAAAATGTGGGTAGATCATAGTGAGCATGCTCTTCTCCCACCTCGGGTACGTCCTAGTCTCTTGGCAGTACTTCTCTGGCTTCTCGGAGACTGTATTGTCTGAAGACTGGCTGTCTGGCAGCGAGGGGCAGGGGTGCTTGTTAGGGGCGCTGCTGTGTTTGTGGGGTTTTGGGGGAGTGTTTTGGGAGTTTCGGTGGGTTTTTTTTTTTAATGTTGTTGTTGGGTTTTGGTGTTATTTTTACAGTTGAGTGTAGCCAAGAGTATTAGAGGTTAACCTAGTCAGTTAGTTTATTCCATCTATAAGTTGGGTCCAGAAGGAATTGCCTGCCTTCCTGTCACAGAGAATTAAAATTATGTGGTAAAATGTGTTATGGGAATACAGTGTTAAGTTTGGGCGATTTTTCCTCCCCCTCCTGCAGGCAGCTTAATCGTAATAGTTTGATCTCGTGTTGTAGGTTGATGTGCTGATGCCTAATGTTGGTGAGATCGTTGGAGGCTCCATGCGTACCTGGGATAGTGAGGAGCTACTTGAAGGCTACAGGAGAGAGGGCATCGATCCCACGCCGTACTACTGGTACACTGACCAGGTTTGTGAAACAAATTAGATGTGCTGCTTGTCACATATGATAGTTGATTTTATTTTTTTTAAACTGTTCTTGAGATGATGCAGTCTAAATTGGAAACATTTTTGGTGGCCCAAAGTAGATAGTCATTTAACCACTGGCAAAAAGCAATGGGTAGGAGTTTGCATTTGGTTAGAATCGCTGCTGTTTGCTGCGGTTGCTCGCTGCCCTTACCAGATCCCCTGCCTTAGACTGGGCTGTGCGGGTGTGCTCCCCTTGTAATGACTTCTGCAGTGGTTCTGGTTACATAAAAAGAGCTTGATCTTCACAGGCTTGAATGGCTGAGCTGTAGCTAGTGTAACGGGAGGGGGAAAGGAGGTGGCCGAAAAAGAATCGTTAAGACTTTCTCTTTCACCTTCCATTTTCCTCTTCTTGTCCTTACACTGCCTCAGGAAACTCAGGACAACTAAACACAAGTGTCTTGCCTGAAAAGAGCACAGTCTGTTTATCTCATCTTTCAGAAAATAATCTTGGAATGGTTTTGTGGGGTTTTTCTGGTGGTATTACTGCAATTATAATATAAATAACAAGAAAATGTTTAATATCTACTCTCTGATTTTAATTTCACAGAGAAAATATGGCACGTGCCCTCATGGTGGCTATGGTTTGGGATTAGAACGGTTCCTAACTTGGATTCTGAACAGACACCATATCCGAGATGTCTGTCTCTATCCACGCTTTGTCCAGCGCTGCAAACCTTAGCCATCCTTGTGAAAAACTCCTAGAAAACCAAGCAACTGATGCTTGGAAAAGAACAATACACTCTGCTATACTACAGCCTGGCTGAGAGTAAGACTTATTGCAACCTGTTGCTAATACAAATACTAATTTAGGATGTGAAAAGGAAAATAAACAAGCCACTTTTTTAAAGGAAAATGCTACCAATTAACTGGAAGAAGCCTTAGAAAAAATCGTTAGGTGCATTTATGCTCTCAACTCAACATAAAACAAAGATCCTGATAAGATGTCATTTAAAAAACAAGATACACTTCTGCTTTTAATTTCTGTAACTTAAAATATGCTGGGCATTTGATTTTTTTTTTTAATTTGCTTTAATCGGTTTTCTCTTGTGGTTTCCTGTTGGAGAAATCGGGAGTTCAAGCTCTTTGAATTCCCAAATAATGACCTCTGAGAATGGTGTGAAAAGACATCATCTAAATAGCTCAGCAAAGTATAAAAATGGGAATAATTATATTAAGCGCTGCACTTCTAGCTCCTACTGTTTTTAATGGAAATTCCGTTTGAGTTTATGCGATAGCAAGGTATGTAGTATTGAGCACAAAATTCTGCTGCAAGAGACTTGGGTTGAGTTTTTTCCCCGCATCATTTATTGGTTAGTAATGGTGAGGCTGCTGGTGAGGTACCCTTTGCTCCTTTCCCCGATACCTGGAGGAAGCGCTGCAGTGGGTCGATGCACACCCAACCTGTGCTGAATTGCAGTAGGAGGGGACGTGTTCCTAGAGCCTCGTCTGTCGGCTCGTGGACATGGGGATGCCTGTGGTGCCTTCCGAATGAAGGTTCTGCCACCTCTTTCAAACCAGAAATGACCGAGTGAAGACCGAGAGAAACTGGTGACTTTGAAATACAGTTGGATTTTGGGATTGTGTGCTGACTGGCCTGTCCTCTCCAGATGAATTGTAGTTCAAGCAGGGCTTTCCCACTTCATGCTAAAGCATGTTTCATAGTAGAGCAGTTCCACCTTTCCTCGCTGGCTCCGTGTTCTCTTGTGCTACTGCAGCTGAGCAGATTCTCTGGCTGTAATCAAGTTATCAAACAGGTTTAATTAAATATTTAATGTGTTGAGTCATCTGTGTGCTTTTTAGTCATAAATAAAGTAATTCTTTTTACTAGAGAGAAAAAAAATTGGTAGGTGCATCATTTGCTACCAGCACTGAGACTTGATTTGGATTTGCCATTCATAGATGTTGAGCTGTGTGATATCCATATTTTTGTAATAAACAATTGATTTTCTTCATCTTGCATGTTACATATATAAACTGATCTAAATCAGCAACCAATAAATTATGGCAACATCAGTTGGTGTGCGAGGCAGTAGTTCTTGACCTTTCCTTTCACTTAGCCTGTGTTCCCAGTCCTTTTGTAGCCGTAACAGGAAAATCCTGCACAGTAACATGCCTCAGTTGTCTCGGCTCGCTCGGCATTTTTGATGGGTTGTTCTCTGAACGTAGAACTTAAAAAGATTCCTTTAAATACCTGCAAAAGTATAGTCAACTGTAAATTCCGTCTGGGTTGGGGGTTATTGCATATGCGTTAAGTACATAAGCTAGAGGAAGAGGAGAAAAATTAACAAGCTTGACTGCAACAAAATGCTAGCAATTTCTTCCTTCTAAACTGAGATACTGGCCAACTTACACCAGCGAGTTACAGGAAACGTCACCCCAATCCAAAAGTTGAACCCCTTGGGCTTGTGTTTTCGTGGGATTTATTTTGTTGGTGGGGTTTTTTTATGGGGGGATAGAGTGAGGGGAGCTCAAGAGGCTGCTGTAATTCAGAATATTTAGGAATTTATGAGCATATAAAGACTTCTATAAAAAAATGTCCTTCAAGAGCCTGAAGTGATGGGAAGGGAGGAGAAAGGTTGGGAGAAGATACAGCTAGAAAAACATCGCTTGTTGGCAGTCGGTTTTCTGCTGTTAAAGCTGGCAGGGCTGAGCTGCTTTATAAAGGTTAAAAGCCTCTGTATCAGGGGAGCTACTAGAGGAAGGGCTGAGGACTTAAGAGGTGCTTGTGGCAGAGGCAGATCAGATAAGGAGCTTAAAAGGTGACTGGGATGAAAGATGCTGTGGAGTGGAACACAGCGGAGACTGCTGTGCGGTTCCCTAATCTGCTGGGGGAGCAGAGGTGGTGCTGGGCAAACCTCTGCCCCGGAAAGATCCTCGAATTAAGCAAAAGCCTGTGCAAATCTACCAGGGGGGTAATGGGGAGTAAATTCTGTAGGCAGCTGCTGAAACCAAACAAATGTAGTGATGTTCAAATGCTGCTTCAAACCAAACCTTTTTTATGTTAAAGAGGATTGGTGCAGTTCCTAATTTATCACTGAGGTTCAATGCAGGTCTTCTACTGTTAAGAAAAAAAAAATTACTCTTAGAGATTGAAAAATTATAAATGTAGCATGGTTTTATTTCTGTGCTCCGTCAGTTGTGGTTTTGTATGGTGTCTTACTTCTTTTTTTTTGTTGTGTTCTTAGAAAATTTGCTGAGTTTGATTATGTCTCGAGTGATCTCAAACCAGTGATGATCCTGGGTGTTTCTGGCAGCTATCCGGAAAGCTCCTTTCCAAGCTCTCCGGCAGTAAAACTTCTTGATTCTAAGTTATTATTTGGGGCTGATTTAATCACGCTTGCTGTCAGCGCGTTCTGTGGGCTAGCAGTGCTCCCAGGTCCGTCCTGTCCGAGTTCGGTATTTGTCCTCCATACTAACACAGGTACGTTGTGTACATGGGCAATGCTGGGCAGTCCTGGGAGAAGCGAAGCAGCTGGTTGGTCTCGCCGGCTGTGAGGATTCCAGGGACCGGAGGGAGCAGCAGTTTCCTCTGGGCTCCACCACGAATTCCTGCGCAGTTTACGGCCCTTGCAAATTGTGGTGATTAGTAATACTCCTCAGAAAGGCACCGCAGCTGGTTGGAATGCAAGAATACTTGGTTTTATTTTTATTAGAAATGGTAAACAAATCTGCAAAAGAGGAGAAAATATGCAATCAGGACTTGGATTTCTCCTCATCCTTACTTTCCTTTTCCTTCAAGGTATTTCCTTGCAGGAAACTCCAGTCGGGTTGGTAATTGAATTGGTACTTGGTAAACCGGACTGCCAGCACTGGCTCCAAGGTCCTTTCAGCCTTGTGACTGGCAGCTTTGAGATCATTTGTGTAGTTTTGTTTAGATTACATCTCCTTACATGCATTATTTTATATTTATCTATGTTGAAACTCATCTGGCCACCCTTTGTAAGGACCTTATGAAGTTCCTTGCCACTGGTGTGGCACCAGAGAGCCCAGCATCCTTTACAAATTTGGGGTTTCTCCTCGTCGCTCGCTTCCCCATCAGGCAGTTGGGACCGAAAGAGCCACCGCTCGCTGGAGGGACGAAGAGATGTGCGGGGCTGCCAGGCCTTGGGCAGCGAGAGCTGAGTCTGGTTTTGGCCTTCCCAGCTGTCCATGGAGTGACTGAAACTGCTGCTGAGAAGATGGGGGATGCAAACCAAACATTTGTGTGCAGGGTAACTGTTCTGGTATTTCTGCACAGGTCCTGCAGTGCTGCTGTCTAAACGTACGATGTGGAAAAGATGGGCAAGGACGATAGCGTGGGGCCAGCAGTGAGAGCCCTAGAGCTCAAATCAGCAGCGGGGCCAGCAGTACCTCCCTGTCCGACCCCTCCTGCCACCAGACAGCCCCCTTTGATTCCCAGCATCCACAAACCATGCTGGGCAGTGACCAGGATGGTGACGGAGAAGCATGACTCCTGCTGTAATGCTATACGGAGGTGCTGCTGGTGATAAATCCACGTCTGTGGATGTCTGCCCCCAGCTGAGAAACGCTGTTCCTCCCAGCACGCGAAGGAAATCTTCTCATAAATCATGCACTGTAAACACAGTGTGCGTCCCTGTGTGCCATGTGCAGCCCTGTTGCAGTGCTTTTCCACTGGGCCCTGGCAGAGGCAGAATTTGAGTTTTGAAAAGTGTGTTCTGTCTCTTAAAAACCTCCGCTCTGGTGAGCCTCCCCTGCAGTGCTGCCTCCAGCTCTGGGGCTGCCAACACCAGAAGGCCATGGGTCTGTTGGAGCGGGGCCAGAGGAGGCCCCGGAGATGCTGGGAGGGCTGGAGCCCCTCTGCTGGGAGGACAGGCTGGGAGAGCTGGGGGGGTTCAGCCTGGAGAAGAGAAGGCTCCGCGGAGACCTTCCAGCCCCTGCCAGTCCCTCAAGGGGCTCCAGGAAAGCTGGGGAGGGACTCTGGAGCAGGGAGGGGAGCCTTGGGACGAGGGGGAATGGCTTTAAACTGGAAGAGGGGAGATTTAGGTTAGATATTAGGAAGAAATTTTTCCCTCTGAGGGTGGTGAGCCCCTGGCCCAGGTTGCCCAGAGAAGCTGTGGCTGCCCCATCCCTGGAGGGGTTCAAGGCCGGGTTGGCCGGGGCTCGGAGCAACCTGGGCTGGTGGGAGGTGTCCCTGCCCAGGGCAGGGGGTGGCACTGGGGGGGCTTTAAAGGTCCCTCCCAACCCAAACCATTCTACCATTCAAACTGTATGTCTGTTTCCTGCGCTACCAACAAGGGCCACAGAGAGGGGACTAAGCCGGGTGATAGGGCGTGGCGACGGCCCCCTGAATATAAAATCCGATTTTTTTTAAGGATATTGCGGTCTTCTGTTTGGTTCGCGGGGTGTTCGATCCCTCATTCCCGAGCCCCCCCCGCCTCTCCTGTGGTACCGGTCACACACAGGGACTGTGGAGGAGAACCGGGGGCGGAGCAGCCTGAGGGACTCCTGGCTCGGCCCCGTCGCCTCCGCCGCCGCCCCCCGGCACCGCCCTCGCTGCCGTACGGCAGCGAGGGCGGTGCCGGGGGGCGGCGGCGGAGGCGACGGGGGCGGCGGCGGCTGAGGGGCGGTGGCGGTGCCGTCTGAGGGAATGCGGGCGGCCGCCGCCAAGATGGCCGCCGCCGCGGGTGCTGCTGCAGCCGCCGCCGCCGGACGGGCGCGTCAGCGTGAGTTCGGTGGGCTCCGGCCGCCGCCGGACGGGAACGGGGTGCTGAGGCGGGGAGAAGGTGTCGGGGAAAGGGCTGAGGGCTGCCGGCCTGGCCGCGGGGGCCGTGAGGGCGGCGGGACGGCGTTACACAACGGTGCCTTTGCGTAACGTTGCCGGTGGAGCCGGGGCCTCCCCGCAGCGGGGCCGACGCTGCCCCGGGGGTCCCGTTCCCCTCGCCGCGGTATCCGGAGACCTTCGTTAAGTCCGGCTTAATTACCGGGAAGCGGCGGGCGGGCTGGTGGTGGTTTTACCTCTAAACGCACTGAGGGCTGTGGGGCTCGGGCTGCTTTCCTCAGAGGGAGATTTGTCCTTTGCTGCTGTTGGGCTCCGGGTTTCATTGTTCGGTTTGGGTTGGTTTTGTTGTTTTGGTTTTTTTTTTTCCCCCCCTCTCACGAGTTTAATTGTAAACGAAGCGCTTTTCTTTTTCGAAGGTGTTTGCGTGAAAGCCGGTGCTTCTTTAAATCTTCTTTTTTTAAGGGAGATTTTTTCAAACTTAAGGGCAGGCGGGTGAGGAGGTGTGAGCAGTGAATAGAGCTGCACGTCAGTTTCACGCCCGTCCTGATCCCAGAGCCCCCTGGCTTGGAAGGGGCCTTTCAGGTCATCAAGTCCAACGACCAACCCAACACCGCCCAAACCCCCGCTACCCCACGTCCCTCAGCACCGCATTTGCCCGGCTTTTAAATCCCTCCAGGGATGGCGACTCCACCACTGCCCTGGGCAGCCTGTTCCAATGCTTGACAGCCCTTTCCGAGAAGAAATTTTTCCTGATGTCCATCCTCAACCGACCCTGGTGCAACTCGAGGCTGTTTCCTCTTGTCCGAATGCTGCAAATGTGTGTTATATATGCTACCTACAGATAGACGTGCATTGCAGTTCTTACAGTATGCGCCCAAAGGAGCAGTTTTGGGTGCTCCTCCGCAGGAGCTGTGTTCCTCGCTCTCTGTAATTACAGCGTGTCACCCACTGTATAACTGTAACCACTATAAGGCTGTAGTGGTGAAGCTACCTTCCGAGGGACACCAAGAACGGCAGGAGTGCAGGCACACACCCACCACCAGCTTCATCGGGCCTTGGCTCTAGAGGCTGCTACGATACTGCCACTTCTAAAACTTACAGAAGAACACTGTAATCAATCTTTCCATCAAGCTGGAAGCATCGTTGTCGCATGTCCTGTGTGTTCTGCATCGTGTGCTTTATGGTGCAGACAGAAATGGGCCCAAACCTCACCTCAAGTAAAACAAATGCTTTCCAGTATTTATGTAGAGTGTGAAAGGATCAATGCAGCCATTGAAACGTCTCTTTTTTATTGTTCTATATACTTAACATATAGTGTCAGTGCTTTAAAGAATAGTAACCTAAGAACTGGAAGAAGAATAAATATTTGAAAAGTCTTTCAGGCATCAGCAGTGCTTGAATTGAAGTTCTTCAGTTTCCAGCCTTTTGTATTGCTACAGACACAGGCATCCACGGCTACACACTCTTAATCCTGAGTAAGAAGCTGGATTTGCAAGATGCTTTTCACTGTCATTGATTTCAGCAGGTTTTGAGGGCGTTCAGCATCTGTTCAGGATGTTATTAGGGACCTGTGAACCGTAAGATGCTCTTCGCAGCGGGTGGATCGGCTGCTGGGGAGGTCTGTGCTATTGGGGCTCAATTGCTGCTGGAACTCCTGCAGTCTGACAAGGGAAGTGTCGCACCAAACAATTGCTGCAGAGCCAGGGATGCAGAATTTAACAATTTTTTTTCATCTTGGGCAATTCACACTATTGTTGCACTGAGAAATATCATGTAATGACTATGAACTCCTACGGAAAACAAAGTGTGCTTTTGAAAAAGCAGACTGTAGCCAGCATGTGGGAAGTAAAGTACCCTTTTTTTTGGCTGATGCTGAAATCCAGGAATAATATAAGTTGCCTAGCTGGGTAGTGAGAAAGAAGGCTGCCCGCGTCCCTGGGTAAATGGATTCTGAAACTGCTGCTCAGTGTACCCGGCGCAGGGTCAAACTAAGGAGCTGTGTGCTTACGGCTCGCAGGTGCTGACCTACGTTGCTGAAGTTTGCTGGTGACCCTAAATTAACAAGCGTCTAACCTACATTGTAGAGCTGCTGTAGAAATACTTTGCTTTTCTAGCGTTAGCCCAGGTACGTCTGTACCACGAGGAGTTAGGTAGCTTGACATCCTTCCTTCCTTAGCGTGTCAGCCCTGCATAGTTTCTCTTGTGTTGTCACCAGTTATTTTGGACTTACGATTGGAGCTTAAAGATTAGTGAGGCTTTGGTTTGGTTTTAGGTTACTACCTGGTATCTGAAAAGCTGTTAGTATAGAGTGTTTAAAGACAGGCAGAAGCTTGCAATTTCATGACTTTCTTTGATTCCAGGACATGGAGCTTAAGGGAGAAAATGCCAAGCAGCGTGATACTGCTGAGTGTGTTTATGTAGCTCGTGGGGGATTAGTGCCTATCTGGTGAAAAGGCCCCTCAGCCCGGTGCGAGGTTATCAGTGTGCTGTTATCTTTCTTCCAGTTGTTAAAACCAGCAGTCAGCTGAGGGTCCCGGTACGATGGAGAGGCCAGGCAACTGCAGCCGCAGTGACGGAAAGCACAAAACCTCAAATTCAGCCAGAAGTGCGGTAAGTTTGCGATGAGGTGTGGGTGGGTGTGACCTGCTGCCGTTGCCCTCTGTCTCTCTCTGATATGGTATGCTGCTTTACTTGCATAGCAAAGCTAGTTATGTAGTAAAACGTGGCAGTCAACGGGGCTTGATCTAGGTTTTTTGTGTGTATAATTGCTTTTATCTGTCTGGCGGCATTCACCAAGCCTCTTGTTTTCACAGTTCTGTGGGGCAAGGATGGCCTGCCTTGCTCTTTGCGGAGCGCAGTGAGGCAGTGGCCCACGGTAAAGCCTGGGGCAGTGCAGCGGCAATAGAACAAACAGTAGGATAGTACTGTTACTTGAGGTTCTGGTTCCTGCTTCCTGGGTTTTATTCAGCAACCTCCTGATAGACATTCCAGGAGGAGGGGAATGGAAACTGAGGTCCTGACCCATTGGGGCAGGCCTAGGCTCCTCCTGGTGCCCCTTTGTAGGGCTTTGGCTTTAACAAGAGGAGGGCAAAACTCCCTGTGCATCCGCGGCTCCGTCTGCTCAGGAGGCAAGAGATCCTGGTCACTGGGCTCCCCTGGGCAGGGGAGGCGATTCGATGAGGAAATCCACCTCTTGGGTGAGCATTGTGATCAGCAGCCGTTTCTGTAAAAGCTGATAGTGCCATCTGCTCCGCTCTGCTGGGCTGTGAGGGGTGTTATCCGTGGAACAGCGTGCTGGACCTGCACCTGGGTAGAAAACCCATTATGGAAAAAAAAAACCAAACCCAACGACCCAAACAAAACCAACCTTGCGCTTATTTTATGTGTAGAATTGCTCTTTGCTGCTTTCACGGCTTCAGGAGATGAGGTGTGTCTCCAAAGTAATGAAGACAAAGACCTGTGTGGGTAGCTCATCTGTTTTCTGTGGAAGCTGATGCTTGGTTGGAATTTTGAATTGGAATCTACAGCTAGCGTTCAGCTGAGATAGTTCCTTAGGCCCTATTTTATAACCTCCCTTATGGCCTTCAGCTGCGAGATAATTTTCTCAGTATATTTCCAGTTAAACTCTGTGTTGCAAAGTGATTACTTTTTAAAAAAAAGATCACGTAAATACTTGTTCTCTGGCTATTCATGCTTGTAGCTCACATTTTTACATAAGCAGGATGAGCTTCTAAATCGGATGCTGCATTTGCAAAAGACATGCAGAAGGATAAACTGATCGTTTTGTAATAATAATAACAATAAAAAAAAGCAGTCTGTCACTCAGATTTGAAATATCTCTTGTCTCCGTAGGAAACCTAAAACAGGAATCTTGATGTTAAACATGGGAGGTCCAGAACGGCTGGATGATGTACATGATTTCTTACTTCGGCTCTTCCTGGACAGAGATTTAATGACAATGCCAGCTCAAAAGTGAGAATCACTGTGAACTCCTGTGTTAACAGTCAGTGTTGGGTGGTGTTGTCTTAGCTGTAGGCTTGAACATTTAACTTCTGTTTAAATCAGCATTTCTTAAGATTGTTTCATCTTGGGACCAGTCAGTGTAAGAAATGGTGTTATAATTCTCTGGAAATAGATTATGCCAAAATTATTCTCTTCTAATTGCAAATTGTGATTTCCTGTCACTTACTGTGTTTGGGAAGGGTGATGGAATGTAACATCAAATAAGCCATGCAATGCTTGTTTGCTGTAATTTGGGGAGATTGCCACGGAAAACCCACTGCAGTGGAGAGATTCGGAGAAAGGGCTGGTGATTTGGGGTGTGATGTTAATTTGTGTACCTTTTGAATGCTTTAGTAAATTGGCACCATTCATTGCCAAACGCCGCACACCAAAAATCCAGGAGCAGTACAGCAGGATTGGAGGTGGATCCCCAATAAAGAAGTGGACGGCAGTGCAGGGAGAAGGCATGGTGAAACTGCTGGACAGCATGTCTCCTCGCACCGGTACTTCTTTACTCTGCTTGTTAAAAAGTCGTTTTTGCTTCGTGTGTTGAAAGTATACACTTGTAAAGCAGCTTTTACTTCTCCATTTTTATTGTGAGCGTGAACAGTGTTCTCAGTCCTGATAGGAAATCATGACAAAGATATTGCAGAAGTTCTTATTCGTTAAAAACTAAGCATATGCAAAAGCATGAGGTTCCCACACATGCAAATATATTTTTGTGCGATGGTCACTTCTATGGCTGCATTGGAGAATGGCTTTGATTTTGGAGGGTACTGTGGGTACTCATTCGGCCTGCAGCACCACAGTGTAGCACCAAAAAGCCAACAACCAAACAGGTATCCACCTTCTCAGACCGGATACAGTATGTGCTGGGGTCCAACTGTCACCTCTGTCTGTGCCCAAGGTAACTAGCTTAAAAGCTGCTCTGGGTAAGTCCACCCTTAGATGCTGTTGGCATGTTTCCTCTTGCATAACTTCAGCCAGCAGGAAGTCAGGTCTCTGCTCCCTCTTTCATCGAGAGAGTAGGGCTTGGAGAGAAAGTAATTCAGTTCATCCTAAGGTCGTTATCAAAGATGGGGGGTCACCTTCTAAAGGTACACTTAGCTCTCCCCTTTGATTATGGGAAGAAATCGAGATGACTATAATGGACAAAGTATCTTATTTTCAAATGGCTGAAGCTAGGTGACAGGAGTCTCCATTGGTGTGTATGACTGCAAGGTGTCACACCTTGCCCTGTAAGTCTTGCTTGAGCTTGAAGAAGTTTACGCTGAAGAGAAGTGGTTGAGCCCTAGATGATAAGGAAGGGGAATGTATTTCATGTGAACAAATAAGGCAGGCATGGGAGAAGATTGTTCAGAGTGGCATTTTCCCTAGCATAAATGAGGTGGAAGTTCATGACCATTGGCAGTGGCAGTATAATCTCATGTAATTCTCCTGTCTTTGATGAAGAGGTAGAGTGGGAGAATGACGATCCTCTTAGGCTGCACATGTGCATCCACATACAGCATAAAAAAACGCCTGTCGATCTAGGGTTTCCTGGCTGTTCATGTTCTGCCCGCTGGTTCTATTGAGTTTCACAAGGGGGTGGGATCTCCTGCTGTAAAATGCAGGGGCACCTTCTCCTGGCTGCTCCTTGTAGCTAACTGCAGGACGGTGTCATTCGGCTGCCGCACGCTCGCAGCAGCCAGCAGTTAGGGCTCAGAGGCCGGTGCAGCATTCCCTGCTCCTGCTGCTTCCTCCAAGTGCCCTTCCCTGCTCAGGGCCAGCTCGGCCAGGGAGCTGTGCAGAGTCTGTCTGGTATAGAACAGCTCTGAGGCCAGAACGTAACGCTGTGAAACCTTTTGCATTTGCCTTTTGTTACACCAGCCTGAGCCTAAAGAATAGGTGACTGCATGGGAGTCTGACGATTCTCCAAAGCTGCAGGTGTCTTTTGTTCCTCTGAAATGTCCCTCTGCAATTATTGCTTGGATGTAATCAGAGCTTTTGGAACTTTGTCTGAATCTGTAACTATTAATAATGGATAAAAGAACTAACACCAATTAGGCCTGGTTTCAGGACTGAAGGGGAGGTCGTTGGAAAGAAAAGACAAGGTTTTGTAGCTGAACAATGCAGGGCTTGGTTGAGTGATAGCAGTGTGCTCCACCCGGGGACATGAGCAGGAGATAAGGCCTAACCGTTTGCCTTGGGTGGATTGGGTGGAAGTAGAAGCTGTCTTTGCCAGTTCTTCCTTGACAATAAGAAAATTCGAAAGGTGAATGCAACCTCCCTCCCCTCTCTTCGGATCACAGAATCTCTCTGAATCTTGCTCCCTCACAGCAAGGAGCTGTGACTTGTATGGAGTACCCTGTGCCAAGCTACCTGGTAGCACTAGTATGATGGGAAATTGTGGGGATGCTGTGAATGTCCTTTTACCAAGGGCTTCGGCTAACACGTTTTATCATGCAATTGCAATGGGCCAGGTGTGCGAACATAGACAACTGTGGTCATTCACATAGTGTTAATTTGCTGTGATTCAGCCACGTTCAGTCTCTCTACTAAAACCTCCAACTAATTGATACGGGTCATTTTTCAGCCAGGTTAGATGTATTCATGGTGGAATGTGCACCAGTGTAGCTGAATTGCTTTCAAAGGAGTTGTTAGTTGAATTTGACTTCGGTTTGTATTGTTGCTCCATTAGCAGCTATGAACTAGAAGTCTGTTTCTCCTCTCGCTTGGTGAAGGCAATAGGTCATTTTCTTACAGTACCTTTTATGCTACAGTTTCTTTCTATGTGACATTAAAGCCATGGTTTTAATAAACGTGAGTGGCCGCACTAGAAATTAAACTTCCACATTCACGGAGCAGCTCAAAGGTGATGGCCATCTTCTGTGTCTTGCCTCTCATGGTACAGACAAAAAAAGACAGTGAATCACCCCTGCTTTGACAAAAGCCCGGAGAAACAGTAGTGTGGTCGTTGATCTGTCTGAAGTGACCTATCTGGGGGTCACCTTTGTTCTGATAAGGTATTTCTCTGCATTATGCTTTTTGGCCTTGAAGCAGCAGACTGTCTTTGTGAGTAGAAGGAACTGACGAGATCACTAAGCTGCCTGCTGAATTCCTCACCGATGTGTTAGCTACAGATAATACTTCTCATCCTGCCACTCCAATAGGAACACTGAACATTTTCAAAAGAACACCTGCTGGAGTAAGAGAAGCCGAAGAGGAGAGCTCTCCATTCTCTTCAGCTCAGCAGCTTTACAACGCCTGGTGCTGCAAGCCTGCTTCTCCCTTCAGTTTCCATAACCCTCGCTGGTGTGGTGCTGGGGTGTCAGGGAATCCCCCTTCATGTTTGACAATACGTGTTACTTGATTCCTAGCTATTTTAGAATTCTTTGTGGGACCTGCTTCAGACTTGGGTAGAAAAGGGCTAGAGGTAGAAGACTGGTAAAAGGCTCTGGAATGTGAAAAGTAACGTTCTTGGAAGGCAAGAACCAAATTTGTTTCACTTGTTCATCATGGAACGCGTTGGGTAATATTTGATCCTTTTTTCCACAGATGCTACTCTCTAGCTTAATTCCAGCTGTGGTCCCTGGGAGTATAGTCAAAGCCTGAAGCCAAAATCGCATGTGTGTTAGCAGCAGTAGCCCCTGAAGGGTCAGGCTTGCAACAGGTTCTGAAGATAAGCTTAGAAAGTTTATCTGCTTTTCTCACAACTACTACACTTTTTGTGTAGTCACACCCACCTCTGTGCAGTTCTTGCACCTGATAAGTCCTTTAGAGACCTCCTTTTTTACCTAACAGTATGTGCAGTTTTAAAAATTGACGGTGCTAACCATTGCTAATAATTTAATTTAGTGCCAGCCATTTCCTTAAGCATTTCGAGTAACCTTGCAGCGATACAGAGTACTGTGCTGCTTCAGAATAGCTTGAAACAGTTGCTTCCAGACGGACCTGGGTGGTTGGGAATATCGCGTACTCTTCCTTCCAAATGAGTGGGGTTGGGTAGGTTTAGTGATCTGTAAGAATAAATCACACAAACATGGTGATAAGAAAATCCATTTCTGTTGTTGGTTTGTTTGGGGTTTTTTTTAATGCTGGCATCAAGTCGGCTAATGTCTTGCAATGGTAATGATATTTTAAGAAGGCACATCTTGCTTTTTCATTGGTTTTAATTGTAATGGTTTCTAGTATTTCTTACAAGCTGTATTTTAGCTGAGATTCCCTTCACAGCAAAATGAAAGCTCACAGGACGAGGGGCCATATTTCCCAGGTTAAGCTCCTACTGTCTTTGCTCTGCTTAGTCAGACTTTTGTTTTTA
Organism: Larus michahellis; assembly: GCF_964199755.1. Lineage (NCBI taxonomy): Eukaryota > Metazoa > Chordata > Aves > Charadriiformes > Laridae > Larus > Larus michahellis. The sequence goes on from NC_133930.1 coordinate 633,585, forward strand.
ATGCCATTTAAAAATGTTAATGAGGTTACTGGCTCCTGGGGCTCCTGAAGTTCGGTCATTATTTGCTACTGCTCCCAGCTGGGAGCTCTTTTGCCTCCTGCAGAGAACTGGGGCTGACTGAACCTGTTATCTGAATCCTGTATAAATGTTTGGAGTGGAGAGCAAGTACAGGACATCTGCTTCCTTCAGAGACCTCTTAAATCTTGTTTCAGAGGTAATCACCTGGAAACCCTGAAAAAGAAACTTTGCTTTTGTTCTTCTAAGAACCTCTGTCCTCTACTTAAAACAAAAAAAAAAACCCAAAACCCAAAAAAACCCACAACAACAAACCAAAGAACAATCAAAACCCAAAATAAAACAAGAAACTTGCCCTCCCTCCCTGCCCTTAAGCGAACCATACTCCCCAAACCTTGAGGCCAACACCCAAAAGATAGAGGCAAAAAATGGAAAAACCTGAAATGTTGTCCTTGGAGACAATAATATTGCCTTCAAAATGAAGTGTTTAAAGGCATGAAAAACACCCAGAAACCAGAATGAAGGAGCATGTGACCCATATTCAGTACCACCGATCTCCTGCCCCAGAGGACAATCCCGGCCCTTGGGGGTTTATGTGCAAAGGGAGCAGCCTCACCGGGGCAGGGGAAGGCAGCGTCTTCTCTCGCGAGGATGGCGTCCAGAGCAGTTGCATCAAACGGTGGTTTCACCTTGTCTTCTTTTTAGCTTTGCATTTTAATGTGGTTAACTGGAGGCAAGGAAGTGGAAAGAAGTGACATAGAATTACATCTGCATAAAATGGCGAAGGAGAAGATAGAGTAGGTGAAGGAAACGCAAGGGAGCCAGATCTTTGCTGTTAGAGGGCAAGGAAGGGAGGGCACGCGAAGCAAACGGTCGGTACCTGGGAATTCTGCCCGAATGCCCCTGCAGTGCTGGGACCGAGGCCTGTTCCGGCAAAGGCATACGAATCCTTCACACACGGAAGGCATCCTGTTTTGATGACTTCTCTGTTGGCACCCAGAGCATGAAAAGGTTAAAATTATCTGATTTTCTCGAAATGCCTTTTAGGCAGCTAATGTCTGTAAGGTGCAGGGCCTTTGCCTGTTTGAAGGTGATCCCTGTAGAGCAGAAGATCTCAGTGCTGGCACACAAAATTGCAGCCCAATTATATTTGAAAGTTTAGGTAAATAAAATTACCCGGAATATACAAACTGCTTAAGCAATGTGTTTCCTTTTGTATGGCAGAATGAAGAAAGCCTTGTCTTTCCTCAGATTTTGACATTTTAGTTACACTGGTGTATTTAAAACATCTGACTTCTGATTTCAGTGAGCGAGTTGAGCTACGCTGTTAGGAAGCCCATAGCACGTCTGGAGCCATGATCTGTGTTAGGGCACAGGAGTGTTGATTTGGCATCTTGTAGTGACGCTTTTTTACCAATACATCCTTTAAATCAGAACTTGCCTGGTAAAACGTCAGAGCTCTGTGCCGTCTGGAAACCACACCTCAGCTAAACTAAGTAAAAGCAGAAGAGTGATGCTTCCTGCAGAAGCCAACAATAGTATAAATCACTTTTAAATTCTAATAACAGCAAAGTGAATTACCAGAAAATAGTTGGCCAAAGAAAGCTGTGTTTATACGGCAGTGGTTTAGAAAAGTAGCCAGAAAATTATCAACAAGTTTATTTCAGCAGTTTCAGTCTGTCTGATTCTGTACTTTGTACTTATTAATGATGTGTCATTGAGAGTCCTTGGGTTTTTTCTGCAATTTCTTTTCCTGTGCTTTGGCTGGCAGCGCCTCACAAATACTACATTGGCTTCCGGTACGTCCATCCTCTGACAGAAGAAGCAATTGAAGAGATGGAGAAAGATGGCATTGAAAGGGCTATCGCTTTCACACAGTACCCACAGTACAGTTGTTCTACCACAGGTGAGCGTCTGCGCGGGAGCAGGGCACGGACAGAGGTGAACGTAGGTGCGTGTCTGTGAGCCTCGGAAGCGTGCGGAGGGGCAGTGCAAGCTCTCCTGTCTTCTCAGAGTGCCCCTTCCTGTGGCTTCATTGCCCACTCCAGACCCTCCGTATTTACTACAACTCCGGATCTTAGGTCGCAACTTTTAAACTAAGGATAGCTTTATGTGACCATTGTTATTGTGAGGTAACATAAACCAAAGGCTCAGGAACACGACTGAGTAAGCTTTCTTCATGGGAACTGGAGCAGTAATTGTTCTGCAGCTAAAGAATAGCTTAGCAAATTGTTCTTGGCTTGTACGTTGTATGAACTTTGATATGATTGTTCCCATTTGAGGCGCTCAGTTCTTTTTTTTTTGGTTGCATTTTAAATGTCGTATTTAAAATGTTATAGCACCTTACTACAAAACTGTTTTCACCTGATGAGTTGCTAATGCATTGGCTGAACTTATGTTCTTAATTCTCTGCATTTCAGGAAGTAGTTTAAATGCCATTTATCGCTACTATAATAAAAAAGGGGAGAAACCGAAGATGAAGTGGAGTATAATTGACCGATGGCCCACACATCCCCTTCTTATTCAGGTATGGATTTGTATGAGAGTCTTTGAAATTAGCAGTCAGAATGAGAGGTGTGAACTGAGCAGGTCCGATATGTTATCAGATTGGCATTCCCTGGGCTTTTCTTAGATTGGTTGATGTAGGAGAAACTTAGTACCTTTGCATTGCCAGCTGACTTTAAAACAACAAAGAACTAAGTAAATACAGATATTTCTGAGTTTCCTTTTCAGAAATATTTGCTACCAGTAGAACCACAGTGTAGTGTTAAACAACAGAAACGCTCTGAGGAAACGCTTCACTGAGATCAAGTCTTAGTTTCTAACAAAGCTTACAAGATATTTAGCTATAGAATGTACTAAAAGAAGAAAAACCACTTGAGAAGAATAAAAGCAATGCTTCAGTTTGAGTGTACGTTTTAGTTATGGTAATGAAATGTGTCTTGTCTACTATGTATGAAATTACAGGAGAAGGATGGTTATTTCATGCCAGATGTTTTGGCATGATAATGTGTCTAAGTGACCACCGTGCACATCTTCATCCAAAAGCATGCTTGTACTGTCCTAACAGTGTTTGCTGGAAGGGACCTCTAGAGGTCATTAGTCTGAATTCCTGCTCAGAGCAGGGCTGTGGCCCACACACAGACAGATCCCGTTGGTTTGTCAGGTTCTCATCCAGCAGCAGAGAGGTAATTCCAGGCACAGCGCTGACTGTGGCAGGAGCAATTAAGGGAAACCTTCCTCCTTCCTTTACACCATCTTAAAACAACTGGGATGATCAAAAGTTCACGGGAGCCTTTGGTGTGTTGGGACTGGGCACTGTCTGCTAATGCACAGTAAGAGTATGTAATATGCGCTGTCTCTCCCTCTTGCCCCATGCGTACTGAATTTTGGAGTTTTGGAGTTCCTAAGGCAACCTGGAACATTGAAGCTGCCTATCTCGGGTCATTCAAGAGCCCATAATGCCTCTCAGTGCTTCTGATTCAGGGCTTTGCTTTTTTTTTTTTTTTCTGAACAGTGCTTCACCGATCACATACAGAAGGAACTGAACCTGTTTCCACCCGACAAAAGGAAAGATGTCGTCATCCTCTTCTCGGCTCACTCGCTGCCCATGTCTGTGAGTTACATCAGGTCCCTTCTGGCACTGTTAGACCAGAGTCACTCTAGCCGGGCTGAATGGAAGGGCATGAGGCTCGCCCGCCCGTGGGGTGGAGCCACAGTTGTGGGAGTGCCAGGCAAATATAAAAGACAAATATGAAGGTGAGTTAGTGGGTTGGAGGTGGAAGCCTGACGCGGAGCTGAAGGTGAAGCACGTGAGCTGTGTGCAGCACGCTTGCTCAGATCTGTGCTGTCGGCCACCATTGAGGATGGGGCGCTGGGTTACGTCGGGCTCGGTATGGCTGCTTTCATGGCCTCACGAATTTTCCAGCTTAAACTCAGATGGTAATGGAAGGGAAAATTTGATTATTTTCTCACCTCTAGAAAGCAGTAATAATGCTTTCCCTGAAGGAATGAAAGTAAAAAAGGTGGCAATAAATGACTTAATCCTCTGTCAGCAACCGGCAACTGCAGTGAAATGGCTCTTGGAGCATTTTTCAAAAATGCAGTGCTGTTACCGAAATGTAACCATATCTATGTATGATGATATAATAATTTATCTTTTGTCATGGGAGGAAGGAGGAGTAGATGTTCTGATAAAGCAGCTTCATCATGGAGTTTGCTGGGCAAGAATGCAGTTTTTCTTCCCTGTTTCGGATGAGCCAGGCACTTTGTATGGCCTGTCCCTGGCGCAGCCGCGTCACGTGCAGCGTGGTCGCCTTCCCCAGTCTTTAGGTGATCTTTGCCCAAACGTGTTCACTGGGAGAAAAAGGTCTGGTGTTTCTGTGTTGAAGGTAGTGAACCGTGGTGATCCGTATCCTCAAGAAGTGGGAGCTACTGTGCAGAGAGTCATGGAGAAGCTGAACTACTCCAACCCGTACAGGCTTGTGTGGCAGTCCAAGGTAAGTGCTCAGGGAAGCTGCAGCGGCACCTGCCACTGTAAAGCTCTTCAGGTGATGGAGTTTACGATCTTACAGCTCAAGAGGGTCATAACCTCAGTGCTTTTTCCCATTTGCAGCAAGTATTTCTGCTAGAACATAATCCCCATATTTTACTCAAATTCAGTCTTTCCAGATACTCTATCTGCAGTTTCTTGCCTTTTTTGTATATTGCATCATTTTAAAGTAGATTTTTGATGTGTCCGTTAGAAAACCTATGATCTCATACATCTAGTTTGGCATTTGTCTCTGCCAGAAAGAAGACTCGAGCGCTCACTGGATTTTTAAGGTGTTGCTTTTTGAGGATCAGTGAGCAATTTTTCTGAAATCATCACTATGGTACAGGCATTCTTAATACAGAGCCAAACAGGCTTCATTATTCTTGACAAGGACTGTTTGCGTTACTTTGTACTACTTATTACTATTGCAGATAGCAAGGAACATAAGTTTTACCAGAATTATGTAGTACAAGTAACTTTATATCTCAAAGGCGTTACACCTATCATGCCATTGTTGTCTTGTTCTTAAAATTGCATTTTATGATACAGCAGCAAATACTTCATGGATAGCAAAGGGATTAGGACACTTTGCTACAGGATGGTAACTTTAAAAGGCAGGTAAACTCTGTGCAGTATTGGTCAGGGTTTTATTGAACTGAAAACAGCAGACCTTTATTTAAATTTTTGTTTAGTTTAATGAAAGTCTCATTTAGGCCAGCCCAGGTTCTGTTTCCTTGGGATTTAAATGACAGGACAGTATGTCTTCATAAAAAAAAAAAATCAATGGAGAAAGTGAGAGGTACTGTCAAAAACGGGAAAATACAAATAACTGGCTCCATCTTAAACACGATCTGGCCTGTGTGGTCCTGCTTAAGAAAACATGGATGTTCTTTGTAAAAGTTTTTTTTTTTTTTTCTTTATTTCTCTTCCCCTCTTCTTACAGGTTGGCCCGATGCCTTGGCTTGGCCCGCAGACAGATGAGACCATTAAAGGGCTGTGCCAAAGAGGAAAGAAGAACATGTTGTTGGTCCCAATAGCGTTTACAAGTGACCACATTGAAACGCTTTATGAACTGGATATTGAGTATGCCCAAGTTTTAGCGAATGAGGTGAATGTTTTATAGTTTTTATAACTGTTTGGATAGTGGTGCTCTGAAATGACTTTTCCTGTTTTGAAATTTGCTTTGTACTTGCTCTTTGCAATATGCAAATTTTATTTTTCTGTAAATTGAAAATTAATCTGAACTGGTTTAGCTCCAATTGATTTTAGCAACACAAAACAGGTGGGATTTTGTCTTTCTAGGTTTAACTCTTTCGGCCACTACTATCCTTACTAAAAAGAATCATTTAATTTTTGGCAGCAAAGTGAAATTTTGCATCATAGTTATTTTTCCTGTATTGAAAAAACATGATATTGCATTCAGCGCCGTCATTTTGGGGCAACTTCCGAATGAAGCAGAAAGGAAGATTTTGAAGGCTAACTGGTGAAGGCTCTATCAGACTTAACTTCTCTTCTCCTTATTTTTGATTCAGTGTGGAGTTGAAAATATCAGAAGAGCAGAATCTCTTAATGGAAATCCACTGTTCTCCAAGGTATCTTCTTTGTTGCAATAGCTGTAAAAGTTTGCACTTGTGTGTTTCCTAATAGATTATGGATGTCTTCTTGTAGTTTTAAAGTATTTTGAGTTTAAGAGTAAAAATGGAAACCCCTGTAATTTAACCTGTATACCACAAAGAGTTTTATTTTACCATAGTTCGTGGTGGTGGTTTTTTTAGGAAAAAAAAAAAAGTTCATAAGTTTGGCTTGACAAAAAAGAAAAACAGTTTTGTATCTATTTTTAGTAATCTTTTAATGAAATATTTGTCTTAAGATACTGTGCCAATACGGATTTAAAGCAAGATTTTCCCCTGAAGTAGAAGGGGGGTGGTGCTTAAAAAGTGTAGGCTGGTGGATACACAATTTGGCAATCTCGCTAGTCAGTGTGACGCATGTTAAGGCATTTTTTTATGTTATGTAGATAACGTTTGCTCACTTCTGTTTTTTAATTAACTGTCTTTCAGGCTCTGGCAGACTTGGTCTGTTCCCACATCCAGTCGAATGAGATCTGCTCTAGGCAGTTAACCCTCTGCTGCCCGCTCTGTGTGAATCCTGTCTGCAGGGAGACGAAAGCCTTCTTCACCGGCCAGCAGCTGTGATGGGCGCTGGGGAGGGCACCTCTGGCTCCAGCAGGAGCATCGCCCTGGTGAAGCAGTGCAAAGGAAAGAAACCGCTTGGCCACACTGCGCTGTTAGATACTTACAGGCTGGTAGTCTGTAACGTTAACCTCGTCGTAGTGAGGAGAACTTGACTTTTTATGGGTTTTTTTTTCTTCCTATGTTTTCTTTGTTTGAGAAGAGTTTGCAGAAAGTAGGAAAATAAGGCATTTCTCTTGTGAGATGTGAAAAGATCTCCTTTCCTCTGATTCTGATTGGATTTAGCATGAGCCCATAAGTACGCACTGAAAAACTTAAAAAATTTTTCTACAAATTAGCTTCTATTTCCTATGCAGGGATTTATTTGTATGCAGTTTTGTCATGAGTGCGTTAGCTGCGACTTTCCAGGTCAAGCGTATGATTATTTGTTTTGTTTATGCTTAAGGTACCGTATAACCAGCATAGTCACCGATTGTCTCTCTGAGAGTGATTTTTTTCAGATGGCTTTGGAGATCAAGTGACTTCTAATGCTTTTTAAATAACGTGTGTATTTTTTTAGAACATAAAGATAAGGCTTTGTTTTGTTTTTTTCCTCCTGCCAGAAACTTCCGGTGAAAGCTTAGCTGGGATAGTAGAACGCACAAGATTTGTTTACATTTTCTAGCAAAAACACTCTCATTATCTGCAGGAAAGCCTCTGCGTTTGAAGAGCATAAAGTGAAAGGAATAAGCCTGTTTGGGTGATGCTGAAGAGCATGCTTAGTTGAAACAAGCTGTGTATGTTTCAAATCTAGCAGCTGTCAGCAGCATGTATGGAAACATGTTGGTTTATCTTTTAAGCAAAATGGCTTTTTAAAGTTTTTATTAAAAAGGGCTTTCTCTGTTTGGTTAAGTAAATTTAGAAAGTCAGGCTTGGTCTCCAGAGGTTTATAGATCTGCTCTGTGCTTTCTACTGTGCCACAGTGCTGTGGTTTTTGTGGGATACCTATGGAGTTCCGTAGGTACAATTGATCTAGCTTAATTGATGTTGTTATTTAAAAGTGAGATGATAAGTCAGGAGTAATTTACATAGCAGATGCCTGAGAGCCAGCAGCGCCGCAGGCTGACAGCTGTGTGCGAGCGCGTACCTTTGTAACAGCTGAACGTGGTCTGTTAGATTCTCGGCACTCATTGTGGGCCGGGAGCGTGCACTTGTAACCCAGCTAAACTTCTTCCTCGTTTTGGCAGGCGTTGGGGTGCATCAGGACTGCTGAATCCACTCCTAAGTAGTGGTAGTTTTGTGGAGTGAAAAACCTTTTTAGGGCAGTATTCCCTCACTGTCAGCACCGGGACCGGTGTCCAGGTTAGTCTTGGGATAGGAGAGGCCTTTTCCGAAAGGCTGGTCGCTGCACAGCAAGCCTGAGCTTGGCACTGGAAGTAGTTCAGGGCAGAAGTGCCGCAGCACCTCCCTCAGTGGTCCCCTCGCGCGGGGACCTCTCCTCCTGGCTGGGACAGAGGAGGAGCAAAGCTGTGACAGTGTTCTGTGGGACTGAGCCATACGTCTGTTAGCCTAGCTGTCAACTTCATGGGTAGAAATGTTTACTTTACGTAATTAGCACTGAAATTCCAGTACTTTGGCAATGCAGGTTGTTTTCTGTAATTGGCGATTCAGCTAATCGTGATGTTTGAGAAGCAGATGCCACGCCGCTCAGACAGTTTTATTTGCTATTGTAATTATGAGGCATGAACAGTTTGAACCTCTGATCTTTCAAGGATAGGGTTGTTTAAAAAGAAAACAGGCCTCTGTTGGTATAGCAGGGGTTTACCTTGTTCTATTTTATGATGCAAGAATGAAACGTGGGATACTAAATGGACGCTGCGTCGATCAGCCAGTGGGCCCAGTACTGCCATGGAGCGGTGTAAATCCTACTGCACAGCCTCACTGGGGCCTGTGGCCTGACACGTCCTGAGAGGTGATTGCCGTGTCTCCACTGCCATACTGCAGCTTCCCAGTGTGATTATGGTGGGACAGACTGAAACTCCTTCAGCGCCAGAGCCTCCGACATCACTGCTGCCCCTCGTTGCTTTAGCAGAAAGAAGTCTTCCTTGACCCTTTGTACCGGTGCCTGTTTCAGTGGCAGGGAGCCAGCAGCCAGGACTTCTCTTCTCGCTCTCTTGCCCCGTTCTTGGTGTCTGCTCGCTGCCTTGGCAGGCAAAAGGAACGCAAAGCTGACTCCTGCCCTTGCTTGGGTGGAGTAGGTGGTTGTCACATGCGTATGGAAGGGTGACGTTTTCATGGAAAAGCTTTGAATCAATGGCAAAAGAGTAAAAATGTCTGCAATATGTGTGGGAAGGGAACACTGGCCTTATCTCTCCTTGGACAAAGAACTTCTTTTCTCTGTTCCCGTTTCCCTGCTTGACGCTTACGGGTCACTGGAAAACAGCCTGTTTTGTAGAATCTTCCTACTTATACCTCTTTCCCACCAGCCGAAGGGTGTATCGACCTTCAAATCCAGGTTGTGACCAGCACGTTTCGAAGTGTGGCTGAAGCTGGCAACTGAAGGTTAACTTTATATGAACATTGTGATGCTATAAATATAGATTGGCTTTTTATTTCCATACTGGAGAGAGTACTGAATATATTAGCCGGCACTAATTATGAGGCATTATGTTTGTCCCCAGTCATAAAAGGTATTTAAAATTCACTTTTTAGTATGCTAACCACAAGTGAGATAATTACTAAGCCTATTGCTGCTATTAGACCATAATGTAGAAATCACTTAATTTTCTAGCTTTTAGCAGATGGATCTTATCTCATGGAGTTGGGGGTGTTCTTCATTTTGCTGAACAGATCTTGTAAAACCACTCTGTCCTGCTGTGTAACACGCGTAATTTTGTCCGAGTGCAGCATCAAAAGCCTGTTGAAAAACTACCTGAGCGAGTTAGCTAGCAGCTCTGCTTAATGTTTGTAATAGAAATCAAGATAACTGAGACGGGTAATGGCGTGAATTCTGCTGCCATCGAAATCTTCTAATCCTGTGGTTTTTGTTTGGGAGTGTTTCTGACTATGCTAACTAACAGTGGCATTCATCTGACCTTACTTCAGATGCTTCCGATGTAGACGTCAACATCTGAGCTGGTTTCCTAGGTACTATTTATGGTCAAAAGATTGCTTTAATATGCGATTCTGAGAAATTATTCATCTGTCAAAGCGGATGTCCACAGCGGGGTGGATGAGTTTCACTCTGTTGCAGCCTCTGAGCGTGAAGGGAGCGTGGGGACTAACTCGGAGGTAGTTAGCTACGTTACACACGTCTAACGTGAGGAGAGATGAATCCCATCCATTACGTGCCTTCTTCTTCAGCACTCTGACAGCGATGTGTAGCTGCTGCATTTGGGAGATTGCAGTCTTAACCCACAGTTATGCATTCAGTTTCCCTCTGGCAGATTTTAAACGTTTGGTGCTATGAAGTCAGGACCCCATCTCGGCAGATCCTGAGTGCTTTCTGCTCTGGCTGAATTGACTTGAGCACGTGGAAGTGTCAGCATCTGGCAGACTCTAGTCCTGGGACAATAATCGAGTTTGATTTTTTCGTTATCAATTACACTCCTTTTGCAGTACTTTATTTCATTTGCAAGTATCGTTTACATGTGCCCTGACAAAAAGCAACCAGTTGGAAGTGAGCTGAAGCGGTGTTGTGCAGCGTTGTATCCCAACATTTGGTTGGTGAGAGCCGAGTCCTCAGGCTGGGCGCGAGCAGCGGGGCGGCTGCGGGGACGGTGGGGTGTCACTGTCCCCTTGCCCAGGCTGCTGGGTCCCCCCCCGCTGATGCTGGGGGTGCTGGTGGCAGCGCGGGCTGGCAAACAGCCGCACAGCCAAGGCTGCGCCTCAGAGCAGGGGTGAGAGCTGGGGAGAGAAATCTTCGCACCAGCGCACCCAGCGCTGGCCTGAGGATATCGACTGAAAAATGGGGGAGTTCGGAAACAGAGCCCTTGGTGTCTTAAGGGAAGTAAAGTGGGAAGTAAAAGTGCTTGCAAATGGAATGTGTTGAAGAATTTGCTCGCGATTAGGCTGTTCTCCTGATTTAAGTCTCTGCAATTTTGCTTTTTTCTTTTTTTGTGTGTTCAGTTGGAGTTTTCCTCTTTTGGAGTTTATGTATTCTCTCTTATTACTGGCTGCATTTTAGAAAATGTGATAGCTTCCAAACGTGGTGCTGTAACGTTAAAAGGTGTGTGGATAGCCTGTGAGGTAGCCTGCTCCTGCAGCGAAGAGGATGTCACAGCTGAGCTCGGTGGGGCCGGCGTTTTCCTAGGAATATCTAAAAGCTCACTTCATTTTCCCTTTCTGCCACACCCAGAGAGCTGGAAATCAATATGAAGTGTAAGATGCAAGAGAGAGAAGTTCCTTTTATTTTTAATGCCAGATGTGTACAAATACTTGCTTTTAGTCCAACATAAGTGTTTCAGATTGAACAAGGACTTCCATTTAATGCAACACAAAAAAATTTGTATAATCTTACTGTGTATCATTCGCCATAAAGGTGGAATTTCGATTAAATTTTTTGGAAGAAATAACTGAGCTGTGTGTCTTTAGTAAGAGCCCTTTGTGATGGTGTTTGATGTCCTCTCTGTTCCTTTCCTTCTCTCTGCACCAGCAGGCAAAGGCGCTGGGGCATGTGCTGGGCGGCGCTGTGATTCGCATCAGCGTGTGAAGCGATGATTCCCCGGACAGAGTGCCGATGCCGATGTGCTTTGTGCTCGAGAGGCTCAGGCCCTGGGTGCCTCTGGGAGGAAGCGCTCCAGGCGCGCACCAAGCATTCCCACTGCGCGTGGCTCTCGGTCGAATCCTGCTTGAGTGCTCAGTCCAAGGAACCGGACTGATGTTACCTGGAGCAGGGCCTCAGCACCCACCCAGACGTACCGGCCTGGTCCTGCTGTGCCGAATCGCTTGCCGAAGTGGCCGAGCTGTGGTGGGTCTGTGCCTTCGGTGTGCAGGGGAAATAAGGGCACTTCAGCCCTGCGGGCTCAAGTTGGTGTGCACAAGGGCAGAGTTCACTAAGGAAGTTCTGCGAGCAACAGCCTTTTTCTGGGGATTTATGTGTGGTTTTGCACGTGGATGTCCTCAGTAGTCAAAGCTGCTTATTGTGCTCCCCCGGGAGCATCTGTGTACGTAACCTTTCAGCAGGTGGTACCACGTTGGGCTGATGGTTTCACGCTTCCCTCGCCCCCGTGACTTCCCACCTGGGGTAACAAACTCCAGTATCGGTTAAACTGGTCCCTCGGCGGAGGTGACAGCTGCACAGCGAGGCTTTTGCACGAACTAGTAGTGCCTTCCTCTGTACTTTTCTGGAGAAGGGGCCAAATTCAGCCTGAGCCTTTGTTTCGAAGGTCTGTTCCCCGCTGGACGAGCCCGTTCAGGCGGGGTGAGTTACACCTCAGCCTGCCTCTTTGGCTCCGTTTGCCACGACCTCGCTGAGTGCCCGGGACGATGCCGAGTGACGCTTCATGACGCGCAAGGGGATATGAAATACCTGGCTGCACATGGTGCGCCTTTCTCGTGCTGGGGCCCAGCTCCACGGGGCTGCACGCTGGGAGGACGTGTGGAAGTGAGTGTGTCCGTCTGCTTTCTGTGGAAACGGGGGCTTTGTGTGCTTTCTCTCAAAGTGGGCTCGAGAAGATGGTGAATAGAAGACTTGCACGCGTTTTGAATCCCACCTGTGACTTAATTTATTCAGTTATCTATTAACAGTCTCTAGGCAGCTTATTTCTTATGTTAAAAATTAAGTGCTTGATTGATTATTTTCTAGAACAGTGATGAGAGTTGTTGTATACTTAAGCTGATCCATTAGTGAGCTCTCATTACTAGGCTGTGATGGGAGGGAGGCGAATGGATGGAAGATGGGAAGAATGGAGGAGAGCGGTGCTTTTGCTTCTTTTCCTCTGGTGTTCCCATCAGTGGCTTTGCCATTTTGCATCTGGGTGGGGATTGGGCTGAGGAAGTGCGGCAGAGCTTAAGGAGTGTCGTATTTATTTGAATCCAAAAGAATCTCTAACCTTGTGGACGTGTGGGCTCTCTCTCCCTTTAGAAAGTTATAGTAGGGTCAAAAATCGCATCTACTGGCATGGGTTGGCCTGTGGCCATGGGCTGCCTGCGGGCTGTCACCTCCGCATCCCCCAGATGCAGCAGCGGAGAGCGCGGCTCCTCCGCGTTCGGCAGCAGCCACGGTCCCTCCAACGCGGCTGCAGCCGAGACGCTGGTTGTGGCAGCTCCTCGCCCTGAGGTAGGTCGGCATCCTGCTGGTGTCTGCCGAGATCTGTGTGAGCTCAGGGAAGCCGCTTGCCCCGCTGCAGCTGCAGGTGAGCCCCACGCGCCTCGGTGCCCTGCTGGGACCAGCAGGACGCGGCTGAGCGAGAGGCGCCGCTGCAGGCTCGCAGGCACTGCTTTCCCTAAACTAATCCTGGGAAGTTAGGGGATTGTCTTGGCAACGCTTGGTCACTTTGTGTTGGATAGATGGGGTTTAGGTCGCAGGAGGATGAATATTCACGTCCTGTTAACAGCAGACAAGCCGAACTCCCTGCTGCAACCCTGAAACTGTGGCCGACAACCGCGTCCTCGCACCTTTCTGCTCGGCACGGGCTGGTCAAAGGCTTAATCTGAGTTGTACCGACTGGCTGGGTCAGGCCACCGTCGGGGCCATCTGAGCAGGTATGGACTGTGCTCCTCTGTCCTCCTCTGTCAACAAAGTACTCATCTTCTGTCGATACCACCCGTGACGCACTGGGCAAGTCATTTATTTGTAATTCGTAACTTTCAAGCCCTCACAGGCAAGTTCTGCTCTTGCACGCAGAGCACAGGGATTTGTAAATTTGGACCAGGTCTAAAATCTGCCTTTTGTTTTCCTCCTAAATTCGTGTTCATCACTAAATGTCAGGAAAAGGTTATTTAATTTGCATCCCTTGGCCTGGCTGACCGGTGTCCTTTACGTGACTGCATGGAGATGGATGGTCCCTGAGACGCGCGGCCTTTTGTCCCCCCGGGCTGAGAGGTCACGTCGGGAGCGGCCGCCCGCTGACATCTGCGCCCCGAAGGCCAAGAGATCAGGAGGCCATATCGTGGGGGGAAAGCGCTGAGGGTGTTGCTGCCGTTGTCCTCGGAGGAGGGGACCGTGCCGGCAATCGCAGCGCTCGCGGGGCAGGGAGAAGGGCCAGATGTCGCGGGGATGGGGATTCATGGCAGAGCCCATGCCCGGCGGTGGCGGGTGCTTCTCGCCGGCCCCAAGGACGTCTGTTAGGGCTCCTCCCTCCCAGGACCAGACCCGCCGCCCAGGATGCGGAGTTGGAAGTCAAACCTCTGTCTCGTTACCTTGATGTCAAAATACATTACCCACAAAGTACTAAAGAGCGACGTTACCTCCTGCTGATTTATGGCAAGGTTTCCGGGGTCTCTCAGAAATGCATGTGAAGACACATTTACACTCCCTAGTGGCGAGGAAAACCTGACACAGCGGCGGAGAGCAGCAATACGCCGTCGGAGCTGAAAGCACAACCGCCGCACCTACGCCGCAGCGCCCGGAAAAAGCCATTATAAATAGCACCCGCTCCCCAGCCAGCGCTCCCGGGGCCAGCCGCTGGGCACGGAAGGCCAGGCCAGAAAGGCTTGGAAAGGTCTGGAACCGCAGGGCTGGTGGGGGCAGCTGGGAGGGAGGGGGGTGGTCGGGACATCGTCCTCCCAGGGCTGCAGGAGGCTGGGGGGGCTGCAGGGGGCCGGCGACCACGGGCGTCCCCCCAGGAGCGTGCAAAGGGCGGCCGGCCTGAGACGGGTCAGAGCAGAGCTTCACGTCAGAGTTTATTCACTGGCGGTTGAGAGAATTTGCTGTTCTTCATTTTGGGCGGAGTAAATAACTTGAAGTCAATATACCTGCTTGAATAATTACGGCAGCGTGATTTCTCTCGGAAGGCGGCCCGTTACACTAAACCGCAGCACTCTGCTTCCGTTAACAGAGATAAACTGCAGAGATTACGTGAGATTTTGGGGTGACTGAGCCTGTGTGTGTGATTTAGACTAACGGTACCTCGTGTTATCCTGCCCGACAGCGCGCAGTTTCCCGGCAGCGCGGCGGTGCCTCCTTGCATTGGTCTGAACTGCAGCGGCTGCCATGGGCCTAAAGCCTCAAACTTGGGAAAATATGGCAAAAAACGCGCTTCTGGAAAGTCTTCTGGATTTTACACAAAGACATGCTTCTGGAAATGTCCTGACGCTATGCCAGATGGGCTCAGGATCTGCCATGGGGCCGGGGCGGCCGCGATCTCTCCAGGGGTGAGGGCGGGGGGGCTGCCCTGCCGAACCCAGAGCCTTGGTCATCCTTTTCCTGTCATTTTTAAGGATGATCCATAATGTGTGAACATCACCCGCAATCGGGGCCTAATTGCGTTTCTCAAGTGAGCACGCTGCATTTTCAAGGAAGTCTTAAACGAGCACTTAAGCCGTACTGCGGCTGAGCGGGTCCGGGGAGGCTCCGCATCCCGCCCCCGGCTCCTCGCAGCCAACTCCCACAAGTACTTTTATCGCAGAGTTATTAGGCCATTATGGTCTACGATTGTCTTTTACTGCCTTTGATTTCTTCTGTTGTCAGGCGTGAGGAAAGTGATGTGTAATATGATCCAAAGTGTTCTTGTTTGTTTTAATCTACTGTTTTAATATATTATGGCTTCCTGCCATTATGCCTTTCTGAGATGGGCCCTGGAGTCACTCGCCGAGGTTTTATATGTGCAGAAGCTGAAAGGCGTTTTTCCAGTGGGTACATCTTATGGTAGGCAGAGCTAATCTTGGGTTTTCCTCCTCTGCGTGTGTTTGTGTGCGCGTTGGCGCTGGTTGTTTCCACCTGAACATTGCCAATCCTGCTGCCGTGTCCTGCCGCGCTGCCGATATCGAGTGTTTTTTCCTCCCGGTTGTTGTTTTTAGGCACCTCCGTGCCACACATGCTGAAATACGTGTCAGCAGCATTGCAAAAGCTTCTGCTGTTTCTCCCCAGAGCAAGCCAGTTTCCTGGCAGTGACGCGGGGTGCAGCTCTCCCTGCACGCTGCCTCCCAGGCTTTTCCCCAAGGGAATCCCAGGCCCCGCCAGGCTTCAAGTTGTGCTGGGTGTTTGGTTTGGAAAAGACGGCAATACCGTAAGCTAAAAACCCCGTTGCCAGCACTTCATCTGCAGTCAGGAGGGACCCGTGCCATGATCGCCGCGGGGTCCCACACAGCGCATCGTTACTGTCAAGTCCAGCCTGACGGATGCACTGCCGTCCCCGGCACTGCCCCGGGAGGAAGAGGAGGAGGAGGAGGGGAGCATGGTGCCCACTTCTTCAGCCCAGGCTGCTCTGCCCTGCCCGCAAGTGGGGGTGGACGTTTTGGGGAGCATCCCGGGGTCCCAGCACGCTCTGTGGAGCCCTGCCGGGGAGCAACCTCGCTGCCCCACGGTGCCCCCACGTCCCCACCATGTGAGTGCAACATTTTGCTGTGGGTTTTTTTAACATTGGTGACAAAACTGAGGTTTTTTTTTTAAGGTGTTTTAACCTGGAATGATCACGTGAGCCCCGGTAGGGTTAAGAAGCAGCGAATCGAGGTGAATTCACAGGGATGAGCCGCTCCGACGGGCAAGTTGGTCCCCTCGCCATGGGTGCGAAGTCTGCCCTGGACCCGAGCGCAAGCGTCACGAGCTGGCACTGGGAAAAGCCACCAAGGGAGGGAGCAGCAACTCTTGTCTCGGGAGGTTCCAGCTGCTGCCTGCTGGCCTGCGGAGGGGAACAGGAGCGGTGGCGGAGGGGAGCGGGAGACGGGAGCACCTCTGCACTGGGGACGCCGCTCCAACCCCTGCAGCTGCTGCGCTGCCTGCGCTCGGGGCGTCAAGGCGTCAGAGGAGAACACGCAGAGAGACACTGTGGCTGCTTAACGCCCTTTGGGCTCCTACTGGTGTGTTTTTCAGGCCCACATTTGGCTCACACGCGTGCCAATAAACAGAGGTGGGTGAAGAAGAGTCTCAGGTAGGTGGTGTGGGTCCCCCAGTGCCACGCGGGACACGGCCGGTGCCGTGGGTGCCCGCTGCGGCTGCTGTGGGCGGGCAGGAGCTGCCACCGGGACAACGGGAGGAGCTGGAGCATCGAATCCTCCCGGGGTTCCTTGGCTGAGCGCCGCGGCTTCTCCGTGCCCTGGAAGTGCTGGCCGCGGGATGCAGAGGGGCCTGGCCGCGGCTGCTCCTGGGCTGTGCTGGGGATGCTCCGGACACTGCCCGGCACCGGCTTGGATCAGCCGCCCCCGATCGCGGGCTCGGTGAGTAATGCCCAGCGTTTTGGCATCTCCCGCTGCTGCGGCACAGCCCGGTGACCACCCAGGCCAGTGGCTTCGGTGCCAGCGCAGCTGGCCACCCGCAGAGCCGAAGGCGTCCCTTTGCCTGGGGGATTTTCCGCAGTTCTTCAGCATTTGCAGCTGAAGCCGAGCAGATATGGCTTTGCAGCCCAGCTGAAGTCCTGCCACACGCTCGGGTCATCCCTCAGCTTTTTGTCAGCTTAATGAAATGGTCCCGTTTCCTTCTTCCAGATGTGCCCCCTGCTAAGTGCCTGGAAAACGCATTCCCGGGGGAAGGATCCCGCAAGTGAAATGGAAATGACCTACCGGGGGCTGCATTAGTCCCAGTGTCATCGCTTTTATTTCTTTGCTGTTGAAGTGTTTTTACCCTTCCAGTGGTCAGCCACCGTCCTGCCCTCCCCCAGGCCCGGTGGCCATCTCGGCAGCACTCACCCCGTCACCGCCACCTTCTCCCGGGTGAGCTCCCGTGGAGCTCTGCAGGGGGACGGGGGCAGGAAGATCCATCCAGCCCTGCTTGTTCCCTCTTGCTCTCCCCGTGGAGCCCGGCACCAGGCTCCGGTTCAGGTCAAAGCCCGTTGCCCTGTGTGCGGTTGCAGGTCGGAGCGCGTGGAGCCGGGCGCTCGGAGGGATGCCAAGCCCCGTGCCCGGCCGGAGGCAGTGCCTGCGCTGCCGGGAGCTCGGGGCTCGGGGGGGTTCTCTTCCCTCCTCTTCCTCGGGAGCCCCCACCGCACCCCAGCCAGAGGGCGAAGGTGGGAAGGAGATTTGAACGAACAGCAGCGTTCAGGGCTCTTTGAGAGGAAATGCTGAAGAGGCAGGTCTGCTTTTATTTGCACCGGTAGCCACTCAGCAAAGTTAAATGAAGCAGCTTAAATTTAATTAACGGCAGAATCTGGCTCAGCATCGAGAGAGGGATATGAAGAGACTGAGCATGAAAACGAATTCTTCTTGTGACTTCATTAACCCCAAGGTTAAAAATCGGTGCTAAGGTTAGATTCAAGATAACAAACCCCACTGTGGCTTTTTTACTGGCGACGGTGCTGCGGCCCCCGCTGCCCTGTGCCCGGCCCCCAGTCCCCCCCGCCGGCCTGCGCCCTCCCCGGGGGTGGGCAAGGGGGCAGTGGTGTCTGCAGGGACTCTGCCAACGCTGCCGAAAGGTTAAGGAGGGAAAGAGCCATTTTTATGTTTTTTTTTTTTAAGATATAAACACAGGAAAGTGCTTTCCCTTTTTCATTTCATTTTGCTTATGATGAGATTACTCAAGGAGAAAAACGCTGGAGTAAAATGAGCGACGGCTGCAAACCTGCTACATTGTCCATGAAATTCCAGCTCGAGGAACCTCCTGCCTCCTCCAGCAGTGCTGCCTCAGGGAATGACAGTGCGATAATTTACTTGATTTTATGGTAATTACATTGCATCATGTAATTCCATGATTTAGATAACAAACATCTTCACTGCTCTAATGTAGGCAGTGACTTACCACCGCCTGAACGAATTTTTGGAATTCTCTTGGGAAAAGCAGAGGCCACTGGAAGAGGAGAAGGATAAAGAAGCCGGGGCTGAGGACCTCTGTCCTCGCCGGCCCCCCCTCAGCTGGTTTGCTCTGGGCACTGGCCCGGGCCCCTGGGGGAGCCCTGTCAGTGACCTGCTGAAGGACGGTGGCTCCTCGGAGGAGCTGCCCTGTGCGAACGGCACCCGACGTGTCCTGGCCAGGCTGAGAGAGGATTCTGCACCCAAGTGACCAAGCTCTGCCTGGGAGTGCGGTTGCTCCCGCCTCTGGCGTTACCAGCTGCGAACGCAGTGCTCCGTTTCGTTTTCAGCCAGCCTGCATAATTACAGGACTTGCCTGCGTAATTACAGGATTTTTCTTTACAAAAGACCTTAAATACTGACATGCCAGAGCCCCAAGCCCCTGTCTCGCGAAGGGCCCTGAGCAGCGGCAGCGAGTCGATGCGCGCAGCGTCCCGCGCATGATAAGCAGGAGGAGCGAAGGTTAATGCACTGGGAAGGGTGTGCGAGAGCAGAGCTGGGCCAGGAGGGCTGCAGAACGCCCTGCTTGAGAAACCCCCTGCGGGATAACGAACCTGCGCTTCTCCCCCTGCTCGGCTTCGTCCCCGTTCCATGCTAACCCGTCTCTGGCACCAGCCGTGGGAACAGAAGGACCTGCCACCTCTCTTTCCAAGCACTTTTTGCTCATGCTCGGCCAGATGTGACGCGCAGTGGTGAGTTTTGGGGACGCGGTCCCGCGCTGGTGTGGCTGTGCTCGGCTCTGTGTCCCCGACAGCGGTGACAGCCCCAGCCGTGCCGGGGCTGGAGCAGCGACGGCTCCGCTGCGTGGGGCAGGGCCAGGCGGGGGGAGCAGCCAGACACCTGGAAAAAAGACAGGAACTTTTCATCGCACAAGGAAGCAAAAGCGTTGTTTTCCTCCTTTATTGAACTTTGGCAAATAATATGTGTGTGTGGGTTTTACATCAATAGCTATAAATAAAACTTTGAAAGCAATGTAATACTTGTCATCAGGATAAAGGACATCTATTGGCACAAATCATTGAGTAAAAACCCTTTAATGATAAAATAACATTCACTCTTTAGCTACTTTATTTGTCTGAAAAACTCAGCTTACACTCAGTTCAACATATCACCTTCCACAAAGTTAAAAAATGACATAAAATGACATAATAAAATATACCTTAAATTTCATAATACAAGTACCTTGGCAAATTTTAGCAAGCTGGACCACCTACTGTTGGCCGCAGCAGTGACCGTTGCCATTGTCTCACATACCCCGTGTTGCCTTTGGACTGAAACCTGGAGGTGAGCTCAGCGTGTAGGTATTACAACAACCGCGTGTGCCTGAGCAGCGTCGGGATCTGCTAGCATGAGTCGAGGCTGCCGAAACAAATGTCGAGTCTGCTTATTGCGGAAGAACATAGAAAGCTTTCTGGAAGATTAAACACTATTACAATCATTAACTGTCTTACAAAAAAAACCCTATTTAAAATTCTTGTATCCATTACCGTCTTTGGCAGATAAATAAGAAAAAAAAAATAAACAGACTATATTACAAAGCTTTCATTATCACAATCTACCGTATAAGGCCAAATAAAAATATGTTTCTTTGCACTAATGAAAGCACATCTCTAATATATCCTTAATGACAGACAATATAAACACTCTACCGACGTTACTTCAGATGCCTCATTAGAAGACTGCGACTTCCGTACTCCTATTCCCCGAGTGGCACTCTTCTACGCAGAGTGAAGTGTATTTAGCAGTTGATTTGGCTTTATGTCCAGCGCGACCGGTGAGTCAGGGTTACGCCAAGAGCCGGCTATAAAAGACAATCAATTTGCCAGCCCGCTCGGGCACTGTGAGACTGGGGGGGGCCTGAAACCCGTTTGTGACACGAGGGGTAACTCAAAGCGGGCGCAAAGCATTTTAATGAGCGTGAACCCCGAGGCGAGGGTGCTGGGGGTGGCTGAGAGAGCGCCGCAGACCACGCGCCCATCGGTGTCCTGCCGAGCACCCGCCGGGATGGGCAGGAGGCAGCGGGCAGGCGAGGGGCGCCGCGGCGCGTCCCCAGCACGCCCTGTGTGGCCCGTCCCCCGTGCCGTGCCCCGCCGGGCTGCCATAAAGCCAAAGGAACTCCCGAGCCTGGGAAAAAACGCACAGTTGGCTCCGTTCTGAGCAAGATGTCTGTTTTCACACGACCGACTGATGGATCCAATCGGCTGGGGCCGGTTGGCCAAACTCTTCCCCAAATAAAAATTTAACTGGAATTCAATTTGTGCCCCCGTTTAAAACACGGACAGACCAGAACTGACGCGCACCTCAGCTCTTGTCAGTACATAAGCGTATGAGGCAAAACTGTGCGTGTTTTCGCAGCGTAAATGTACACACAACTGCGCCACAACTGCTAACAGATAACAGGCTCCATGCATAAATAAATACCATCAAAGCAAAAGGCCTATTTTCAAATCCAAAAGAAGAAGTTGCCATTAAGAACCACGATGCATCACACTGCTAAGGTTTTGCCTCATGCATAAAAATGGTAGCGCTGATTGGCAGTTGCTAATTATAATACTACACCGTCACACAGAACAATTAGCTGTTCAGACCAAGTAGCACAAATGTAGAAAATAATCTTTTTTTTTTCTTTTTTTTTATCAACAGAGCAAATTAACACAGATTGTTTCTTCAGCAAAATATGAAACTGTAAACTTTGGGCTCATTCTGCAACTTTTCCCCAATCCGTAATAAACAAAAAAAACCCAACGGGAAGAAAGACTGACGTACATTTTTAAGCGCACCTGTTCCGTCTATTACAAAAGCACAACCTAAAACGTATAAAGCTTTTTCTTTTTTAAATCACAGTTACCAAAAAGAAACAGTGAATAATTTATTACATACGCTATAATAACATTACTCTAAACAACTATTCTCTATGAGGTATATCTGAGAAAATTCGGTAAGGGATTGCACGGTCTGCGTTGCCAACATGCCCAGTTTTATATTAAAGCTTTGGAACCATGAAGAAATAGAGAAGGAGGAGAGGAGAGGGAGAGGAGAAGAGAGGAGACGGAGAAGCAGGAGGAGGGAGAGGAAAAGGAGGAGAAGGAGGAAGAAGAGGAGGAGGAGGAGGGGGAGGAGGAGAATAAGAAGGAGAAGGAGAAGAAGGAAGAGGAGGAGGAGGAGAAGGAGAAGGAAGAGGAGGAGGAGAAGGAGAAAGAAGGAGGAGAAGGAGAAGGAAGAGGAGGAGGAGAAGGAGAAAGAAGGAGGAGTAGGAGGAGGAGAAGAAGGAAAAGGAGAAGAAGAAGGAAGAGGAGGAGGAGGAGAAGGAGAAGGAGGAGGAGGAGGAGAAGGAGGAAAAGGAGGAGAGGAAGGAAGAGGAGAAGAAGGAGGAGGAGGAGAAGGAGAGAGGAGCCTTTGGTATTATTAGGAGTTTTGTTCTTTGCAGGGCTGCATTGCAAAGCACCACAGTACAAAAAGCCCACCAGGTACGATTCGGCGGCCCAGTTGAAGCTGAGGTATTCACAGGAAGAATAAAAAAAAGCACAGAGAGGTCTAGACTGGCAAAATCGTTGCTTTGGTTCAAGCAAGGCACTCGTCCCGTGGTAATGTCACACTTTGCAAGTGAAGCACGTGTCTGGTGAGAACCGCGACTGCTGGGGGGACCCTGCCAGCTCTGGGGTTTCTGTGCCCAGCCCGCCGCCCGCCCCCGCTGGGCAGGGGGGGCCGGGGCCGGCGGGAAGGCTTCGCCTACGCCAGGACAGATCGTCTCCTCCACGCCCGGAAGGCATCCTGAGAATTATTATAGCTTTTTAGAGAAGGAATACAGAGAGAGAGATTGAGAGAGAGAGAGAGAGAGAGAGAGAAAGCACACTTGTCAAGTCCCTATCTTTTCCAACACAGACTGGAAATCAGAAAGAAATACGAAATAAAAGGCAACACTGAATTGAAGCGGAGCTGTTGTGTTGAGCCGTTGGCAATCTGTCGGGGTGAATCCAGAGGCGTTGCTCGGGCAGATTTCCTGGGGAAATGCTCAGGCCCCCGTCCCGTCCCGCCCCGGGATCGCCGCGATGCTGCGCCGGGGTCTCTCCCGCCTGCCTTCACCCTCAGCGCAGCGAGGCCTTTGTGCCGCCGCGGGGCAGGCCCAGGGATTTACGAACCGGCTTTTAACCTCAGCTAAAAGTGCACGCACCTGCGATCTCAATTAGGTGTTTTTTTTCCCCCTCTTTTAAATTTACCTACCAGCCAGCGCCCACCTTCTCGTTGTTTTTTACTGCGGAACAGGCTCCGCTGTCGGCAGGATGAGGCGGCTCCTACCGAAAAGCTGAGCTCTTGTCTGCCGGGGCCCGTGGGGAGCTCCCCATCGGATAAACAGGATAAAACAGGCCAAAAGAAGCAAATGCTAAAGGGCACCGCTAATCCCCCAACGACAAACAACCAACTTTTAAGTAACCACTTAGGAACGTCATACTAATGGAGCTTAATGCAGCTTTGTTTCATTGCTAACTCGAGAAAAAATAATTAATTGATTTTCATATGAAAACTGTAGTCGCAAACAACACCCGCACCGCGTAGGCAGGAGCAAGCAGCCTCCGTCTCCGCTGTGCCCTCCGCGTTCCCCGAGCCCGCTGCTGGGCGTCCGGGTGGCCAAAACGGGGAGGGACCCCCCTCCCCTCAGCCTACCTGTTCAGGAACGGCATTGCCTCAAAACGATCATTTCTAGCCCTAATTTGTGCTGCTGGCGCAAAGGCGCACCCCTGAATCCGTGAGCGGGACCGGCGCGGGTGGCAGCACGCGGGTCCCTTTCCCCAGGGAATCGTCCGCCGGATACAGCCGGGATTCACCTCAGCTCAACACAACCGCTCCGTCCCCCGGGATCTGGCGTGGGGAGGGACGTGAAGGGGTTCTGCATCTCCAAACGTTTTTGGCTGGCGGGAAGGCGTAAGGGAAACACAGAAAACGTCGTCACCAGAACTGGCAGCTTCCGCGAGAAGCATCTCTCTGGGTGTCTGGGCTGCAGCTGTACGTTGCTGTGTGTAGGAGAGAACAGTTGAAACTACAACAGAGCACAAGCAAAATGCAGACCGCACAGAGAAAGAAATCTTTGGTATCTTTGGTATCATCAACACGATTAAAATTACAAATGGAAAAAGTCAGTGAGGTAGCCTCTTTGGTTCTCACTAGAAATAGAAAGGTTTTTTCTTTTTTTCTTTTTCCCTTTTTTTTTTCTTTTTTCTTTTTTTTTCTTTTTTTTACACACACAGAAGTTCATTCTTGGAAGCAGCTAGTTTAAGGGTTTCTCTCTTTTCGCTTGGCATGTTTATGCTTTCACCCAGCTTAAGTTTTAAGAAGCCACAAAGTTCAGGCAAAGTATCCCAGTGTCTTTTTTTTTTTTTTTTCCCTATTGTTTCTGAATGCACAGTTTTAGGCTGAATATTCATTGCTTGTCCTCAAAATTCGCTCTGTTGTTCTTATGGAAAATCAGCTGTAGTGCTTTAAAGGTGATTCTAAATAAAAACCAAAAACTATACAAGGGCATCCTCAGATGATTATGAATAAGTTAAATAAATAAGTTATATTAGGAAGGCTTTATGTGCCATAATAAAGGTATGTCACACTTTCTAATCAGATGGGAAGAGATTAACTTAAATAATTTAAACTTTGATATTTAAACAATTGAAATTAATTAAAAGAAGAAATTAAAACTAGACTCCTGTTTCATGTACTCATTATTTTTCTCCTGTCTGTAACAGAATGCGGCTGCTCTATGAAGCAATACTAACTTTTAAGCGTATTTACTAACACAGGCTTCGCATCTCTGATGCGCTACAACAGTAAAACGGATAAATAAACAAAATTAATCCCAAATTAATTCATAAATGATCGAATTAAATAGTTACAAATAACTCACGTTGGAGCCTGATCCCGCAGTCCACATTCAGCCAAAACTCCCATTGAATTTCAAAGCTGAAATGAAACTCAATGGGATTTAGACTGAACAGAGATTTCAGGACCTACTCTAAGACTAAATTAAATAAATTACATTATTGATAGATAATATATCGGGTTAAAACCCACAAGTGTCTGGAAAAAAATAAAACCATTTTAAGCTTTACCTTTTTAAAAAATTTAAACAATAAAAATTCCCCTTAATAAATATAAAGGAGGCCAAGTATAAAGTTTCCCCGTGTCTTAAAAATACTCAGGTATTGTGACAAGCAAGAAAAACATCGGGTTTTGTCCGAAGCTAGCACACTCTTTGCAATACCGTGTCGTTACCGTGTCTTGCTCTGGAAGAGGAGACCCCTATTCCCTTCTGCAGTTTGAGCGTAGTTTGCTGGTTTAGTCCTTCTCAGGTCTTTGGATTCAGCTTTAGGTAAGAGAGATCCGGAATAAAGCTATTCAACCGAAGTCATCAAGCACATTCTTTGTTCCTTCACGGATGATTAAGCAATATCCAAGGTTTCTTGAAAGTTGAATTCATCTTGGATGTGCCCATGGTAGTAACTCCAAGTCCACGGTACAGAAGATGCTGGGATACTATCTGTACGTACCAGTCTTTCGTACCAGAATAAATAAAAGGAACAAGTTACATTACGCGGCTCTATAGATTCATAAATATATGGTATATAAACGTAACGTATCTATTTGAGTTTTTTTTTTAGCATGGGCAGAATAGAGCGTATATTCTGCTCACACGTGTACATACAAACATATCTACCCACACCATATGCTACGGACACTCCTCTTCTGAGAGAGCTGCTACATAAAAGCCTACGAGAGTTGACAGTGAAACGGAAGACGTAACACAGGGCCATGAAAGATGCAGGGATAAAAAATGCAGCAGCAGTTTCAGATGTTCAGATGAAAATGACTTTTGGCGAACAGGGAGGAAACACGGGCACTGATGTACCTGCAGTCCCAGCGCAGAGAAGCCTCTGTGTTTTGCTAAACAAGCGCTGCAGCGCGGGCAGTCGCGTCAGCCAAAGCGCTGTCATTAGATTGTTCCCGGTGGGAGGCTGCGGATCAGCATTTGAAAGAGCCAAGCAAAAACTTAAGCCGTAATATTGCATAACAAAAACTTCCACAATTGGGAGAGAATTAACGATTTCATCAGGGATGTATTTTTTTTGTAATTCAGCACATGATCTAGACTTACATCGTTATGGCGATTGGGATGAACTCCGATCAGAAATAAAAAGCCCAGGTCTTTGCTCACAGGCTTCGGGAGAAGCCCAGGGCAGGCTCACCTCCGCCTCTAAGGATGGTGGTACATGGGAGGCACAACCAAGGCTGTCCCTAACGTGGTGTCCCACATGCCCGTCTCTGGGGTGGGACACCGGCTGCTGGGAGGAGGCCTGGGACTCGTTCCTTGTCCCGGATGATACGCTTCTCTGCCCCGCGACTGCAGTAAGGGAAGGGGCGGTAAGGAACAACAGTCGGGGTTTTCACCAGTGGCGCGTCACCTCCCGCAGTGGTTACAGGGGCACTATGGGATGGAGCATGAGAAAAGTGACCAAAACCCAGCATCACCTGACACTGCTGCAGATTGCGGGAGGACACTGTCGGAACAGACATTTCCCGCGGGGGCGATGCCACGTTCAGGATGCACATGGAGAGGCTGCTTTGAGCGCACACTCTTGGATGGGAATGAAGGTGGAACTTCAAGATGACCAAACCGCCTCAGCTGGGCGCTGCTCTACAGCGAGCTGGCTCCGAACTCCTCACGCAAACACCCCGAGGCGCTGGTACACATCAGCCCAGACCCGAACCATTTTTTGGCAGCTTTAGTCCTGACTACCGGGCTTCTCTGGATTATTTTCAAATCATGCCCAATCTTTCTGGGAAATCTATGTTTTGCTTCCCAGAGCTGGTATGTGCTGTCAGTTTAGCTGTGAGGATCCCAAATTTACTTTTCAGAAACCTTTCCTGTCCTGAGCAGACAAGGCTTTTTGATTTTCTTTCTTTTTTTAAATGCGAAAATTGGAAGATGACTGCAGCGGTTTTGCAAAGTAGTTAAAAAGAAGCCTTTGTTTAAATGTAGAGATAGAGCACAATGGTACCACGGAGCTCCAGCTCTGAAGAGAAATTTAGACCGAGGTCTGCGTGTCGTGACTTGGACCATCAGGACTTTGAGCAACCAACATAATGTGTCTAATACATCAAAACGAACTACTGAACTGCCGCACGAACTGCCGAAACCTCAGTTTTGGTTCAGATCAGGATCTGATCTCGGTGTGCCAGCCTGCGGCGGTGCTCAGCACTTACAATGACATAAATCGGTACATACATATATTGCGAGTTTTATCCCTGGGGAAGAGAAAGAAGGGTGTGGGTTACTCATCCGATTTCACATACAGAAGGATGGGTGTTCAAAGCTCTAGACATACAGGAGACCAAATCTACCTGACAAAACAAGTCATACCCAATGGACACGTTTTCCCTACGTGGCTCTGGAGAGAGGAGACATACCAGTGTAGTATCCCAACATCTTGCGCTTGGAGTCCATGCAGCTCTTGGAGAGATCCCGTGTGAGGCAGAAACAGGAATAATGTAAATAAACCCACCCTTTTGGTTGCTCAGAGAAACAGAAGTGATTACCTGTACCCAGATCAATGGTGCTATATGCATTCAGTCGTGCAAGAGGAGATAACGAACTGAAAGAAAAGTAGTGAGAATCCTCATCTTTGGTATTGTAGCTGTTGAGGTTTTGGTTGCTCTGTTCCTTGTTCTTTTGAAAAAACTGCATAGGCACAAATTAAAGACAATCTTCAACTTTAAGATGACTGAGTTGTCAAATGAAGCAGCAATCGTACTGGCTTTGCTTTGTTCTCGTTCTTGTCAACCCTTTCTTTGAGATCTGCTTCCTAAAATGTCCAAGATGTCTGTCAAAACACAGTGTGTTACTCGTTTGCTTCCTGACGTCCTTACTTGTTTTTTTTTTTATTTTTATTTTTAGTTTATTTTTAAATGGAACAGTTCGTTGCAGAAGAAGTAGGTGCAGAAAACGTTTCTTTGGTTTCGATTAAGTAGTACATAAAAAAAGTCTCAAGTGTCTCTAAAGAACCACGACCGCGCTTGGCTTTGCTGCCGGGGCCCCGGCGGGCGCTGCAGGAGGGGCCGTTCTCGGGTAAAGGCGCACGTTGAGCGGCCGCCACCGTCCCGCCATCGGTGCGGCGGCAAGCACGGCGGCTGCGGCCGGGGCTCGGCATCGGCTCAGCTGGGCTGCTGGCCCGCCGGAGGTGGAGAGAGGGCTTGGAGTTTGTGAGGCTCCCCCATCGCCACACAACCACCCGCACCAGCGATGACGAAGAGAAAATGGCAAGTTATAAACATCTTTGGCTTGCAGTAATCCTGTCTCTTTGGTGTGCTGTGTTCCCGCCAGCTTGGGTAGCTGGGGGGTAAAAGGAACTTAGGGATTCAATAGATTTAGATGGCGTACTGAAGTCATACGCGGCACATCTGAAATGGCCAGTGGCATCTGAAGGGCTCGTTTCTGGTTTTTTCCTGCTTGAAAGTACCATAAAATACTGAAAAAAAAAAGGAACAAAAATACATTGAGTGCTAAATACGTTTCAGTAATAAGGACGTTGCCGAGGAGAAATTAGATTCCTGGTAACTAAAAAGGACGCATTAATGACCTAAAAAAATCTAGATCTTCCAAAATGTTGTGTTTGCTCCATGTACTGTAGCAGTTAAATTATTGACCTCCTGAGTGTGCATCTGCATTAGGTACAAACACAGAACTTGTGACAAACTGCAAACTGTGCTTGAGGCTCGCGTGGTCACAGAGGTGTTCCCCACCGGCCCGGGAAGCCGGGCTGCGCGGCGGAACAGTCGCTGCCAGGAGTCCAGGGTCATACCTATTCCTATAGCTACTGGCTTTGTGCTTGATACTTTGAGCTCAAGTGAACTGAATTTTTCCGATCCAAGATCAAGCTGTACTCGCTGATTAAATTAAAGAAACTAAAAAAAAAAACAACAAAACCAAACAAAAACTTAAATTTGATCTTTTTTTTTTTTTCCCCCCCTAAAACACTTAACAAAACCATGCCTGAGTTTTAAAAAGAGATTCTCAGATTCTTTAGCGTCTACGTGTCAGACTTTGTGCTCCGTTCTGGCGTGGCCGCGCCACGGCGGTGAGCTTTGGTGCAGGGCGGTGTGGCCAGCACCGGCGCCCTGTTGGCAAGCGCCGGGCACGGGCAGGCTGCCCGGGCTCGCAGCGGCACCCCGCCGGCCGCGGCTCTTTGGGGCTCAGGAGAAACTTGCCTCACGGACGACTCCCCTACGTTTCAGACCTGCTTCGCCTGTCCTGAGCATAGTATTGTATAGAAAGAGGTTAATTCTTGACTTGCGCCTGCTAAGACTGACTAAAAGCCGTGAGAAGTGTCCTTTGTTACAGCTGGGCTGGGGTTCGTTTCCAGGAGGATTGTGCTTTAAGTCACCAGTGATGGGCCCCGCTGCGAAGCCGCTCTCTCCACCGTGCCATGCCGCGCCGCGCCGTGCCGGCCGCTCCCCATCACGCTTTGGTACAGGTGCTGGGGGCCGAGGAGGAGCCCCCGGAGCTCAGGTCGTCCTGCCACTTCTCCAGGCTGCGCCGGCGGGCGTTCATGAAGAAGTTGCTGACGGTGGTGAGCTCCAGGCCCAGCTGCTGGGAGATGGTGATCTGCATTTCTTTGGAGGGGCGCTTGTTCTCCTTGAAGATGGCGAAAAGTGTTCTGCGCTGGAGGTCCGTGAAAACCAGGCGGGATTTCTTCTGGGAGTTGTTCCGCTCTTTGTTCGGCTCTTGCTCTTTGCGTTTGCAGGCTGGGGAAGGGGTGGGCAGAGACAGAGAGAGAGAGCGAGCGTCAGGATGCGCCTGGCTGCCGCAGACCCCGCCATGGACCCCGCAGACCCCCCGGACATGCGTGGCCACGCCGGGCACGGAGACCTCCCGCAGGATCCGCAGCGCCAGCCGTGCACGGCCGAGCCAGCACCGCGCCGGACCTGGGGGCTGGCGGAGGAACACCAGGGGGTCACGCTGGTGATCGCACTCGCGTCCCAAAAACCTGCATTTTCAGAAATTATTTTGGGTGGGCACCTGATTGTTGGGCATTCCGGCACTGAATTCCAAGGCAATTGGAGCGCCCCCCCCCATCCTCAGACAGAGCCCTCGAATTCACCTGCCATTTCTGGCTAGTGCCCAACTTTGAGATTTCCCACACTTTTTATAAAGCCACCATCTGAGAAGCGCGTTGCTCCTCTGTCACAGCAGCATTAGGATTAACAAGTTAGCTTATCTGATGTCAGCCTGGGAAAGAAAATGCAAAGCGCATCCTTTTTTTCCCTTCATTAGCTAAGACAAAGATTAATCCTTTGCAGAAACTTATCATGTGCCGTAGCATATAACAACCGCAGATGACTATTTTTTAACAGGCGCTGTTCCGTAACGTAAACTGCATCCCGTGCGTAATCTACAGGAAATACAATTGGAAATTGCTGTTCTTGCCTTCTGAATAAACCTTCCACCCATGTTTTGGGGCAGATCGGTGGGGCGGGCCGGAGGGATGCTCACAGCATCCTCTCCCAGCGATGTCCGTGGGACGGAGGGGTGCTGGCCACGGACACGGTGGGACAGGTAAAGCCGCACGCAGGGGAGGGCGCGTGGTGGAGGCCTGGGGCTGCCACCCCAGCAGCCAGGTCTAACGTTTGTACGGGAGTTTTATTGCTTTAAACATCCCAAAGCAAACCCCGGTCAAAGCTCCCCTGGCAGCAACTTCATGTGACCACCGCTGGCGGAAAATCATGTTCAATAGCAGAAACGGCTGCCGTCCAGCTGAACCTCCTGTTTGCTTCTTTTCTCCAGAAAGAGAACTCTTTTTAACCATTTACCGGTTTATTTGTGGCTTCTATCCGCTGCTGCAACAGCCGCTGTCTGAAAGGCCTGCCAAAACTTCCGAAATCTGCTGGGAGACAAGCTCATGGCTTCTGCCGTGAGACCGTTTGCTTACGGCCTCACACAGAAATAACTGCACACCACCCCGCCTGCCTCAAATTCTGCGCCTCTGTAAGCTTGCGCTTTCATACGGTCTCTCACGTGTGGAAAAGCCATGAAAAAAGACAAAGCGAAACTGCAGCTCTCTGGGACGAAGCGGCAGCAGTGCCTGCTGTTTAGGCAATGTCCCTCATCAGCAGTCAGCTCTCCCCGCACCCCTAGACTGCGGACACCCCTGCGGCCCCCGGCAGCCCTCGGGCAAGCCGGCAGGGCTCTGCGGGGGCCAGCGCCACCCCCCTCCCTGGGGCATCTCCCGAGGCCGAGGGTGAAACCAGCCAGAAACGCCCGTCGGAGCTCAGGTCAGGCGGGGCAGCAGCGCCAGAGCAGCGCTGCGCCAGGCGATGCTAATGCATCCTAAAAAAAATCAGTATTAATAGCTGATCTGTATTTATTAGCACAGAGAGAACATCAAGTGCTGAAACCAATACCGCTGCCATAGCATACCCAGCTTTAAAAATAGCCTGATAAGGCTGTCTGCATGGGGCAGCAAGATAAAAAAAAATCCATATGTTGACATGGTTAGGTAATGCGCTGGGACAAAATAAGTGGAGTGAATTGATAAGTGGCCGGGTTTTTAAGCAGCCCTATTAAATAATTCTGCAGGTCTAGAATGTGAAATGAGAACCTGGCCCAAAAGGTCGAACTCAGACTGTGGAAATGTCTGTAATTAACCTGAAGTCAGGACTGTCCCTGTCTCCCTGTGCCTGAGCAGGGCAGAGCAGGGAGCCTGGCTCCGCCGGGTGCGTGACTACACTGATCAGCTTAGTGTGGCGCACGGGACAGTATTCCACTGGGTTTCTGCAGGAAACTGGAATATTGTGTTGGAACGGCTGATCCTCATCTTGCATCCGTTCTTGGCTGCCAAACTCCCGTGGCTGCGGCAGAGCTGCCTCTGGGAGGAAGGTCGGGCTGGGACCATTTGAAACAGCCCAGGAGGGACAAAACGTAAGAGGAGGATGCTCTGGAGAGCCGGGTCCAAGCCCAGACTTACAGGATACAGGCGAGCATCACCGGGAGGAGCTCACAGCGCAGCTCCGAGGCAGCGGCACCAGCACAGGGCTCCTGACGGCACCCGCGGGAGTGGGGGGCAGCAAGGACCCTCCTGCCCGGGCACGCCGCAGGCGGCAGGGTGAGCCCGTAACTGCCTCCCCATGGCTGGACTTGGGTCTCCGGAGGCGATTAGCCCAAAGGCTAATCTGGGTTCTCTGACTGCACCTCTAACATGCTCCACAGATAACGTTTTACTGCCCGTCTGAGGTGAAGAAGCAGATTTTAGGCTGGATTTCTGCATTTGATACCTTGCGCTGCCTTTTGTCTGGAATCCACGCGGCGGTACCCGCAGCACTGGGGATGCGACGAGCACCCGCATCTTTGCCGCAGTTTCTAATAGGTTCCGGGACACTGGGAAGAGTCTAGTGTTTCCTAACATCACTAATTTATGTCCAGAGATACTCTGCGTTTTACAGTTATTGGTATCTTATAATAAATAATGCAAAGGTATGTGCTTTTCAATGCATTCAGTAAATACTTTCCTTGAACTGTTAAGTTTGCTCTTGAAAAGGCACCATAAAGGCAAATGTTGTTCCTTGACATGCATTTATCAGAAGAGAAAAATGGAGTGAGCACTCTAATAAAATAAAGTTATTATCCAGGAAACCTGCCTACAGAAAGAGAAATGTTTTACTAGTAGAGGGAAGGGAAGCGGCCATCTTGATCCTAAGACCAATTTGATTTATTAACTGCAGTTAATGCTGAACATATTCTATGGACGAGAACGGACAACTGGCAGGAACTGAAAGTCGTAACTGTGGAAAAAAAATATAATTCTTCTCTTTTCTTGTACACCGGACTAAAGACACTTTACATAGAAACAATCTAGAAGGAGCTCAGAAATAGATTCAGTGCTGCCTCGCTTAACTTTGGCTGAAGTGGAACCCCAGGGGTTTAAAGGGCATTAAGAGCGGCGCAGAGACCCGACCCAGCGGGGCCGTGTCCCCAGGGAGGGACAGGCTCTCTTCAGCGAGCAGGGCTTTGTCCCGCAGCTAAAACTAAGGGAATGTTTAAAAAAACGTGGCTTTAAAATAGAATTAGGTATTGCTTAGGAATAATAAAAAAAAATAAAATTAAAAAAGCATTCAGCGCAAGTGTGGAGAGGCGGGAGGCGAGGCAGCTGAGGCACCAGGAGGTAATGGGAACGAGCCCCAAAATCTCTGCAGCTCCCAGCGCCAAGAAGGTTCCTCTCCACGAAGACAACAACTATTCCGATGTTCAGCTTTAAATATGCAAGACACTCCATCGATTTTTTTATTAGCGTGTTCGCAAGCCTGAGGTTAAGCACGTGCTGAAATATGTCGCCAGGTGCCGGCGGCAGGCAGGCAGCCGCACCTCCCGGCCGAGCCGGAGCAGCGCTCGGCCCGTCTCCCCCGGCCCCGCCGTTCTGTGGGGACATGAGCCAGCCGAGCACCCAGCCCTCCTTCTCAGCCAAGGAAGCGAATTCCAGCCACGGCTCCGGGCTGCCCTCCAGGAGCTGGGTAAAACCCCACCGCTCCCAGCTCGTCCGCCCCCCTCTGCAGAGCCTTGTCCCCCCGGATCCCCTCTCTCATAAGCCAGCTCCCCCACCAGTAAGGCTGGCGCTCGTTTCACCTAACGCTAGCCAGGGAAAAGCAGGGCACCCCACGTCCCGGCTTCCCCTGCGGCCGGGCACAACGTCGGACGCCGCCGGGCTGCGTCTGCCGCAGACGCCTGGCTGCGAGGGGGTGACAGCGGGGAAGGACGTGGCCTCCACTCCATCGCCTCCCGGGACGCACCTCTCTTTCGCGAAGAAGATTTGCTCTAAACTGCCGGCAGTTAATAGCTTTCCATGCGATTCACATGAGAAAAAGAATTATATCCCACCGCTTTGGAAGACTCACGACCCCACCGTAACCAGGAGCTGCAGTGACCGACGTGCGCTGCATCAGCCCCAGCATCTCCAACCCCATCTGCCTGAGAGGCGTCCGCAGGAAAGCGGGCCTTTTTTGGACTTTATTCTACAAGCCCCTCTGAGTTTTGGTTTCCTTGTGAACTTCACATGCTTCTAATTTAAGCTCAATTTTTTTTTGTTGCCGAGTATCATTAAATTGAATATTTCTACTAATAGTTCGTTTGTCTTATTTTCTGCAACAGTAATTCTTATTTTCCATTTTCCTCCAGAGGAGAGAGGAACCTAGCCAGCCCCTGCATTACAGACAGCTATAAATCCTGAAAAACATCTAGAAGCGTTTCAGTTGGTAAGTATTGTCTTTAAAACTTCCGTTTATAAAGACTGAAGCACTGGGAAATGTACTCTACCATTAAAGACGATGCATGGCAGCTACCAGCAGACAGCAGTGGGGTCACTAACGCCGCCACGCGGGTCTCCCCTCCACCCCGCTGCCATGAGAGTCGCATCCGCAGGAGCTGCGGTGGTCCCCAGCACCCAGCCCATCCCTGGGGCCCAGCACCCACCCCCAGCTGGGCATCCCACCCCGCTCCGGCACTGGCCCGGCTGGCTCGGGAGAGCTGTGGTGGCCAGTGGATCCCTGTGGGGGGGGAAACACAGTCCAGGGCAAGTCCTCCACCGAGCTGGGGAGAACTCCATGAAATGCAAATGGTTCAGACTGGACGATCTGGCATTTTCTCAGGACAATTTTTTTCACTGGCAGATATTCACAGGGCTCCACCGTTAATGGCTGAAACAACGCGCGGCCCGGCGCAATCAATCTGCCCTACGGCAGCCAGAGGCAGCGCTGCCTATCCCTGTGGGCAGCAATAGCTCCTACCAGCTGTTTATGCACGCACAGAAAGACCGGCCCTTTTTATAGAAACTGCTTTTGCCACACGTAGGCCAAAATTGATTGATACGGAGCTCATCACTGCGAGTGGGAGCGCTGCCATAGTGTTCAGCCAAACCCCACCCTCCGGACCCTCCGGCACGGGGTGGGGATGCGACTGGAGTGAGCTGGGGCCTCTCTCCTCCCTCCACTTCCCCCTCGCTGGTGCCAGGAGCGAGACAGCCGGGGGACAAGGACATGAGGGTCACCAGCATGAGGATGAGGAGCAGGACAGGGAGGGGTCCCGGGGGCTGGGGTGGGCTGGATGCTTCGTGCCAGCGAATGGGCTCAGCAGGTATTTCAGAAAGTGAGATCTGCAGAGCCTGGGCATCTGCGTGCTCATGAGAACGCCACTGGTGGCTAGTACATCCAGAGGAAGCCCCTGTCCCACATCCCACACCAGAGAGGGGATGGGGACCGTGCCGCTGGCAGAGGATGGGGCGAGCACCGCTCCTCTGCGTCAGCGCTGCTTGCGGCTGGGCTTGTGGCAAGCACGCCAACATAGAAACAATGATCGCTCAAGCAAAGGAAAGGTGTTAATGTGAAGTCTTCCAGTGGCTAATGCCACACAGAGGGAGCTGCAGGGAGTCTGGAGAGAGACGTCCCAGAGGTGCGGGAGCTGGTCTGTAAGGGGGCCCTGGGTGGTGATGCTTATGGGCAGGGGGCTTTGCCAGCCAGGCTGGAATACAGTCATAATAACACATATAACTATAGAGACAGGTGCAGAGGGACTACAGAGCCGTCCCGCTTCATTCCGAGTCCTGACACCAGTTTCCTTTGGGTACTGGAAATGTTAAGGAAAGGGCTCGTGTGACTTTCTGTCCTGTGAAGCACGGACACTGTAAGCCCCGCTCCCAACGCAAACAAAACCCCAACATGAATCTGACCTCAATCCATCTCCCCCCTCAGGTATCTCTGCTTTTACCCCAATTAGGCGAGGGGGTTTTAATCCAAAATCCTAGAGGATTTTTTAGCAGCCTGAAATTTCTTCGTCGTCTACGTTTGCTGAAAAAAGCCTCCCTTTGGCCTCACCTCTGCTAGATTTGGTTCCCTGCAGCTCCGCAGGTTAACTAACGCCCTCAGATAATCACTGGGTTTACGGTGTTTTCACTCTAATGGCAAAAGCGGCTCTGGCCCTGTGAAACAAATAGCAGATGTTAAGAAGGAGCCGAGTAGAAAACAGTATTCCCTTAATCCAGCAGTAAGTCATTCCTCTCCCTCGTTCGTAAGGATAAGCCATGAATATTGATCTCTCGTATGTGGTTTCATGCGGGTGTAGTACAAAGTCAACTAAACCCAGTTATCTGCCTGATGGAACTAAAAAATGTTCCTCAATTTGATTTCGGAGAGGGCTCAATGTGGGGGAAATTTAATTATGCTAGTAATACTGAACACAATGAAATGACCATCGAAACGTTTTCCAAAGGTTTAAAATGTTTTTCCTTCGCTATGATTCACTTAAAGCAACCTCTTGTATATCTGTGTTACTACAATCTCTTAAAAACTAGGCCTCAAAAATCAATTTGATTACCTCTCTGAATTAAGTATGCACAAATGAAAGCAATTGAGATCGATACAAATTAGGTTAAGTACTCCGCTGTGTACAGAATCATTATGTAACAAGAAACAATTTGAATGAAGACGCAAATAATCACGTTGTCGGGGTGCGCAGCCCCTGCGCCTTCACCAGCTCCTTTCCCGCGGCTGCACGCTCACAGCACCCTCCCGCGCTCTGCAATCCCCGCCAATGCCCTCGGACGGCATTCCTCCAGAAAAACAGAGTACGCCCACCAAGGAGGAGTGCAGCACAAAGTGTTAATTCCTTTCCTCCAGGGAACATCTGCCGCTATTGGAAAAGATCTCTTTCCTCGCCCAAACCAACCCTCCCGTAGCGGCGAGGTGCTCCCCGCGCTGCAGGTCCTCTTTGGAGGTACCGGGATTCCTGCAAGGCTCCGAGAAAGCAGCGCAAAGCCTTGCTGCTTCCCGCCAGGCCTGGGTTTTCTTGGTACTCAACCTGATTTTTCTCTCCCTTAATTCTGTCACGGAAGGAACGTCCTCCTCTCTCTGGGGTTTGCATCCTTCAGCGATTTGAGAAGAAAAGATGAATGGGTTCGGGGACTTGGTTCTTTTATATTTCTTGCTGGCATGCAGCAGGTCTCGGGCTATTTGTGTCGCATCTCTTGTAAATCTGCCGGGCAGCTGAAATTGGGCTGTAAATTCTGCGGGGCAGGGGCTGCTCCCTCCCGTGCAGTGCTGCAACACCCCTCGCAGTGCGGGATCTCTGACAGGGGCCTCCAAGTACTATTGCAATATACTCCCAGCATTAATACAGAATGATAAATAATAGATGGGATAGGGCCAATTTATTGCACTCCAGGGCAAGAACAAGTGGAGGCTTGGTGATTGTGCAGTACAGTTTCCACGTACCCCTCGTCGCCAGGCGGTTACAAGCTCTAACCCTCACCGAAGCAGTTTCGGCAAGGCAGCCCCCCAGGTTCTCTGCTGTGGCCGAGGTGGGGGGCATCCCCTCACGCTCAATATCCAGCCCTCTCTACAAACAAGCTTTTCTGCGAGCTGCAAAAGGAACAGACCTGATTTCGGGCAGATTTCTGTTTCAGAGTTGATCGCGAGCTGGTAAGGTCTCCTTTCCAACAGCTGGGGGACACGTAAGCTGTCCCCCCTGCCGGCATCAGCGTCCAGCTGGTGCAAGCTCCCACCGTAGCCCTGCTGCAGGGCAGGCACAGAGATCTTCGTCCTCCCCACTGGCTCCTGTTTTCACAAGAAGGGGCTCAACCCCCCCGGGTTACCTGTGAGAGCACTGGTCCTGGGTGCGGTGACACCCCAGGTACCCCACAAAGTACCAGTGACATTGTCCCACAGGGACAGACAGACACATGGCATCATTGCATCAACCTCGTCGAGCTGCCAAAATACACTTGTGCTGGTGGGAGTCCCAGCTGCTTTCAGAAGCACAAGCTGACAGAAACTGCGCAGCAGCAGCATTTAAATGCCATCCCCGGACTGTGACAGCAGCGTGGCCCCGCTGGCAGCGCTGGTGTCGCACCCGCCAGCTCTCGCGGCAGCAGCAAGGCTGCTCAGCTGCTCTGCCCAGTCACAGCAAAACGGCCTTCAAACCACGCTCTGCCAGTCCTCCACTTCTAACGCCTGGGAGATTTATGTTTCCTCTTGTTCTGGAGATTCTCCCTTTTGAATCCCAAAATAGTTTCCAGCTGAATTATAACACTTTTCTGTAAGGAGGATTTATATTCCCCTTGTCAGAGCACGGAGCTGAAACCAGACCTTCCCCCCAACGGAGTGCTCTGCCTGTTGCAGCAGCATCCGCAAGTGATGCGCCAGCACATCCCCTCAAGTACCGGAACACAGCTGCGACCTTCTCCCCGTGGGGAAAGGGAAGCACTTCGGGCACCTTTTCCACGAAAGGACTGGGAATTTAAAGTTGAGGTAGGTGAGCGAGCACTGAATAGGAGTCTGAAGTCTTCGAGTGGATGAGAATTTGAAATATTTTGCTTTCTTGTTTTCTGCTGATCGCATCTAGCAGCTTTCCCACAGCTATGTGGCTCTGACACCCTCCCACACTGCGGTTCCCTCCTGGCACCTCACACTTACAAGGCAGAGTTGAGAGCCAAGTCCCATGGGCCCTACTGCAGGGGAAAGTATGGATCTACCGAGTTCCTGCTGTGTGCCTCCAGAAATGGTTTGTTTTCAGAAATTCTGACTCATGGGAGAAAGCAGGAAATTATTATTTCCTTTTAATGGCTGTAACCGATGGGGTGCAATTATGAAGAACAGCAGAGAACGGGAGCAAAGCTCTGCCAGCTTCTCTGGCAAAGCCTGACCTGTGCTGCCCTCCTGGCTCTCCGAGCTCTCCCTGCACTTCGGACAACGAGTGCTGAATGCAGAATGCAAGAGCAGGCTGGGAGGAGCGATGTTCTTTGCCATACAGCCAGGTTCCCATTTCCTTCTTCCCAGGGGCTTAGGAAAGCACAGCTCCAGCAGCAGAGGTAAGCGTCCCTCCTCCCCGAGCACCAACGGGGTCGCGTGTGGAGGTGAGGAAGGGACTGAGACCCTCTAGGCAGAGGGCTGTGGGTCTCCCACCTCCGCAGCGAATGTGCCACCATGCAGCTGGTGGAAGGGAGATGGGATGACTCGTCAGCAGGCCCTGTGGGCGAAAGCAACTGCCTATAGTAGAGCTCCTATTGCCCCAGTGGCATGAGCTAGCTGACACCGAGCGTGGCTCCAGCGTCGGGTCTGTGGGGCCATGCCCCATAGGACACCTCCTCTGCGGTGGGCTGGATGTTGGAGGACACCAAGGTGCTGCACCCTGGCAGGATCTGGGCATGACAGAGGAGAAAATTGGCACTAAAGATGCCAGAAGGATGGGGGAAAGCTTTGGGAGCTTATACCTAATCTGTGTGAGCCTCTTCGCATCGGGAGCCTGTGGTCGGGGCTGTCACGGTGCCGTGGTGCCACTGGTCCTTCCCAGCCATAGCTGGAGGAAAGATGCTTGTGCTGGGATGCTGGCTGCCGAGGGCAGCAGCGGCATCCTCACCTGGTACAGGAACGAGTGGGCATGACAAGCACAGAGGAGAAGGAAAATGGAGAAGGTGTGTGGGAAGCTCTCCGAGGAAGACTTCCTCATGCTCTTCCTTTATCTTCTTCAGCTACGTGCTGCTTGCCAAAGCTTAATGCCTCAGCGCAGGGCCCCGATCTTAAATGCCCATTATGACAAGATGAGATCTGCTGGAAAATCACCGCTACTCATAAATATGTTCCCTGCTTACTTAGAGATATTTTGGTCCCAGAGACAATTTGCGTTTTGGGAAACTGCCAGCCTCTATCGCTTGTCTAATAATTCCTTTGTGCAGCATTTAACAGTGGTTTGACTCCCCTTTTTTCACAATGGAGTAGTTTGATTTTATAGCTCAAAAAACCCAAACAACCCCAAACCACTCCAATTTCGTTTTTGATTGCATTTCTATCTGCCATCAGTGAGTTGTCTTGTTGATCTTATCACTGAGCCCATTTGAGATTAGTCTATTTTGTATGATTTCTGCGTACAAAAATCCTCTATAAATCAGAGAGCCTTTTATGCAAAAGTCTGCAAGATTGATAGAGCTGGATACAAAATCTTTTACCTTGGAAAAAGAGATGTATTATCTGTCCCCTTGGACGTAATGCTTTCTCTGCATATTCATCTCCTAAGTATGATGGGGCTTTTTCTAGAGAAGACAGGAGACAAGATAGCAGTCTTAAATACAAACAGATTACTATCAGAAGAAAGGGAGTCATTTTTTTTGCTGTGTCTAGCAGGGATAAGATGAGAGGCAAAGGATTTAAAAGACAAAAAGGGAGATTAAGGCTAGTCATTAAGGATTTTTTTGTACCTGTAAGCCCTGGAAGAGATTGCCTAGGTAGCCTGAGAAATCCCCATCACTGGAGATTCCTGAAGAACGGGGCAGACTGTCAGGACAAGTGATGTCTCAAGTCCTTTTCAGCCCTGCTTTCCCTGTTAGATTAATTCTCCGTACACCTGCAGAGCCCTGTTTCCACTCTGAAGGCAGCCACAGGGGAGCTCCTCTGATGCGAGGAGTTTGCTGCTGTTAGTGCTCGGAGACTCAGAATAGCCGTGTTGGGTTACTGGCAAGAAGCTTGTCATGTCTGAGTAATGTCTAATTGGAAGGGATGAAAAAGCCACTTGTAACTGGTGGACGGCAGGAACATCTAGGACAAGACTTTGTGACTAATACAAGGGAGGAGCGCTAAGGATGGGGCCACAGTGCAGAAAAAAGCAGCGCAAAGTTTGAGTCAAAACACCCCTATAAAGAGCAAGGGAAGAAACAGCATCAGCTGCTGGAAAATAATCCTTTTGGCAAAAATGTTCTCTCCTTTATGTGATCCTTGCCAGAAATAAATTCCGCCAGTTTTCAAATGCAGAGAAATATTTGAGTTTGGGATATTTCATTTCAAATGGTGATGGCCAAGAGATACTAGGCAAAAAAATGAGATGCTGGAAAAAATCTAATAAGGAAATAGCAAGGAACAGATCGGAAAAGTTCAGAATGATCAACACAGAATGATCACAAACCGATTGATTCTTAAAAACTTAAGAGGAAAAAAGAAGATATAAACGCATTTCATGAGAAAGATGGTCAGATTTATCTGTATCAATCAATCAAGAAACCGATAAAAACTGTTTGCTTAACAAAAATGGTATGCAAATTTCTGCAGGGCAGAAATGTCTTCAGAAATAATCTGGAACAAAAAGATATGGCAGGATATTATTTCAGAAAGTGGGTACAAGAGAAATATAATTTATCACCCAGCACCACAATTTACCGCATGGATTGTTCAAACATAACCACTAATCTATATCTGAAGAGAGTACTAATATTTCAAGCCACTAAGCACCTTTCAAAGAATCTTTACGTACCTGTATATTTAGTTCTGTACTAAGAAATAGTTTTATACATAGATAACGCACTTGATACAGATGTTATTATGCCTTAATTTTTAGCTGTAGCTACAGACAACAAAATAGGCTCAAAATCCAGAGAAAGGAGCTTTAGGTACGGCACAAAGAGGCAGAGGACAGAGAGCCAACAACAGTCTGCCTGTACACAACCCACCCCTGGCAATAATCTACAGCATGGGGGCTCTCCTGGGCACTGGAGGGTGGACGGGTGCCGTGGGGTCAGCTGCACTCTCGCAGCTCTGGCCTTGGTGGGGTGTGGAGCCACCATCCCTCCCTCCTCTGCTGTCACCTTGGTGGGGTGTGGAGCCACCATCCCTCTCTCCTCTGCTATGGCCCTCCCAGCTCACCAGGCTCTGGGCCAAGGAGAGGCCGCAGCCGCCGCCTGCCCCGGCGCTCCTCTCCCCTCTCTGCTCCCTCTCTCCTCCTTTGCCTGTTCCTCCATCCCTCCCTGTTCCTCCATCCCTCCCCGTCCCCCTCCATCCCTCCCCGTTCCCCTCCATCCCTCCCCGTCCCCCTCCATCCCTCCCCGTCCCCCTCCATCCCTCCCCGTTCCCCTCCATCCCTCTCTGTCCCCCTCCATCCCTCCCCGTTCCCCTCCATCCCTCCCCGCTCCCCGCCGCTGTCCGTGGTGCTGACGGTGCCGCCGCCGCTCCGGGGCTCTGCTCGCCGCTCGGGCCGACGGGGCCTGACCCCCCCCCCGCCCCGGGCGTCGCTCCCCGAGCCCCCCTGCGTGGCGGCACCCGCCCTGCCCGCAGCAGGCGGAGGTCACGGGGGGGAAGCAGAGCTTGTCCCTGCGTGGGCCACACGCTCCCGGGACCAGAGGACCGGAGTGTCGCCGCCCGCCATCCCCGAGCACTCGCGGGGAGCAACGACGAGACACGACCGGGGGGGGCCTTCAGCGCAGCTCCCGCGAAACCTAGCCCGTGGGTGGGCACGTCCCCGGCCGCCCCCCGGGGCTACCCCACCGGGGATCCGTGGAGAGAGATGGAGCCCCCCGGCAGCCGCCGCTGCCCCTCGGCCGGGGGCAGGCGAAAAGGCGCGGGGCCGACACAGCCTCCCCCGCCTCCCACCCTCCCCCGAACCGCGCTGCGATCCAAGGGATGTAAAGACGGCGAGGTCAGCGCGCCTGTTCTGCACAAATGAATCATTGATGGTGTTTTGGTACAAAAATGTTTAATCATCAATAAGGTGATTCAGCAATCGGGAAACGTAAACAAGCAGCGCGGGCGTTTTGCTGCTGGGCCCGGCGAAACGGAAAAGGCACCTGCGGGTCGCGGGCTGGCCCGGCCGGGCCCGGCCTTGCCCACGGCCACCGGGGCGAGCTGCCACCGCGGCTGCTCGGGGGGCCGGGGACACCCGCACAACCCCCGCGCACTCAGAACCGCCCCCGGCTCTGCACCGGCATCTCCGGACCCCGTCCTGCCCGGGAATACGGCACGGGGCTGTTTTCACGGCAGGGGAACGCGGCACGGAGTTATTTCAATTGCAGGGCAATACGGCACGGAGCTATTTTAATTGCAGGGGAATACGGCACGGAGCTATTTCACTTGCATTCTTGCCGTGTTTACCGGGCAGGGATTCGGCGATAAAGCCCCGGTTCCGCGCTGTGCGGGCAGCCCGGCCGTGAGGAGGCGGCTCCGTGTGCTCAGTCAACCCGAACCGCGGTTGAACCCTGCCCTCTGAACTCGCCGCCCTGATAAATACCTTGACTCGCCCAAGAGATCGTTAATATTTTTCACCTCGGCAGAAATTTAGGGACTGCCCGACGGGGCCGCACCGGCCGCGGCACAAGCGCTTGTCAGAAGCCCGGGGCAGGTCCCCAAAAGCCCCGTCCCTGCTCCAGCTGCCCCGGCGCGAGCCCGGTGTCCCCGGGAGGGCACTCACGCCGTCACGCCAAAATTATGTTTTTACTCTCGGACCCCCAAAACGCGCACCGAGCTGCCTATTCACAGTGTGAGCTGCCCGCAACTCTGCCCGGGCTGCCCGCACCGCTCCGAGCACCGCAACGCCCGAGCACCCTCCACCAGCTTAGGAGTCTCTGAAAGACTCCCAAGAAGAGACAATAAGCACAGAAATAATAAGAAAAATTAGACTAGACTAGAACAGAACAGAATTCTATATCTTTTATAATAAGAATAATAATAAGCACACACGACTGCTACAGTTCCTACAGGGAGAGGGGGAATTTCCCTCAAAGGACAGCAGATTTTCATCCTGTTCAGGAAAAACTTCCAGGAAGGACAGGGCAAACTGGCCATTTTTCAGAGATCTGAAGTACTTTCGGTTTATTCCCCTTGCTCGGAGGGGAGTAAAGGGGAAGAAGGAAGCACCGAGGTAATGAGGCTGCATAGTCACATGTGGTAATAATAATAAAAAAAACTGATTTCCTGAAGGGAATGGTAATTTGCAAAGGTCTTTCCCACTCCACAGGGAACCTGTACCCACTCAGACACCCAGTTCTCTCCAAACTTTACTCCTGGGTGCAAAGGCATGCAGGGGGAACTGGGAAAGTGGAGATCCAGAATTATCTATGCATAACTCTCTGTGTACGGCAGAAAATCATAAATCGCATCTACGCAGCTGCCGGACGACAGCTCATGGCAGAAAATCAGAAATCGCACCTACACACCCACTGGGCAACAGCAAAGCTGTCACCCGGCGGGCGTGTAGATGCGATTTCTGATTTTCTGCCCCATATGTAGGGCTCCATGGGGAACCCCCCACCTGGGATTGGTGCTGGGAAGGAAAAGCACCGGCAGCATTACTGGAAATGAGCCGGCTCAGGTTCCAGATCAATGAAAACTGGGTCCACGCGTTTACGCTCCTGTTGCCAGCATTAATGCTCTTTTAATCTTCTAAACATTATCTGCATCGATTTCCCTCTAGATACGCGTTTGTTTGAGGAGGCGACATCACCGCGTGCTCCGGGAAAAAAAAACAACAAAACACAACACAACCCCAAACCCTTTCTGTTCCTCTGATGCTGACATTGCAGACAAACCTCGGGACCTTCATTTGG
Organism: Larus michahellis; assembly: GCF_964199755.1. NCBI lineage: Eukaryota > Metazoa > Chordata > Aves > Charadriiformes > Laridae > Larus > Larus michahellis. The sequence goes on from NC_133930.1 coordinate 677,561, forward strand.
TTGATAATACGGAAGAACTGGATGGTGTTGGGAAGGACGGGAGGAGTTTGCAGTCGCCGTGAGAGCGCAGAACTAATCAATAACGCGCGAGGATGGGTCCGTCCAGGTTGGAAACAACCGCAATAAAGGAACGGCGGGCTTGGCGGAGCAAACCCCCCCTGGTTTCTAAATTGTGCAGGTGGACGTGTCGCTGTCACAGCAGAGAGCCGAGCCGGACATGGGCACACTACGGTGCGCCTGCCCACGCGTGTCTGCCCGTGTCACCGCCTGCACCTTTACCACCGAGACACAACCACCAGGCGACCGATTTCCACGGAGGGGAAGCCGGGGGGGTGTGCGTGTGTGACAGGCCACGTCCCGGGGTCCTGTGTGACCGTGGGACCAGACAGCCCACGTCCCTGCCGCCCCCCCCGCCCTGCCCTGTCCCCCCTCCCCCCGCACGGTCAGCGCTGTCACCGGGTCACCCTCGCTCACCCCACCGCGGGGCCGGCGATACCGGGGGTCGCTGCCCCCCCGTCGCCTCTGTCCCCCCCCCCCCGGCCCCGCGCCCGCAGAACAATGGGGGCTGCGGCGCCCCGCCACCGCGCCAGGGGGCGCCCGCGCGCCCTCCGCGGGACAATGCGGCCGGCGCGCGGGGCTGCGCGGGGCTGCGCGGAGCCGCCGGCCCCCCCCGCCGCTCCGCCCGGCCCCGGGACGCGGCGCGGTGCGCCCGGCAGCGCCGGGAGGGATGGTGGCGTGGCGGGGCGGCACGGGGCCGGGGGGGGAGGGCCCTTCAGCACCCGGCCCCGGAGAGCTGCCCCGGCCCCGCCGACCGGCCGCGGCGGGCTCCGCGACGGCCCCGGCCGCGGAGAGCGGCCCTCCGCCAGCCCCGCCGCGGGTGCCCGGCCGCTGAGAGCCGGCGAGGCGGAACGCGGAAAGGGGGCGGGGGGGGGGTGTCGCCGAGCCGGGCCGGTACCGGCGGGGAGCGCCCTGCGGAGGCGGCCGGGGGTCGCGCTCCGCTCCCCGCTCCTCCCGCGGGGCGCCGGCCCGCACCTACCTGCCAGCCGCAGGGCCGACATCCTCTGGAACTCCGGCTCCTGCAGCCACTTCCACATCCTCCGGAAGGTCTCCCGGCCGGACTTGAGTTTACTCCAAGGCTTAGGGTTCCGCAGCAAGTCCGAGAGGGTCCCCTGAGAGCGGCACAGCACCCGCTGGGCGAAGATGGCCTGGGGGATGCTGTAGCGCTTCAGCTCCGCCGTGATCCTTTGTGCCACTTCTTTGGTGTTGATCTCCTCCAGCTGCCCCGAGCTGCTCACCTGCGAGCCGGAGGAGGAGGAGGGCGGCCGCTCCCGGCCGGCGGGCAGCGCGGGCCCGTGGGGCGGCGGGTGGCCCGGGTGCGCGGGGTGGTGCATGCCGTTCAGGTGGGGCATCATGGCCGGGGGCGTCCCCAGCCCCCGGGAGAGGTGCTGCTCCCCCCGCGCCAGCATGGCGGCGTGGGCGTCGAAGTTGGGGCTGAGCATCTTCTCGTGGCCGGGCGGCCCGTAGCCGTGGAGGCCCTGCTGGGCGTTGTGGAGGGGGCCCAGCCCGTTGCCCAGCGGCGAGAGGCTCTGCCCCATGCCGGGCATCTCCTTGTAGGGCCCGTAGAGGTTGTTGACGGCGGGCAGCCCGCGCTCGTCCCGCATGAGGGCGAAGCTGCCGCTGACGTTGCCCGAGAGGCGCTGGTGGTGGTGGTGGTGGTGGGCGTGCGGGTGGGCGTGCGGGTGGTGGAACTTGTCGGAGACGGTGGAGATGGGCGGCAGGGGCTGGAGTGGCGTCAGGGTGGTGTAGGTGCTGCTCATGCCCATGCCGGGCGGCGAGGACTCGCAGGGCATGCTCATGGCGTGGTGCAGCGGGATGGAGAGCTCGGGGCGGTACTCGGCGGCGCCGTCCAGCAGCGAGGCCATGCTGGACACCATGGCCGGCCGGGCGGCGGCGGGAGCCAGCTCCTGGTGCGGCGGCGGCGGCGGCGGCGGAGGCGGGGGGGGCACCCGGAGCGGCCCGGCGCTGCGGCCGCCGTGGTGGGGGCTGGGGCTGCCCATCAGCTCCGGCTCATGGCCGGCCGCCCCGTGCAGGCTGCCCAGCGGCTCCATCGCCATCTCGGGGTTCATGGCGCAGGCACCCGGCTCCCTGGCGAGGCATCGACGGGCGCCGCGGCCGCTCCTCATTCACTCATGGGGGCGGCGGCCGCGCCGGGGAGGGGTGAGGGGGGTGGGGGGGCAGCGCGCCGGGGCCCGAGGCCGCCCGCTCCGCCGGCCGCGCGGGCAGCGGGCAGCGGCGGCTCAGCCGGGCCCGCGGCGGCCCCGCGCCATGTCCTCGCCTCGCCGCCGCCGCCGCCGTCTGCGGGCGGCGGGAGCTGTCCAGGGCGCGCCGCGCGCACCGCCTGGCCGCGCCCGCGGGGCCGGGCCTGCGCCGCTGACGGCGCCCGCCAATGGCGGCGCGGGGCGGGGCGGGGCGGCCGCCGCCGGGCCCTTAAAGATGCCGCGGCCCTTTGTAAGCGTGCGGGGGGTGGCTCGCCGCCGGGGACCGAGCGGGACCCTTGTGTACCGCCGCCGCGGGGGGCCGCGGCCCGGCGCCGGCGAGGATCCTCCTGGGGGCGGCCCGGCACGGGCCCCTCCGGCTTCCGGTGTCCCCTCAGGTGCCTCAGGCTCCTGGCGTCCCCTCCGGTGTCCCAGCTCCTTCAGGCTCCTCAGGTCCCCTCAGCCGCCGCAGCCTCCTCCTCGGAGCCCCGCTCCCCAGAACGGGGCTGCGCCGAGTCCCGGCAGGCGGCGATCCCGCCCGGCCCGGCGGTGCCGGTGCTGGTGCCGGTGCGGGCCGGCGGCGCAGATGTCGCCTTTGTGCGAAGGCGGTGATGGGGACCGGTGAGCCCCGAACCATTGCTCGGGCCCGGCCAGACAGCGCCCCGGCCGCCGCGCCCGCGGGGAGATCCCACCCCGGAGCGGGCCGGGGGCCGGGGCCGCCGCGGGGCTCGGAGGGACGCCCCGTCCCGCGCCCTGGCTCGGCTGGTCCCCGGCGGAGCAGCGTGAGGCGCGGGCAGGGCCCCGCTCCCCAGCCTGCGGCTCCCGGGGGTCCCCGCACGGTCTTCTGCCTCCCCTCTTGCTGGTCCAAAGCCAGGCGCGGTGTCCACCCGCGTTAGTTGCATTAAACATGGGAGAAAGTACGGCTTGGTAAAAACACCTCACGGGCGTAGGTGACCTGGTACGGTGACAAAAGAAACCCGTGTCAGTCTGCTTTCACACGGCTGCCCGGCTCCTCTCCCTAGTGCACGCACACCCCGCGCACAGACATGCACATTTTTCCCTCTCTCTGCGGAAGGGACGTGTCCCCCGGCAGCGGGAAGGGGCAGCAGCACCCACAGCTCTGCTGCGGGCGTCCGAGCCGGCAGGCACCCACCGGCGTCCAGCGAGCGGGCTTCAACTGATTCATGTTTGCCCTTGCCAAAACCATCTGGTGTGTGACTGCAGGGCCATCGATCCGGAGCTGCGAGCTGCCAGCCCCCGTGCCGGCCCAGCACGTTACTGGCAGCCGGCTTCGCTCGGCGCAGCGCCCACCTCACAGCCCCCAAAGTCCCCGAGCGCCCCGTCCCCAGGGGTGCCACTGCGCTCCCCCCTGCGGACCCCACCGGCCTCCTGCCGGGCAGACCATGGGTTCACGGAGGGGCTCCAAGTGTGGCTGTAGCCTCCGCACACGGTGCGGTGTGGCACCGCGGGGGCTGTGGAAGGATGGGAGCGGGCAGGCAGGCCACAGAGGGGGTGGGCAGGCGAGGGGGTGGGCAGGGGGGGCCTGATGGGAGCAGCGCCCGTGGGGGCAGGAGCCGCCAGCACAGAGCTGGCAAGTAGGGACCTGCCTGCTCTGGCCAGGCCCTGTGCCCCCCGCGTACCCCACTGCAGGGCATCTGTGCCGAGACATGTCGGGCCGTGCCATGCCACCCCAGGATGGGCCGAGCTGGACTGTGCCACACCGTGCCAGGCTGTGCCGGCGTCTGCCATGCCGAGCCACGCTGTGCCAGACTGTCACGCTGTGCCATGCCGTGCCAGGCCATGCAGTTGCTGCCAGCCATGCGGTTTCCTCTGCTGTTCCCCCCGCCGCCTCCTGCCCTTTAATCAGTAACGCAGCGACGGCAGCTCCGAGCAGCCGTGTCCTTGCGTTTTATGTCATCCTTATCTCGGGCCCCGATAACCATCTCTACGTTTGTAAAGGTCCCACCCCCACACTGTCTTTCTGGTAACAAAATGGGGGGAAATGGGAGGAGATGTCACCTTTTTGATAGGATCAGCAAGAGTTCAGCCTCGGTTGGACATTGGGGAGTAAAATTCTGAAAAGGGCCAAGGGGGAGCGGTGTGCAGGGATAGTGCGGTGCGGGGCTGTGGGGAGATGTGGGCAGTGTGGAGTGGGCAGCGCGGTGTGGGCAGCATGGGCAGGGTGGGCAGCGCGGTGTGGGCAGGGTGCTGAGCCGCCCCCTGGTCCTGGGTACAGGCAGGGATGGATGATGGGTGCTGGGCAACTCTCTGCTTTGGGACATGCAGAAATAATGCGGGGCTTGTAAAGAAATGCAGCTGGCGAGTGAAAATGGCTGAACCCAGTCCAAAAATGGCTGTATTTTATATTCTTCCGAGGCAAGACACCGCACATTACCAGGCCGCTCTCCAGGGCAGCTGGAGCCTATTTACAAGCAGGTTGTGATGACAGCACCCAGTTTCCCTACAGATTTCCGCTATGGATCCCAAAGGCTAACGATCTGTTTCTCTCCACTCCGCCGTGTGTCTCTGGAGCTCATGGTGTTTTCCAACTGCTTTTTGGCACTAACCAAGTGGGTATAAAATGAAGCTCCCCCCACCCCAGCTACCCCTGCCCTTGTCAGCCTGTGGTGGAAAAGAGAAAAGAAAGGAAGAAGAAAAAAGAAAGCCCTGGCGTGAGGTGCCTTTGTTCAGGACAAGTTATGCGTGAAATCTTTTTGTCCTTCCTAAAGGAAGGCAAAAGTTGCAGTTGATTTGGGGAAAAGAGAGGCGAGTGCAGCCCTCTGGAGGCGGCGGGCAGGCGGGGAGGGGAGTGGGTAGGCAGACCCCGATGGGAGCCAGGCAGATGTGCCAGCGTCCTTCTCCTTCTTTTCCTTTTCCCCTGTTCCTTTCCCTTTCTCTCTCCCTCTCCCTTTCCTTTTCCCTTTCCCTTTTTCCTTTCTCTTTCCCTTCCCCTTTCCCAGAAGAGCTGAGGTTGGGGACCAGGCACTCCAACGGTGCCACACAAGCGTGAGTTGGTGGCAGGACATGCCATGCATTTTTAGGTACTCAACTCCATCCCCTCCTGCCGCTCCTGGGAACTACCAGCACTCTCTTTACGGAGTGGGAAACGTTACCTAAAAGTTAAGATGAATCATACTTTGTATTTTAGCTCCATAGGTTTGCAAAGATCTTCTACCACGTTTCACAACTTCAAGGAAATACAACTTTTTGTTGCACAAAAAACGAACGGCACTGTTTTACTTGATTGTGTATCGATCCCCTTTGCTTTGAGGAAAGCCAGCTGCATTCAGCTCTCTCAGTAGGCACCTCGCCCCCCTTTTTGTTGGTTGGGGGGGTACTCGGCTTTACCGGGGTGTGTGCTGGTCGGCATAAGATGGGGTTCCCCACCGGGGCAGCGCGGCAGGAGCGTGGCAGGGAGCAGGGCGGCCGTCTGCCTGCCGTGGTGGGGCGCAGGATGGCGGGGGGGGGTGTGCAGCTGGCAGGGGCATTTGCCAGCGCCTTCGCTGCGCCACTCATTTCGATCAATTATGCTCTCTTTAAGTTAACAGAGGAAAGATGAGAAATTGATTTTTTTTTTTTTTTGCCTGAATAAATGATATTTTCCAAATTCAGGAGATAAGGCCCGACTTTGACCTTTTCTTTTTAAACCCGCGCCTGATTACTGCGTTCCGCGGTTATGTTATATTACACCTCGTGGCGCCTAATTCTGGCCTCTTGCCAAATTGATGTCAAAATCTTTCCATGGCTAATCAGCCCCCCAAACGTATAAATAGCAGGGCGGCGGGGGCAGCTGTAAGCAGGGCGGTGGGTACGTGGCGGCACGGCGCCGCTCGGGCGCCACGGTGCCCGTCCTCCGCCGGCGGTGCGAGGGGAGAGCTCTGCCCTTCTGCCCCGCGCGTGCCACTTGCCTCGGCCCCCCGAGGCCCCCGCTCCCCTGGATGTTTCTCCCTGCGTGATGGAGGATGCTGGCGTGTCCTTTGGCACCCACGCGAGGCCGTGTGGCGCAGGCAGGGCTGGCAGGAGCGATGCCGGAGAGCCGGGGCGGCCGCTCGTTGCTTCCAGCCTAACGAGCTTTGGCTGCTCAGTGGGAAGCGGCGTTCCCTGCCTGCATGGCTGCCTTTGCCAGAGGCTTTCCCTCTGCTCTTGGGGGAGGGAGGTTTCTTTGTTAGTTTTCCTCTTTCTCCCTGCCTGCAGCCAGGACTCCCCGAGCCGCTTCCCCTTCCCCTGGACCAGGCAGCGGTGCAGGGCCCAGGAGCCGCTGGGACGGGATGGACCTGGGGCTGACCTGGCCTGGCCACGTTCGCCCCAGGCTTGCCATCCTTCTTTTTTTTGTCTGTGGCTCCCCAGGGTATTTGAATTTTATTTCCTCTCCTCTTTTGTTCACCAGGGGTTGGACCCTGCGGTTTCCTCCAGCACCCACAAGCCATCTCTGAGCGCGGGGAAGAGAAGGGCCTGGCCCTTCAGCGCTGCAAAGCTGGCTGGCTGACCCAAACCGCCCGAAAAGGGCACGTCCGGGGGTTCATCACCTGCGCTCGCAGCCCTGCACACACCCTCGCGCTGGTGCGGGACCTGGCTTTCCCAGCCTTCCCTTAAAACAGCTGGCAGGAGCTGGGCAGCGACGGCACACATCGTTTTCACCTGCTTTTAAACAAATATTGCAAGTGTTTTCTTTTGGTATTTTGAAATTGTTCTTGGACCTCTTTTCCTCTCTGCAGAGGGCAGAGGGGCCGGCTCCAGCCCCCAGTGACATCTTCCCAGCTGGACGCGGGTCCAGAGGGGACCTAAACTCGTATTGGTCCCAGGCGTAGCTGCTGCCCAGGAACTAAGTTTTGCTCCTGAGAAGCAGAACCAACCTTCCTTGTGATTTTTCTCCTCCCAGACCGGATTTCAGCTATTTAGAAGTAAAAGACAAGTCGGACAATATGGGATGTTTTTCCCTGAGTTCTTCAGGGGGCAGTTTAGAGGGTAAAACATGCCTGAGAAAGATGAATCCAGCTTCAACAGTGCAAACTGATAAAGGAAAAAGGGCTCAGGGGCTACCAGGGGCAAGCGAAACCCTGGCTGGGCTACTTGCCTCCAGCGCTGGCACCCTTCGCCTCCAGCACCGAGGGGCAGAGGCTCTGGGGAGCCTCCCTTGGGTTTCTCAGTGGGGAAGATGAAGGGAAGGATTTTTCCTCTCCCATCGCTACACCAGAAATTGGGTTTTGGGGCAATAAATCCCAGCTGGAGTGGTGCTTGCCAGGCTGCTCTTGCCAGGGGCTTCCCGAGCAGCTGCCAGTCCCCATGTCCCCATCCCCGGGCGTCCTCACCAGGCAGAAGCAGCAGCTCTTGCGGATGGGGAGTGCAGTCCCCGCGGCACGGCGTGGCAAAACCAGGAGGCGCTGGGCTGCGGCGGGGACCGTGGCAGTGGGTGGGTGGTTGCTCGCTTGGGGGTTTCAGCTCCACACCTCTCACGAGACACCCCTGCCTCGGTGCACCCCGTCCCCCACTGCGAGAAGGGCATCGTGGCCGCGCCGGCGTGGCTGATGGCACACTTGGCTGGTGAGGACCATGGTTAAAGATTAAAACTGGATCCAGTTTGCAATATTTATCTTGGGAGCAGGAGGGCCCCAGCTTGTTTGGTTTGTGGGAAGTGTTGGGAAACAGTGATGCTGGCGGGGAGGGAGCCGGCAGGGCTGGCCCCGGCCGGGGCATGGGGTCCCGACAGTCCCCACGCGGCGAGCAGGGCTTCGGTGGCACTGGTGGAGGCAGGACGGGGAGAAAAGCCGTGGCAGGGACCCTCATCAGCGGCGAGCCCTGCAGTCAGGAGGCGAGCCCTGCTCGCCTCCCACGCTTGGCACGGTGTCCTGCCTCTCAGCGGCGACAGGGGCACCACCGTGGTTTCGAGGATAAATGTAATGGATGCATTAGATATCAGGGGTGGGAAGCACGCAAGTAGCATAGACAGGTAATGCTTTTTCGTTTATATTGCACCAAACATTACCTCCTGAAGCATTTTTCAAAGATCGATGACTGGTTGCCCAGACTATTAGCCCTACTCTGGAAACAGCCACACAGGTGCCGGGACAGTGAGCCCTCCAGTTTGTACGGGAGTGTGGCGTTTAAATGTATTTTGGTGGTTGGCCGGGGGATGTGGGGCCGAGACCACGGGCCATGGACATCGGGGAGCGGCACGGGCAGCTCTGGGACCCTCTGTGGGGGCCTGTGTGCCAGGCAGACCAAAGCACACGCCGTGTCGACCACAGAGCATCTGTCACGGTGTCCTGAGAGGAACCAGCAGCACCAAACCCTCACCCCTCTCACCACCGACTCCTCTTCGGCCAGCACCTCAAATACAGCGTGGGCCGCACGAAGCCGTGCTCGTATTTTTGCTAGGGGAGAGTGTCCTTGGTGTGCTTTCATACAATTTGAGCACATTTCCAACCCCACAGCGTATCCTTTAAGATATGGAAAGCTTTTTCATTAAAATGATGATCTGGTGCTCAGCGGAGTGTGCCTACAGCGTGGAAACCCTCCCGGCGCAGCCCCTTCGTTACTATTGACAGTTCAGGAAGTAATAAGAAGAAAGAAGCGGACGCAGCTGAGTTTTACAGACTTTCAATGCACAATAAAACATTTTATTTAAAAACAACGCATTCAATATTGTGTTTTGGCACGAGTCAATGTTGCAGGCACATTCACACCAAAGAACCACATTGCTGAGAGATCCCAAAGGAATCGCCGCGTTGTTCTCCACAAGCGATGCTGAGGACGAGGATGCGGTACTCGGCCAGGAGAAGAGCCAGGGCCTCGCTGGCCAGCGTGCCTGGGGACACGACGTGCGGCGTGGCCGCGGCTGGCAGGGGAGGCGCCCGCCTGCGTGCCCGGTCCCGGTCCTGCCGATGCCGCAGAGGCTCTCCCGGGGAGCCAGGCTTGGACACCAGCTTGGCTTGCAACGGATTTCACACCGTGTGCGGCTCTGCCCTTCACCTGAGACTGTGCCCTGGCCCTTTGTGAACGTTAGCCATTGAAAAATAAGAAAAATAAGTATGGCCGTCAAATAATGAATCCTTTATTACAATTATGGCATTTTTTTTTCTTTTTTTAAAATATTTATCTTCTTTTTATTGAAAACAACTCCATCAGGCATTGAACTGTATAGCCATTAGAATAAAGACACATTCATTTACAGAAAACCTGCTTTTTTCTAAACAACCTGTTTTTGCAACCTCCATTCACAGTTAGTTATATTTCACAAACGCTTGCTTTTTGGTATACTCCACAATTAAAACCGGTAGCCAAAATGACTTCGTTTTAATGTATCTTGCTACCATTCACTGCAAAGATGCAAGCAACGCAAATACAAACCCAAGATGTGTAAAAGAAGAGAAGGTCACACACGTATTTCCACCCTTATGTACACCCCCTCTTCACACCCCCTGCCCGGCGGCCAGACCCCCCCTGCACAGTGCCCATCCCCGGCTCCCCCGGACCCCACGGCCCCTCGGCAGAGGGGATGGAGCAGGATGCGGCCACCGCTCGCCCCCAGTGGCCACAGCGTGCGGGACACTGTCCTGGCAGCCTGGGGGCGAGTGGGCTCCGTGTCCCGCCGGACTCTTCCCCTGGCGCTGGTCAGAAGGGCCTCTCCTGGCTTTGAAAACTCAAATGTTCCGTACTCACAAATATTGATCACGTCGCATTACACATACGCTCATTTAGCTGTATTCGCTTGCCTAGACGCTCAGTAATGACAGCGAGCGTTGTCCCTCAACCGTCAGGAATTCATTCAGGTAGAGAGAGGCAGGAAGATTTTGGGCCAAAGAGACGGGAAGGAAGAGTCCGGCCAAGGCGGTACCCAATGCAGGTCCTGTCCCGTCCTGGCAGGGAGGGCGGCAGCCGGCACCTCCCTGCCTCACGGACCCACATTCCATAGCGGGGACCAGCTTGGGACACCTGATTTTCTACAAAACCAGAATTACCTGGGCCATACGCCCGGCGCAGAGAGAAAAGGGCGCCGAGCCCAGAGCTGTCAGCGCAAACACCGGGGGGTCACCCCCACATTGCCGCTCTAGGACGCACAGTGCCCCAAACGCGAGGTCCCACCAGAAAAACCAGCCTGAAAATGGGGGTTTGGGAAAGAGCCCAGTCTGAGCGTGAGGCATCGGGGGGTCCGAGCCCACCCTGGGCCACTGCTGGTCCCACCGGCCGGCGCAAGCTGCCCTTCCCCTTCCGTCTCTCTATAAAAGCAGAATTCAAAGAGCATCTAGGAAAACAGGCAAAAACAAAAGATGCACATTTTAAGATGATTTTCCACATTGCCAGAGCTCAGACAAAAAATATTGATACTAAGAAGCAATTTACTTTGGGCTGTATTGCGCCATTGATTTTGGGGCAGAACTCCCCATTAAAATCAATGATTCTGAAATGTTCAATGTGGTTCTGAAAAATCGATGGGGAGTTTTGCTTAAAAATCAATGATATAATATGGCGCTCTGTCAATAATTTTTCTGTATTCCCATTTCCGAATATTTGCAGTCGTTTTCGTGCTTCCTTCTCTGCGCTCAGTGCCTCTTTGTGCCTCTGGAAAGTTCCAGCTGCGCTGCCAGCGCCATCCCCGGGATTGAGGGGGGGGGTCCCGTCCCTCTCCAGGGGCGGGAGGGGGCTGCAGAGCACCGGTGTTCCCCCACAGCCCCCGCAGCGGGGTCCGCTGCCTTTGGTCATCCCGGGACCTCGCCGCAAACGGGACGAGCCTGAGAGAGACACTCCCTTTGATGACATTAAGCAGGATCAAATTAAGGTACCGTGCATTAAAACCCCTTTCTGTCACCATCCTCTCCACAATCTGGGGGTGCAGTGGGGCGCCCCAGACCCCCCCCGAGCACAGCCGTGGGGAACAGGCTGGGGCTGCGAGTTGTGGGGAGAACAGAAATCCCGACCGCGGGCATCTTCCCCAGGTTTATTGTGACTGGGAAGGCAATTCAAATTTTTTAAAATAAATGATGAAAAATTAAAAAACTGCCCTGGGGCAACTTAGGGTTTTGGTTTCAGCCTGTAATTTTTATATTTTATTTTCTCTCCTGGGTGCTCTAAAGCAGTAGCTTGAGGGGAGAGAATATTTGCCCTTCTCAGGATCAACCGGCCGAGGCCTCGGGCATGCAGGGGCTCTGGGAGAGGCAGGAGGCTGCAGCTCTGCCCGAACCAGCTCCACACAAGCTTTGCCGCGCAGGTGCAGCCACCACACACGCCTTCAGCACGGGGAAACCCGCTTCTGCCACCAGCCCTCGCTGGGGACGCTGGGGACAGGGCTGGCTCACAGCAGGTGGCCCATCCCCTGTGGCTTCCCGGCAGCTCACAGTGCACCCGCGGCCAGTTTGACCCTGGAGATGTTGCCATCCCAGTTACACGGATACACGGCAGGTTCCTCTGTTCCCGGTGCCCTGCAGCGGTCCCGATGCCATCAGGGAGGAGCTGCAGGGGGAGATGTGTGATGAACCACCTCGCCCCAGGCTGAGCATCCCCACTGCAGAAAGGGCACAAAGTGCGCAGATGGAAATACATTTGTTTAGGATAATGAGTGTTTACTCGCGACTACATCTAATTTAAAGTAGTTATGTCACGTAGACGCTGTGCAGCAGCCAAGCAGGATCTGCCAATGCAATTTCCCAGTGGGAGCCAGCAGCCAAAAACTGTACAGAGCACGCTGGCCTCCACTTTCATGCCAATATAATGATAATAGTTCACATTTCCTTAATCTGCTGATTAAAAATGGTCACTCCCTACATGCAATTGATAAAGTGCCTCTTAATTAAAATACCTGGCATTAACCACAAGCCAACAGGCATCACTTGGGGTTCGGGGCGACCCTTCTCCCCCAGTGGACTCTTTGCTGAGCTGGCCGCTGGCCACAGCTTCACCCCGCGCCCTGGCGACGTGCAGAGCCATCCGCCCGCCTTGGCCAACATGCGTCCACCCTACAGCTCAGCAGGAAACGATACCAGAAATGATTAATTGCGGTACTTCATTGACAACCAGTGCAGAACTCTTCCTTCCCTGTGCAATTCCTCTGTTTGGTTTTTGGGCAAAAGCAGCCCGCGTACTCCAGCGCTTGGAGAAGGGTTCCCGCGGGACTCAGTCAGGGCTGGTGCTGCCCGGCTGCTCCCGGCCGCACAGCTCCCCGCTCCGACACACCGTCCCGGCGCCTGGCGATCCCGCAGACCCTCGCCAAGAGGGCCCACAGGGGCCGGTGGGGCTTGGTCCTTCCCTGGGGATGCCTGTCCTCGCACCATGCGGGGGGTCTGCGCCCAGCACAGCCCAGCTGCTGCCTGGCCCGGGCCCTCGCGCGTGACCACGACACAAAGAACACGTGATAATATCAAGAACGACTCATATGGCACCATATGGCATAAGACACCACCATCACTGCACAACTATGTCTTCATAATAACAGTTGCGAGAGGTCGTACTCTGCTGTGGGAGCGGTGATGAGCGCGGGACCGATACGACAGCACGGAGAGCCGGAGCCCGGGAACGCTGAGCCAGGCTTGGCACAGGGAGGGAAGCGCTGCAGTTCCCTGCGGGAGTGGGTCTGTGCACGCTGTGGCACTGGGGAGACCCTCCACAGCGCGCCCCAGCCCCAAACAGCCTTTGAAAAAGCAAAAGCCAGAAAATGTGGGATAATTAAAATGGGGAAGAGAGCTGCCAGCTCCTCCTCCAGCCGGGGCGCGGGGAGAGGGATGGCACGGCTTTGGCGGAGCCGCGGTGGTGGGCACCAGGAGATGCTCCGGGCCGCTCAGGTTTGGTGTTGTACTCGAGATCTCCTTCCTCACCTCCTACATCTGCTTGTAGGCAAAGAGGCTGAGAAAAATTAAAATGTGCCATTTTAAAGTATGATTTTAAATTGGATTTTGCATCTTCTTTCAGTGTGTAGTCAGTTCTCAGTGTCATACAGAATAGTAGAAAAATGTTAAAATACTTGTAAGCGTACTTACTGTAATAAGAAACCCAGTTATTTTACAGGCTCCTTTATCCTGAGTCATAATGGCCAACATTTTCAATCCGTAACTGACCCTAAGGTTCGTCCCCTCTACAAACAGCCTGATTTTCAGCGGTACCGAGGCACCCGTGTCTTCCTGTGACTGCCTGGGACGGCTGTTGGCGACCGGAAAACGGGGGCACTAACTTAGTTGTCTGACCGTGGATTTAGAGATGTAAATGGGGTAGATCTGATAACTGCATTTCCTCTTCCCTGCGCTCCTGCCATGCTCGTTTCCCTTTAAAAAACATTTTTAAAAATCCTGGTGCCTGGCTGGCGTGGCTGCTGGGCCAGTGGGTCCCTGCCCAGCTAGCCATGCCTGCTGAGCCAGGGCCGGGCGCAGGGCAGGCTGGGCACCCTGCCCCTCGGGGGGACCACCCTGGCCACGGCGGGGGGACAACCCGAGCCTCGCTGACCTGAGGGGCTGGCCGGCCCGTCTACCCTGTCGCCGTTAATTGGGCTAATGAAGGCTATTACTGCTCCTTAGAGACTTGGCATCGCTGGGCACCCATCGCCCCCACGGGACGGATGGCATTTTGGGTGGGACGCACCGAAACGCAGAGGGTACCTGCTCTTGCAGCTCCGCAAGGCGAAACACCAGGTACCACCGTGGCGGGGCCACGCACACCGGGAGAGGGGAACAGGGATCTGTGGGTGCAAAGGGATGGGCCGGAGCCCCCGTGCTCCCTGCTCAGGGGGATCGTCCTCTCGAAGGACCCCCCGTCGTCGGGGGTGTGGAGAGCAGGCGCAGAGGGAGGTGTGCCTGCGCCGGGGCTTGGGGTTCTTCTCACCCAACACACCTCCAGAGAAACGCCATTCCATTTATCGTGGTGGTTTAACTTTAAAATCAAAAGACCAAATAGTATCACATGGATGGGAATGACCATGTTTCCGCCTGGCTGATTTGGACTAGGATTTGGCCCAAACTGAATTAAAACGCTGAAGCATTCTGAGAGCAATATAAACGCCTAGGTACGAGCCATATTGTGATCATCTTGTTTACGTTATTCTTTAAAAAATGTAAAATTCAGTAAATACGAAAATATGCAAGCGGTGGAAATCAGGATCCACACTGAAGAACTTGCAAGGGACGATGAACGGGAATTCAGAGTGGCTTTCTCAATCGGCCACAGCAATATATGTATGCTGAGCTACTGATAGCAACATATACAAGAGGAGCAAAACCTTTTAAAATTGGCATTTCTAAATCTAATAGGGAAGGGATAATAAAATTAAGAGATTAAGGGCATTTTGTGGAATGCTAAAATATGAAAATATCTTAAAACATACTTAGTAGCGTATCTATAAATGCAAAATATTTCAACTTTGCTGCTGCATGAATAGCATCCACAGAATTTGATAAATGCTTCTGCACTGCTAAATATGCTTAAACCCTTCCGTGAGCAGTGACAAGGGTGACTAAAAAGGATCTTTATATTATGGAAAATATTTTAGTGTGGGTTGTTTTTTTTTTTATTATTTTTTTAGAATTATATCTGAAGAATGTTTAATTCGGTTTTGGGCACTTTTTAGACAATCATTTGGCACTTCAAGATTTAGGTTCTTAGGCACAATGCGACAAGGTGAGTTTGGCCAGTCCTTCACCGTGCATCCTGTAGAGCAGCTGGAACTCTGCAGGCAGCTGGTGGGACTCCTGCCACTTGGTCGTGAACTTGGTTCCCTTCTTATCATAGTAGTGGTACGGGAGGTCCTCCCGCGTGTTGGGGTCGAACCCAAAGGGCCAGAATCCGTACAAGTGGATCTCCTCGCAAATGGCAGAAGCGAGGGTGTACATGAGAATACCTGTGCTCAGCCGCTTGGGTGACAAGTGCTTGTTCTTCCAGTACCTGTGAAAAAAATAAAGGTGCGTTAGTTTGGGGTGCAAGTAACGCCACAGGTGTGCTGTAAGAAAAACATAGTGTTACTGCCTGGAGACCATGAGCGCTGGGAGTGACAGCCTGGATAAGGCAAGGGTTGCTCTTTGGGTCAGTCTGGAACGACCAGGAGTGAAAAGCAACCTTAGCAGCACCCTGACCGATAGTCTCCTGTGGTCTCCTCCCGAACGTGTTCGGTTTTTAACCAGGAGAGGTAGTGCCTTATCCAGAAAAGTGCGGTTCCCCGGCTTCTCCTCACACGTGCATTTGCTAAAGAGGTGGCAACGTTATCCTCCTTGGATTTATTAGTTTATCCTCAGACCACCTTTCAGCTGTCTGGCAGCATCCCCGTTTGCTCACTGAGAAGAGAAGCTCTTCCATAAGTGGTGCGTTGCTTATGCAGCAGCTCCCTCACCCCCCCGGCCTCCTCCCGCCTCTGGAAGCAGAAGCAGCGGCGGGAGCAGAGCTCAGGGATGGACCCTGCCCCCGTGCGACCGACCAACCCACCCCTGCTGTGCCGGGCATACTCTGTAAAGAAATCACTCAAGTACGTACTGAAGCAATAACAAACCTGAATTTACTCTAAAATAAAGCAGTATCAGGTCCTGACCTGTGAGACAGTGCCCACCAGATGAGGCACGAACAGAAAAATAAACACACTTGTATTTGTACAGAGAAAGACGTATTTTGACACGTTAAAAACAAGGCAAAAATACACACCTGTTAACATGCTGCATTATATTTCCTGGCCAAGCCAACTGGACCTTTAGTTGCCCTCTATGCTCAACAAAGAAGTCAACCAGTGTTCTCGTGACTGTTGCTGACGTGTGGAAGAAAAAAGCGGGGATCCAAAGAATGGCCCCATCAAGCTTTTTCAAACTTAAAAAGAAGTTGTTGCGATCCTGAATGGTCAAAAGATTGTTGTAATACTTTTCCAGGATGCTGGGGTTGAAGGTTGTAAGGTTGGTTTTCCTTCCAACATCTTTCTGGAAAGCCTCAGTTGGAGCAAAATTGCAGCGAAAAACAAAATCGGATTTATCTATCTCTTGCCCGCACTGACTCCCGGTCAGGATCCCACTATTTCCAACCACGGCGCAAATGTTGTAATGCTTGTTGAGGATCGGCGACACGTCGGGAAGCAGTGACCTGAAGTTATTGCTAATAGAGAAAACATACTTGTGGCTGGAATAATCGTAATGCATCAGCTGTCCAATCCGAACACTATTCTTGGTCAAAGAAAAATTTTTTATTACGTCGACATGCTGAAGGATTTCTTGCCTAAAATAAAACAGGAAAAGAAAAGAAAACGTGGAGTTGTATTTCCCCTCTTTCTGTGGTGGAGAGATTTTCTTTCCAGCTAGACTTAAATTTTTCCTTTTTTTTTTTTTTAAAATGTAGTAAAGTAGCTTCCTGAGCAATGTGGTGCAATGGCTTTTAGTTAATACAAATAGATGGAATTATGGAGCTGGCTCCTCACCTAGAGCTCTGCTTGGCTTTACCAGGAGGTCCTGACTGACACCAGCTGAGGATGTGTGCGTTTCTTTTGGAACAGCATCAGGATTAAAGTATCGGATTCCCTGCGAAAGCCCAGGGCGCGCAGCTAACAGCACACCCCTCCCGCAGTCCCCTTGCTGAGGGGCGACGCGCAGCACGGTCCCATGTGTGCTGTGCCACGGGCCAGGTGGGCAAGTCTGCTGCCAGGGCTCACCGCGGGCACCTCGCCCTTGGTACGGGCCCGCCCATCGTTGGCAATGGTGGGCGCCGTGTTTGCAAGCCCAAGCAGCTCAGAATATTCAGTTGAATTAACAGTGGCTGATTTTTAAACACATATATTTTTGTGTGTTCTCACTAAGGAGCTTTGAATCACAAAAGCAAGTGACTGTCACTGTCTCTATTTATGTAAACATAATTCCTTAATGTCTTATTTGGGCAAGCACGCCGGCATTTTTACAAGGGTCATTAGAGATACTTACAAACCAAACAAAACCAGCCCTGCTCAGGAATTTCCCTTGCAGGGCATAAAATTAGAAAACCAATACTGCTTTATTTGTTCATGTTTATGGAAAACAAACAACCTTTCTTCCAGCTCGCATCCTCCAATGTCTAAGCATTAATGGAGTCCCACTGGGTGCCCTAATTATCGGTTATGGCTAACGGACAAGTGAAAAGGCAGATCCTGAGGCATTAGCTAAAGTCTCTAGTGGGGTGGCACAGAGATAGACTCATGAAGGGTGAGCTGGTGGTGCCAGGAATGAAGCAATAACTGAGGGGTGGCCACTGTCACGCCAGCCTGGGAGGTCCCTGGGAAAGGATGGGGCAGGCAAAGTGCCATCTCCTTGCCGTGCCCCACAGCTCCTCAGGGCCTCGGGCAGCGTTTGTTGGCACTAGAAGGCCATTATTTGCCCTCTGTGCTGGCAGCAGCGCTGACTTGGGACCGGGGAGTGACCAGAAGGGAGGAGAGAAGCCCAAGCCCTGCCCGCCAGCACCCAGGGGTGCAGCAGCCCCATCCCGACTGCCAGCTGCCTGGCCACAGAGCTGAGGGTCTGGGCTCCTGCTCCTCAGGCAGGCATTTGTCAGGATAAAATTGCAGTCCAGGATGGTAGTAGCTATCTTATCAGTAAATATATATATATATAAAAATGTATGAAGTATATATTTACTGATATATATATCTCTCAGTAAAGCAAATGAATAAAAGAGGTTGGCCAGACACCACCAAGTTCACGTCACAGTGAGAAAACTGAAAGCACATTTTACTTCCCATTAAGTAAGGAGCAGCTTTGGGGAAGCTGAAGGAATGGAGAAACCCTTTCCATTGCCACGCAGCAGGGAAGTCAGTGCGACCTGTGAACAGCAGGCAGAAGGCAATGCACAAAGAGAGTGCCTCCAGTGGATCCGGGCTCTAAGCCCCATTCGAACCCCCGGCTCTGCCCACCCCTCAGCCGGAGCAGTGCTGGAAGGCAGAGCAGCACGGCTCTTGCTCAGAACTGCCGTCAGCTGGGAAGTTTCGCTGGGCGTGTGTTGGCCTCCATGAACCTGGCATTTCATGGCTGTTACAGTCCAATGTGTTTCAAGTTTTAAAACCCCAGCCATTTATCTAGAAGTAATGACAATTTCACTTGCACCCCAGGAAACTGGGTCACGTTCTGTTTGGTAAAATAATGCGTGTTGCAGCCTGGTGTCCTGCTCTGAAATAATCAATTCTTCCAAGATAGCTGTAACCACCTGGGGAATGCCTTTGTCTCTCGCCGCTGGCAAATCACTCAGCTCAGAGTATTTAGCGGTCCCTGATTGTATTTTCTTAAATCTTGGGGGGAAGGGGACACCTCAGGGAGGGTGAGAAGGGGAGGCCCAGGCGCAGCACCTGGCCAGACACTCACCTCTGGTGTGCGAACGCCGTCCGGTTGAAGGCCCACCTGGAGGGCTTCTCCTGCAGCTCCTGGCTCAGGGAGTTGGTGATGGGGACGAAGGAGGGGTCCAGGAACTTCAGCGCGAACTGCGACCTGGAAACGAGCACACAGACCCACGCAGACACACACACACAGACCCACACAGACACACGCACACAGACCCGTGCAGACACACAGACACACGCACACAGACCCATGCAGACACACAGACACACAGACACACACAGAGAAACACACACACAGACCCATGCAGACACACAGACACACAGACACACGCACACAGACAGACACACAGACACACACAGAGACACACACACACAGACCCATGCAGACACACAGACACACAGACACATGCACACAGACCCGTGCAGACACACAGACACACACACAGACACACGCACACAGACCCGCACACAGACCCACGCAGACACAGACCCACGCAGACACACAGACCCGCCGCCGTTACTGGCCGTGCCCGCCCCCGCTGTCGGCCGCCGTCAGCACCGCGGACAGCGCCGTCCGCGCCGCGGCCGGGCCGGGCCGGGATGTACCGGGATATACCAGCCTGTACCGGGCTGCACCGGGATGTACCGGGATATACCAGCCTGTACCGGGATGCACCTGGATGTGCCGGGATGTACCGGGCTGTACCAGGCTCTACCGAGCTGCACCGGGCTGCACTGAGCTGTACCGGGCTGCACCGAGCTGTACCGGGCTGCACCGAGTTCTACCGGGCTGCACCGGGCTGGGCCGGCCTGGGCCAGGCCAGGCTGCACTGGGTTGTACCAGGCCGGACTGCACCGGGCCGTGCCGTGCTGGGCACGGTGCTGTCGGGCTGCTCCCCCCGCTTCAGCACCCCCGGGGCATTGCAGTTCCCACGCTCCCCCCCCTACCCCCCCCCCCCTCCCCGGCCCGGTACCGCGGTTCCCCGGGGGTCCCTCCGCTCCCCGCAGGCTCCGAAGCACCTCCGCGGGCCGCGGAGCACGGCCGGGGCTGGGAGCGGGGGGAGCCGCATCCCCGTTGCGGGCGAGGGCCGTGGCCGCGGGGCCCTCCGGGGCCCGCCCGCCCAGTTGGGGCTCTCCCCCGGGCGGCAGAGGGCCGGCGGGGGTCGGAAGGGATGGGATGGGCATGGGGATGGGGATGGGATGGGATGGAAAGGGAAGGGATGGGATGGCGGCCCCCCGCCCCCGGGCCGCGCCGGGCCGCGCCGCGCCCTCACCTGAATCCCGCGTGGAACATGTACATGCGGGGCCCCCCCGGGCCGGCGGCGCGGGGCGCGCCGAAGATGTTGTCCTTCTTGAGCGAGACGTAGCTGATGAGGGAGAGGATGAGCAGCGCGATGCTGAGCATCACCAGCCCCAGCACGCTGGCCACACGCACCATCTTGCAGCTCCTCATGCCGGGAGGCGGCCCCGCGGCTGGGCGTGTGCGGGGGGAGCTGCCGCGGGGCTACATGGAGGGGGGGCGGCGGGCGCGGAGGCGGCGGGCGCGGGACGGCGGCGGGGACCGGGCCGGCACCGCCGGCTGCCGGAGAGAAAATGGAGGGACCGAGCGGCGGCGCGATGAAATGGCAGCCGGGAGCGGCCGCCCCGCCGTCCCGGCCCCGGCAACCCCGCGAGCGCCGCCGTGTCCCCCCCCCCCCCGCCCCCGGCAGGCCCCCCCCCGGCAGCCCCGGCCCACGCACCGGCAGCCCCGGTGCCCCCCGCAGCCCCGGTGCACCCCGGACAGCCCCCGTGCCACCCCAGCACTGCCGGTAGCCCCCCGACAGCCCCGGTGTGCCCCCCAACAACACTGCTACCCCTCCGACAGCACCGGTACCCCCTCAGCAGCCCTGCTGTGGCCCCCCAACAGCCGCAGCGTGCCCCCCAACAGCCCCAGGTTTCCTCCGCGACAGCCCCAGGGTGTTCCCCCCAGCAGCACCAGGTACACGACCTGGCATCCCAAGGGTGTCCCCCCCCAACATCCCCGGAGGGTGCCTCTGACAACCCTGGTGTGCCCAGAGTGCCCTTCCCACTGCCTTGGGGGGCCCCGCAGTGACTCTCCAGAAGACTGAGGGTGGCCCAGCCTGGCAGCCACAGTGACCCCCCAATAGCCCCAGTGCTGCAGTGACCCCCCAGGCCCCGTGGGTGCACATGGGGGCTGAGCACGGCTGCAAGCTGCACCAACAGGGAGCTGGGGCTGCCCGGGACCCGGTGCCTTTGCTCGGGGACCAGTGTCCGGGTGGGTGCACAAGGTCCCGCTGCTCAGCACAGGGCCGTGGGGACGTGGCATTTGCATTTCCCTGTGACACTGTGGGTCACTGTACGGCCTGTACAGTGCTGCGGGAGCCTACGCCACAGCCTGCACCCGGGCAAGGCAAAGCCCGGTGCTGGCTCAGAAGACCCCTTGTTCTTTAAAAGCCTGGTGTTGAGGGCACGCTACCGTCTAAAAGAACCCTACCGGTAATTAAACTGCCCCATAAATCATGCCGCAAATTTCATGTGAACTCCAAGAGAGCCTGACTTCTGTACTCTGAGGGATGTCTCTTACGAACACGACTTCTGCATGCCGCAATACTTTCAGTGTTTCTTCAAGCTACCTTTTTTTCCTTACAAAGCTCACCCCCATAGACAGCTCTGCCTCTGAGCCCTGAGTTCATAGAAGTGCCTTATAAATAATAAATACTGTCTTTGTAGCACCATCCTTGCTCTGGGCTATATCCTACAAGCTCTCCATGCATGAAGCTCTCTTTGAAGAGGAGGAACATGAGGACCTCGCAGGGTTGGGTTTTATGTCACAGCGTGGTTCTTCAGCCTTCAGTGGGAGTTCGGCCTGAGTACGGCCCGAAGGTCTATATCCCAGTCCTGTGGGATGCCTGTGGCTTTGGTGGAGAGAGAAAAGGATGGGAATGTAGGAAATAACACTGCTTCGATATAGGAGTTAGGTTTTCTTATGTGACTCTTCACACGGTTTCTGTTGTTGTCCACCTAGGGCATGGCGTCTCCGGCTGCAGTGTGTCCACCCAGGTGTCCCAGGACATATCGTCCACAATTTCTCGCCTTCAGATATTTTGGAAATTGGTTCGATAACACTTTGTCTTGTCTATGTCTGACCGTGCATCGCGGGGCATGGACTGTACATCCCTCGTGCCATACACCTTTCCACTTCTCTGGCGCTCCTCTGGCAGAAGAAGAACCCCCAGCTGCTGGGCTTTGTAGAAACCTCCCAAGGGCCCCTGTGAAAGCTAATGAGTGAGAGCAGAGTATTTATTGCCCACAGGCTGCTGGGCAAGTGGGCCTCTTCCCCTCCTGCAGCTGGCCCTGCGATGTCCCAGAGCACGCTCAGTGTGTCACCCGGCAGTCGGGCACAGGCTGTGAGGGGATCAGAGGCTTTTTGTCACGAGTGGGTGAGCAGCACGGGAAGGCCACCACGGCCCTGGGGGCACGGGCAAAGCCCCTGGGGGCAGGGGCAGATGAGCCCTGTCAGGACACATTGCCCAGGCAGGGCTTTGATGCTCCGAGAGGGATGTGTTGGCAATGGCAGGACAGCAGGAGCAGCAGCAGTGCTCCCTTGTCACTGCTGCTGGGGAGAGCTCAGCCAGAGCCATGTGGAGTTGGAGGGAGGAGGTGGATGGCATGCCAACCGCGGGTTTTGGACCCATTTTGGCCCCTGATCCTGCGCAATCTCTGTGCAAATGAGATCTGAGAGGACATTGGAAAGGTGCTTTGGCAAGAAATGTTTAAAAACCCTGCCGTGTGCTGCAGCCACTCTCCTTTTGACCCCGCTGCAAGCCCCAGCCCTGGCAGCACCATCCCCGGAGCCTGCACATGCCAACAAGTTGCAGTGGAAACAAAGGCAGTTCTTGCTTCAGATTCTTCAGAGATAGCAATATGTCAGGAGCCCCTGGAGAGGCTGAAAGTAAATGAATCAGTGCTAGAAAGTGAAGGATATCATCCGCGCTGAATGGTGAAAAGGAGTCCTGAACAGTATCTTCATTGATTTTCCTGTAATTGACACAGAAGCTCGGCTCGCCGGAGGCTGCGGGCGAGAGGAGTGGGGAGGCCCAGGTACGGCGCTCCCTGCCCCGCATCCTGGGAGCGCTTCTCCTCAATTAGGCGCCTCGTTTTTTGTGTGAAGCTTTGAAGGAGGCGGTGGGTTGGTAAAGCCAGCTTTTTTTGCTATTCACAGGGTGCTTTGCAAGCCGCGTAGAAGCCAAGGGGCAGAGAAGGACGTGTCCCCTGCTTTCACGTCACCAGCCGCTCCCCACTGCCCTGCAGTGTGCGGGTTACACCGAGTCCTTGCCTGGTGACAAATACCTGTCCTTAAGCGAGCGTGTTTGCTAGAAAATACAACAGTGGCACACAGTAGGAAACTCGTAGGGGCTGCTGTTTCGATTAGATTTGAGGGTCTCCAAGGAGGAACGTATGAAGCCTGCAGTGCCCGGGCACAGCTGATGGACCTGGCTACCCGGGCGCTCGGTGGACACCCTGCCCCGCCGGCCGGCAGCTGGCTGCTGATGAGCAAACTACATCCAGCAGAGGCATCCGACGGGATTTTTACTGGTGCTAGGAAAGTCTGAATTAGAGAAGAAATGTGCTTGAAACAGAGACAAAGATTCAACCAGCCGGAGCAGGGGAGCGTCGGTGTTTCAGCGGAGAGAAGCGCAGCTACACCGCATGAAAGAAACCAGGAGCATCCATGCGCTTTCAAGCCCCATGGAGGAAACACCCATTGGGTTGGATGTGCGCTTAGGACCTTAGGAAAAGGTTCCCGCTTTTTGACTTATTCATGGAAATGGGACACGGTCTTTTTAACATTACAGGAAAGTTGTGCTTTGAAGATTTGCCCCCACTGAAATCAACCTTTTCCAGGCTATCTTTGCAGTTTTCTTCCCACCTTTGAAGCTGGTGTTTAGGGTCTCCAAGCACAAGGGGCTCTCGGTCTGACTGACTGCACCCAAAATAGTTTTAAAGTCTCTTTAAAACCAGGCGCTTGTCAGCCTGCTGGGGTGTGAAGATCTATGAATGCATAACCATTCTCCCTCCTCAGCCGCGGTTAGCAGCCAAGGCTGCTGGTTTGCAGCGTCTCTGGTTGTACTGAAAACACATTCCCTGGGGAAGGTGGTGAGGAACGAGCCACCTGCGGCTCCCGTCATGCTGCCCTGCTAACGAACCACCTCTCCCCAGCTCTTAGAGCAGTTGCAGCAGCCAACAGAGGCAGGAGCCAGCTGCAGATGGAGCGACACAGGCAATGGCACCGCCGTGGGTACCTGGGGCTTGGTCCTCGCCCCGGTGGGGGCACCCAGAGCCTGGCCTGGGGCTGTCCTGGCAGAGGAACATGGCAGAGCTACCCGAAATGGGGTGGGCGTCCCACAGGCTTTGCCACCCCTGCCTGGCAGGGACACTGCACCACCCATGGGCTGTCACGGCGCCGGAGGATGCCTGCAGAAATTGCTGTTTGGTGGCCATATAGGCCTGACAGCAGGACCCAGACCGGACGCAGGGGGCACGCAGGGGGGACCCGGGCAGGACCTGGCCATCTCAGCACCAAGCCCCTGCGGTTTCCCTGAGTCACTCCCCTCAACGGAGGCCCTGGGGTTTCTGCTGATGCAGCGCCTGGGCAGCTAAATGCTTTGTTGAACGCCTGCCCGAGTGTGCCTAAGTGCTTTCAGCCTGGGTGGCTGCTGAATTGGGCTTCCTGGGACAATTATTTTGAACATAAGTACCCAAAGTCTGCTCCAGTCCTGTTCTAAGTGCTTATGTTATTTTGTTTTAAAAATCTGGCACTGCTTCCTTAGACCTGTGGTCAGACCAGCCCCAGATATGTATTCATTTTAATTATATTTGCGAAAATGCTTGCTGGACATAAAGGGCACACATGTCTTTCTGACTTTACTACATACAGTATTTTCTTTCAGCCTTTGAGCCCTCACTCTTCTGGCAGCCCCAGGAGCCCAGTGCCCATCTCCCCGAGCCCCAGGCAGGGGCTGGCTCATGCTTTGCTCACGTCCCACTGGGAATGTGCGGGAATTCAGCCCCAAGCCTCAGCGGGAAACGATGTCAAACCCCGGGAAAAATCCTGGGGTGCCAACGGGGAGGGAGCGGTGCGCTTGCGGTTGCCTGCTCTGCTCACTGCTGCTACAAACACAAGGCAAGGGTTAGTTAAGCGGGGCTTGGCCAGCCTGGCGGGTGAGAGTTTGGCAGAAGTGACAGCCCGGCAGCGGGGGGGAGCTCATGGGCACGCAGGGGATGGGAAGAGAAAGGCTGCAGGCTTTTGCGCCAGCGTGGTGCGCTCCATCCCTTCATCCCCACCTCCAGTTTTCCAGCCAGGCACCCCAGGGAGGGCTGCTGGCCGGTGCGGGCAGGCAGGAGGGTCCTGGGGACACAGGGGACCGCGGGGACAACTGCTCCGGGCCTGGGGAAATCATCAGCTCCCAGGTTGCTACTCACGCTTCGTCTAGTTAAACCACCAGGAATTTACTGAAGGCTTCAGGACATAAGCTAGTCATCTCTTTTAATAGTTTACTAGCTTTTAAAAAGATCCCACCAGCTGGTTTGTGGCACTGCGTTAGAAGTTTCCCATGCCCATTACTGCACCTCCCTCCCCAAGCGAAACAGAAGATCCCAGAGTGAAGGACATGAGCGGTCCCACGCCAGAGGCGCCTCTCTGGAGCGGAGCAAGGGGCAGTGAGCCACGCTGTGCCCCCAGCCCCGCTCTGCTGCTCGCTGCAGGGATGCACGGCACTGAAGGGATGCACAGCACTGCAAGGGTGCAGGGCACTGCAGCGATGCACGACATTGTAGGGATGCACGGCACTGCAGGGATGCACGACACTGCAAGGGTGCAGGGCACTGCAGGGATGCATGGCACTGCAGCGATGCATGGCACTGCAGGGATGCACGGCACTGCAAGGGTGCAGGGCACTGCAGGGATGCACGGCACTGCAGGGATGCACGGCACTGCAAGGGTGCAGGGCACTGCAGGGATGCACGGCACTGCAGGGATGCACGGCACTGCAGGGATGCACGACACTGCAAGGGTGCAGGGCACTGCAGGGATGCATGGCACTGCAGCGATGCATGGCACTGCAGGGATGCACGGCACTGCAAGGGTGCAGGGCACTGCAGGGATGCACGGCACTGCAGGGATGCACGGCACTGCAAGGGTGCAGGGCACTGCAGCGATGCACGGCACTGCAGGGATGCACGGCACTGTAAGGGTGCAGGGCACTGCAGCGATGCACGGCACTGCAGGGATGCACGGCACTGCAGGGATGCACGGCACTGCAAGGGTGCAGGGCACTGCAGCGATGCACGGCACTGCAGGGATGCACGGCACTGCAAGCGTGCAGGGCACTGCAGGGATGCAGGGCACTGCAGGGATGCACGGCACTGCAGGGATGCACGGCACTGCAAGGGTGCAGGGCACTGCAGCGATGCACGGCACTGCAGGGATGCACGGCACTGCAGGGATGCACGGCACTGCAAGGGTGCAGGGCACTGCAGCGATGCACGGCACTGCAGGGATGCACGGCACTGCAGGGATGCAGGGCACTGCAGCGATGCACGGCACTGCAGGGATGCATGGCACTGCAGCGATGCACGGCACCGCAGTGATGCACGGCACTGCAAGGATACATGGCACTGCAGGGATGCAGGGCATTGCAGGGATGCACGGCACTGCAGGGACGCATGGCACTGCTGCTGCGGATGTTGTCCTCTGCCCCCCGTGCAGACCCCCGTGGGCTGGCACATGGCCGCGGCCCTCGGGACGTGTCTGACTGTCTGCGCCGGCCTGACCTCAGCAAGGACAAACAGCCCTCCCATGGAAAATACTAATGAAAGGGCTAAAGCTGGGAAGAGTAAGGCAGCGATTAGTGGTGTGCATGCAGCTGAGCTTCCTGCAGATTACTTGTATTTAGGCCTAATCCTCTGCATTGAAAAAAATCCCAAATCTCTTCATTTTTTTTATGGAGTGATTATCATAGACTCCAGAATGATTGTGTAAAAATTAATCCTGGGGGATGAGATCGGTTTTGGAGCTGCAGTGTGGTGCTTGCCAGACATACAAGAAGCTGGTAAACAAACGTTTCCCAGAGCGAGGGAATTAATCTCCGGCCGGGCTCCCTTGGTTTCGATGCGCCATGGGTGTTTATCCGTGGCTTCAGCTGGGTGCAGGAGCAGGGTTTCATGGGTGGGTCGGGGATGCCCTCCAAAGGGCTTCCCAGGGCTTCCCAGGGTTTCCCTGGAGGCTGTGATGGAGACTGGTTGGGGGGGCTTTGATGGGAAAGAGCCATGCTGCCGGCGTGGGGCACCTCGGTGCTCTTGTGCTGAAGGCGGTATGGATGGGGACGCAGGCGAGACGGGCTGATGACACTGCCCGGTGGCCCTCGTCTCCTCCCACAGACCTTTGCCTTTTCTTACGGGAAACATCTGAGAAGGAACTCCGGCCTTGTCGGCACCACCGGAGGAGACTCCGGGCTGCCCGTGTCCCCCCGGCAACCCCCGGCCACCACGGGCACGGCCGCCCCGTCGGCGGTGTGGTCATCCTCAGGGCTCCGGTTCAAAAAGGTGCTTAAGCCCAGCATTAGGAACGCGCGCCGTCCTGCTGCCAAGTGTGATGGATCTGTAACTATTCTGAAGTGATCCATGAATATTGCATGTGGATCCACTTATTGGAGCCTCCGCTGCATGGATGCCTGGCTCTGCTTTAATCGGCGGCTGTCAGGAAATGCAAGCAAGGGAGGAATACTTCCAGATAAGCCCTTTTTGCTGCCAGCAGCGGAGGACTCCCAGTGAGCAGGCAGGCAAGGGAAGGGGGGACCGGTGGGTCACCCCTTGGCTGAACCTGGGGGGGACAGTGGCAGGCATGGGCGCTCTCGGCTGCTTTAAACCCCTTTTCCCCCCGAGCTGTTCGATTCCTAGTGCTAAAGGGAGCCGCACACGGGGCTGGGACGGCTGCCTGCGGGCAGAGCCCTGGGCAGGAGCAGGGGGCCAGGGACCCCAGCATGGTCCTGCCTGGAGCTATGGCACAGCCTGGGGGGGCGCAAGGAGGGATGGAGGGTGCCCAGCGCCAGGGGATGAGCCTCCGACAGCTCGGAGGGGCCGGGAGGAAGGGGGAAGGAGAGGTGACGGTGACCTCGGCGTCTCACTGCAAACAACTTCTTTAATCCCCAAAAGCAAAGCCACGAGATCCGGCACAGGCTGGCGTGATGGCAGAGCTGCTGCTGGTTTCCAGCGTTTCATCTGAGCATCCCAGTTCAGTTCGGTCCGGGCGGATGGAGGGCGAGGAGCAAGATTCAGACTGCACATGGAAAAGCCACTCGGAGCCGGGGGGGGGGGCGGTTTGCAGTAATTTACTCAGTGACATTTAGTCATAAATTGGAGATTATGCCTTGGTTTAATTTTACGCGTTAATCAATAAGAGAGGGAACACTTTATTTTGACGTAGATGGCCACCGTCCCTCTCCCATTTACACCGTGCGGCTCCATTGATTTCATTAGGATCCGCCAGGCAGAAATGAGAGCGGAACTTGGCCCCCTTAATTAAGACGACTGTTGCTAAAGGCGGAATGATGGAAAATAATTAACCCTGTAAAAAACAGACGATGCTGAGAAGAAGAAATACATAATTTAGGAATCGGGAGGCTGTTATGCAATATTAATTGCAGACAGCATGTCTGAACAGCACGACATACCGAGAGTCGTGCCGCGTGTCACAAAGCCGCTGAAGAAGGCCAATTTTGCCCTTGGCGTTAAGCGAAGAGCCCAAAAAGGGCATCTCTGGAGTAAACGGCGGGGGGTCGGGCTGTGTCTGGAGCGGAGCCGGGGTCTGCACGGCTCTGCCCACGGCTGTGCCGGCCCCGAGAGCCCACCGCCCCGCGGCACGGGGAGCTGGTCTCTCCCCTCCCGCATCTCTGCTGGGCAGGGACAAATACGCTGCCTCCGCTGGTGGAGGCTCAACCAATTTCATTAATTAAAGCTCTAATTGTGCTAAGGGAGCTTTGACCTCCTAGGAGGACCCCTTGCCCTTCTTCGCCAAGGAAATTGGATTATTCCTACTGGTGCTGATTGTCAGTGCCTTCTTTGCTGCTAAAATATTCTCTCTACTTCCTAATCAAATGACTTAAAAAGGCCAAACATGGAACTTTCAGCAGCAATAACAAATACGCCTATTTATTTAAACAGGCACAAGAAATAGTAATTCAATAGGCAATTTCTAGAGAAGGCTATAAATGAATGCAAACAGAAGGTCCGCTTGTCTCTGATGATGCTTTAGGGGTTGGATACTGGATTTAAAAGCTCCTTCAGCGCTTTCTTTTAAACACAAAAGCATTACTTAGGAACCAGAGAAATGCCTTTGAGATTGGGATTGTTCGTCACACCACGGATGGGGATACCAGCAGCGAGCAGCTGGATAATTTCAGGAGGAGGACACGGCCACGGCTGCGCGGCAGGCAGGACCAGGGGTGTAAATAGGCTTGTGCGTGGTGTAGACCAGCGGCAAATGAGCACCGGGGGGGGGTCTGGGTGCCCTGGGGGGGCTGTGTCAAAGGCAGGGCCGCAGCAGCAGGGCAGGGAGGGCTCCCGTCCCTCTCCCATGGCCATGGGTGCAGCACCCGCATCCCGCCGGCTCGGGCAATGAGCGCTTGTGCCCGCAGAGAAGGGCGTCGCGGCAGCATTTCGCCATGTATGGAACTTTTTTATCACATTGGCGCCAATGTTTTACACCCAAAGGCAGCTCCATAATTGTGGGAGGGAAGAATGCTGGTGAAAAATCAATTAATGCTCCTTTCCTGTATCATTGTCATTAATGGCAAAACTGATAGGAACCATCTTCTTCTTTAATTGTTATCAGGTAAAAGTGGTTACAAGGGAATCTTGGTTCCCATTTACCTCCGGCTTACAGAGAAAAGGGTTCGGATGTGACCAGCGCAGGAGGGCAGATGTAGATAAACCAACAAGAAAATCCTCAGATTGGCTTAAAATCTCACCACGGTTAAGTCGGTGGGCTTCAGGGGCGGAACGGAGACCGCTGAACCATTTAATCTGATGAAACTCTGCACTCCTCCGCTGCCTTAGGCACTTCAGCCTGGAGAAAAACATGTTGCTTTTTATGTAAATCTCAACTTCTGAAGCCGGCCCCAACCTGGAGTTCCCCAGATTTACATTTTGCTGGCGTACCAGAAGAAGACACCTTATTTTAAGGTGCTCCTTCAAGGTCATCGTTCTTTGTCCCCACTGCAGCACCAGGTACAAGGCTGTTTGGACCCGGCAGCGGGTGCACAGGGAGGATCTATGCGATATACAGTTGTGCTAAAAAGGTGTCAGCAGTTACTCATGATCATGAAATAACACAATAACAAAATTGTTAGACATAACTTGTGTTAGAGATTTCCCCTGCCCAGTCCTCCCGCTGCTGACGGTGCCGTCGGGCAGCAGCTCCGAGGACGCGGTGGTGGCCCAGGGGGGCCCAGAGCCAGGGGATTTGGAACGTGCTGGCGCTGCGGGCGCTGCCCTGGCCTTTGAAGAGTCGATGGGCACTTCCCTGGGCTCCGGGGCGGCTGCTGTGATTGTTCCCCACCTTTTTGTTGACATTTATGAGTAACAGGCCAAACTTCAACCAGATAGAGACGTGTCTGTACAATTAAAATGTTACCTATTGTTATCCACGACTTTTAACAAATTATTTATGGTCGTTTTATAGCACGGGTAAGTGCAAAGGTGAAATAAAGTTGATGCTTAGGGTTCTAGCGTTGCTGAGCTGCTGCAAGGCCCTCAGTGAGGGGGACTTTGGAGCTGAGGCTGGCAACGCCTGAGCTGCCGTTCATCCCGAGGCAATGCCCGGCACCAGTTTTTAATCCCTGAGCCCTCATGTCCCAAATGTACCCGGAGGACGCCATCCTTCACCCGGAGCCAGCTCAGGGGTTGGCGATGCTCCCAGGATGCTGGCGGGACCCGCGGCCCCTCCGCGGGGGTGACCTGGTGCCATCCCACGGTGCCAGGCAAGGATGCGGCGGTGGCTGGGCAGAGCTGGACGAGGGCGGAGGTGGATCAGCCTCACCGGGGAGGCAGGGCTGGAGGCTGTGCCGAGCCCCCGGACCCCGCGCCGAGCCCCCCCGGCTGAGCCCCGCCGTCCCCATCGGGCGTCACCCGCTTCCTCTGCCCCGCAGCCTCCTCTTCTTAAACACTAAATCAAAGAATTATTTCTTAAATGACCGTAATTTTATTTTCCAGCCCTAGCTAACGAGCTCTTTGTGTAATGAATCATAAATTACTTAGAGCAAGATCTTTCTTTTACTTAGAATGGGTAAAAAATAGGTGGCGTCTCCAGCCTGCGCCCGCCGTGCCCACACGGGAGTGGATTTTTCCAGCTGAAGCTCAGATATGCGCAAGCCCTTATTTTGCAGATAAACAGCTTCTATTTCATTAAATGAGCTCTGCCCAGAATGTTTGTCTTAGTTATTTCCAGAAAATTAATTCATAGAGTTTAATCTGTTTAGCATCTGATTAATGGGATTTTTAATCACCCATAATAATGATAATAAAAGGCTTAAAGTAATAACCGAGGAAAAGGTGTGTATTTGTCTTTGCTATGCCCATTGTCCTGACAGTCATCAGCACTGCACAATAACTCATGATATTTGGCATTGTTTCTTTCGGATCTATTGATCAGACGGAAAAAACAGACCTTGTTTGAATCTGATTCATTTAACCATTTTTGTAAAATTACCTATTATCAGGAGAGGTAGTTTTGAAGCCAGCGTTTCAGTCTCCTTGAGTCAAGATACATCTGTACCGCTCCCTCCTGTGACACAAATACCATTAAGCCCATGTCTCCAATAATTAAATGCCTGCTGCATGACACCTAAAATCATATTTGTTGTCAGATCTGGCACAGGGTACAATAGTGATGTATTATAGCATAAATTTAGTGTAAGAGTAACCACGCTATGGCAAAGCCATTTGCCTCTAGAACGTTACGCCGGAGTGTATGTATAAAATAACTTTTATTTTCTTAAACCTCTAAAAAGTGTACGTCCTGTGGTATGCCAGAGCAAGCGGCGTTGTTAGAGGTCCCGCCTCGCAGTGAGACTACAGAGCAGCTGACATGGAACGCAACGCGACAGGGCCCGTCCTTCTCCTTCAACGGATTGAATCCACTTGCTAAATCCTTCCTTGAATCCTGTGGTGTTGCAGAATGGCCCGGTGCGGGACGGCCACCACCGTGCCAGGAGGGGCTGGGGGCAGGTGGGGTGCTAGGGACGGCCAGGCTTTGTCCCCGTGGTGCCAATGGGAGCAGCTGCTTGAGAAATGCGCTTTTTAAAAAATTTTTGTTATTTGTTTGCTTCCTTGTTTTTCAAAGGAAAAGATGGTTTCCCCGAGATCGATCATTTTTTCTGTATGTGCGTGTAAATATGATTCAGGAATGTCACCGAAAGGTAGAGATAATGGAAAGATGGAAAATGGGGAGCAGCTCCGGCAGCGTGCTGGGTTGGTGGCGCTGGTGGCAGCCCCTGCCACCCGCCACTGCTGTCCTGGCTGGGACAACCTTCACCTGCTCCGGGGCAGAAACCGTGACTTCTCTGTCTGTGGGAGGGTTGGAGCTGTGTATTTTTGGCTGTGGCAGGGTGAGCGGGAGGTCAGGGTGCGAGCGCTGCCTGCTGCACTTTCCGGGGAGGGATCAATATTCTGAGCAGCCGCACGCTCTGCGCGGGGAGGCACACGGACAGGCATGTGCCGAGAGTGGCGAAAGGCATCCTCTGCCTCTCCCCGGGCTCCTTCCCTCTCCCCGGCTGAAATTGGAAAGAAATGGATCGATTTTTTACTCTTTTCGGGGTGAGGGGAAATTGCAGAATGAAGATGGCTTGAAAGAATGAGATGGATGGGAGTAACTGGAGCTCATCCTCCACGGGGGAGAAAAATGCAGCACAAATGATGGTGTTAGCTCTCCGTCCTTCCGTCAGGGGTTTATACGGAGGTCCATCACCAAAGGACCCGAGCGTGGGATGAGCGTGGGCTCTGCTAACACTGCGCAGCCTTAATAAACCATTGCCAGCAAATATTCACAAATGGTAAAAAAATTTTAAAAATCGCCATGGGGCTGTCCGTGGAATGGGCTGAGGGTTCCCTGGTTCTCCCCTGGAACGTCGGTGTCTGTGGCCAGGCTGTCACCCCAGCAGCGAGGGGACGGGGCCAGGCTTCGGTAAGGACTTGTTCCGGGGGGGCAGTGCCACCGAGCAGACCGGGGGGACCACGGCAACCTCACGCCAAGTCACTGCCCACCGTTCATACCAGGCTGGGGAGGGGAGGGAGAAGGGCTGCAGAAAGGGAGGGGAGGGCACTCGCCATCCCTGCCACGGGCCCTGCCTGGAGCAGGTCCCATAAATAGAACCAGTCAACCACAACCGCCATTTTTGCTCCCTTGAGGCCGGCAGAGCCGGGTGGGAGACGCGGCTGGGGACACGGGGGGACACCCCGCTCCACGCAGTCTGGGAGGTGCTGCAGGGGCCGGAGGGTTTCCACTGGCGGGCGCACATGTCCCCCCTGATGTGGGCGGCGGGTGCAGACCTTGGGTGGCCATCTCAGGAGGGGGGCAGTCCGGCTTCGGTGCTTCTGGTCGTTGCAGGCACTAGACCTTGCTGGGGGGCCGGGGGTCCACGTGCCCGCAGGAAGGAGGAGGAGGAGGAGGAGGAGGAGGCGTCCGCGCCGGGTTGCAGTGAGACTGCTCCAACCACCAACACCCACGGCTGCGTCCTTCCCCAGCAGAAGAGGCAACAGCCTGGGCAGTGTCCCCAGGTCCAGGGGTTTGGCAGCACCTCCCAAATGTGCTTTTTCCCTCTTTTTTCACCGTGAGAATGCCCTTTTGCGCACTGGAGACAGGAAGGTGTCTTCCTAACGGAGGTGCTCCCGGCTAGTTCCACAGATGGCTGTTTCCCGGCGGAGGCTGGTTAGGAAGTCCATCGCCATTTTGATGGCTGGTCTTAGAGCTTCTCCGAGAGGGGGCTGCTGGGGACAGGGGAGCCCTGGTGGGACCGTGTCCCTGGGGGTCCCCGCGGCTCCCGGTGCTGCCTCCCATTGCTGCTTCTGCGGCTGCTGCGGAGCGGAGGGACGCGCTCTCCCTTGCAGAGCAGTTATAAATTCCCAGCTTAGCAGGTTTCAAGCTGATTGCCTTTCCTCACAGTGTCTCTCTGTAAATGAGGCTTTTCACAGATGACGGATAGAGCTGCTCCTCCGGAGCATAAATCCTCCCCAGCCCAAAGTGCCGCCACAACCTGTTTAACAGCCCTGCTTCCCAGCCAGCCCAGAGTTCAGCTCCTCCGGATGACACAGCGCTCCGGCGGCAATTCCTCATCAATTAGCCCTGTCTGCTCCGCTGGGTCTCCCCACCGCAGCCGCTGCCTCGGGAGCTGCTCCGCTTTGAGCCGGGTACCAACCCCAGCTCCCAAAAAACCCTCCTGCCAAGGGTCACCCTTCTCTCCCTCCGGCCAGCCCGGTGCTGACCACCGCCGAGGGATGGAGCTCCCTTTGTCCCTGCAGGCTGAAATGTGGTTTCCCCTCCTCTGCTGGGTTCTCCAGGAGAGCTTCCTCCTCTTCTTCCTCTCTCCCTTGGCTGGCTGTCAGACGTTTATCCCTGTTTATCAGTTTATCCTGGTTGCTGACCGCTGGAGAAGATGGCACTGGGGGGTCACAGCACATCCCTGCACACCCTGCTACTGGCACCACGGAACAGCCACTGAAGCCTCCCCACTGCAATTAGTCCTGAGGGCCATCGGCCCCAATCAGCGACCTCCCGCGCAGCACCAAACCCCTCCATCGCTGCCATTTAGTTTCTCCAGCCCCTGCCTCCACCCCGCTCCCTTGCCACGGGGCTGTGGGGACGGGGACACCCCAGCCCCGGGTCCCTGCACAGCCCGGCCGCCCCCGCAGACCCCGACCCGCCAGCTTCCTGCTGCATCCTTGTATTTTGAAAGAAATCCCTGTCCCCTACCTCTGTTTCCTCTCCTCCGTCCTCCCCTGCTCCTCTGTTTCTAATGCCTTCAGCAGCACCCTGGCTTGAGGGGGGGTCAGCAACTAACGACCATCAGCCCCGCTCCTCCCTTCACAGCCTAAGCAGGACATTAGGCTCAGTATTTCTTCACATTACAATTTATACAAGTTTCGTCTTTTATTTATTGTTCGAGCATCTTTCCCCCAGAGGGTATCAGGGTAGTTTTAGTCTCAAGGCCCATTTTTGCGGGCTTTCAGAGGGCTTTCCCCATGCTATTGGCTTCCTTTAGTATCTTATTGGTGTGCAGAGATTTTTCCTGGGGTTTCAAACCCAAGGGCTGGGGGAGAAACCTGTGGTTTAAGCCCCAAGGTGGCCTCGTTCCGCGCAGGGACGGCCTGTGCGGAGTGGCCTATAGGCACATGTCACTTATAGGTGTGTACCCAGCCCCGCGCGGGGGGCACGGCCATGCCTCTGCGTGCCTGTCCCGGCAGCTGCGGGTGCCGGCGGGGGGGACCACACTTCACCCTCGCACAGACACCTTCTCCCGCGGGACCGGGCTGGGGGGGCCTGCAGCGCGCTGGCTGCTTTGCCGGCCAAAACGATGGGATTTTTTTCCTGCTCTATGAGACACATCAAGCCTGATAAGACCGGTGTATAAAAGCTTCGTAATTGTTTTATAGCAGAAAAGCGAAGCGATCCCACTTTGTCTGTGCAAATCAAGCCCCTTCCCTCGGCCTGGGCCGTGGGGCAGCGGAGCGGAACCCCCACAAGGCGCAGGGCTGGGGGGCTGCGGGGGGGGTCTCCCTGTGCATTGCTCAATGCGCATTTATTTACCCAGCAGGGGGAATTTGCAGATAAAATGCTAAGGCCACCTTTAAGAGTGGTCAGGAGCTGCTGGGGGAGCCCTGGCAGAGCTGCAGGGGGTCGGTGTGTGCCGGGACCCCCGGGGCACGGCCGGGGAAGGGGGGGCGGCAGGAGCCCGGCCATGGCGCAGGGATGCTGCCCGTGCCGGAGCGCTGTGGTGGACCTGCCACAGCCGCAATGGGCAGCGCCCAATCCACCGGCGGGGCGCATTGCTGTCGTTCACCTGAGATCAATGCAGCGATGCTGATTCACACCCGGGAGAGTGCTGCCAGACCAGAAGGCGCCACAGAGCATCCTCTCACCCCATAAACGCAACTTCCAGCCCGGCCCTGAGCCCCTTCTCTGCCCATGCAGATCGGGCGCGACGCTACCGTGGCGTGATTTGGAGGAAGGGGTTTTGCCAGCGATTCGGCACGCTTCTTTCTGCAGGACCGTGCCACGCGCGAAGTTTGCAATGGAAAGCAAACACTTAGGAGCTAATCTCTTTTCAAAGGCGAGCTGGCTGTGAACCTGTTCGAGAGCGAGCCCGCATTCCTGCCGAGGCAGGAGACACAGCCCGGTGCTCATTACTCTGCTCCCAGATGAACAGTAAGTCTCTGGAACAGTACTTACAGCCTGTAATAATATTACTGCTCGGTCTGCTACATGGTCCCTCAGTCATTTTTTCAATTAAAAAAGGACCAATGCTCTATTAACCTTTTGCCTGCTACTCCATTCTTCATACAGCCGCTGGCCTGAGATTGCAAGCCATGTATTAAAAAAGGCATATATTACTGTAAACCATCTCCCAAGTTTTCTGTCATTAGAAAGATGAAGTATCATTTTTTCATTTAAAAATATGAGACAGTTAATCAAATTCACAACCTCCGAACTGGCGGTGAAATCTCTTTGTTAGGGGCGAGGCAGGCGGTGGCGGGTGCGCAGCCTGCCTCGCGCGGGGGTGCCCAGCCGGCCGGGGTGCCTGGGGGCCGCTGGGGCCAGCGCTGGGGCTCGCACTCAGGACCGGGGGCTAGCGGCGATTCTGACAGCCTTTCCCATAGGGACAGAAGTATTCTGCCTACAAATTCCTTTAGCAAAGAGTATCAGCGGCCGGAGTAAACAATATAAATACATACATCTATTTTCGTCACGCTGGTGTATGGATCCCGGGGATGTTTGGATTTAGGAATGCTGTCCCTGGCCATCCCAGGGCAGTGTCAGCGTGCCCGTTCCCCTCAGCCCTGCCTTGCACTTCTGTGGCTCAGTACCTTCATTTCACTTACGCTTTGGCGAGGGTTTTACAGGACAGAATTTGACATACAGACCTCGGGATGGTGCTGCTGTTTTCCCCCGGGCTGCGGCAGCGGTGGCGGGACCCCGACATCCCATCCCCTCTGCCGCCGGCAAGCACAGCCGAGCCTCGAAGCACGCTGGCTTTCATTTTGTTTTGAGGTTGATTTGTTGCTTTTATTCCTTTTCTCAAGGCAGCGCCTACCAGCTGTAAGTACAGAGCCCCGTTAGACAACCGCTCGTATATAAGAGCCCCAGATGCAGCCTCGCTGGTATATCATCCCTGTGACCAGCCCGGGGCAGCCGCGGGGCAATCCCTGCCCAGCACAGCACGCCCCGGGCAACGGCCACACCGACAGCCACCGCTGTCCTTGTGCCGGACCCCGCTCGCCGTCCGCCCGGCACCTCCCTGCCTGGGGACGGTGCTGCCCGCTTTGCAGCAGCCCGGCGGGCCCTAACAAATACCGAGCTAATTGATCACTCATTTTGCAGAAAACCCAGAAGCTGGTTGATGGTGCACAGATCACGCTGGAGATTTTGCTTGGCAATACATAAGCCAATTTATAAGCAATTTATATAAGTTTTAGATACTTACCATGAGGTTGTGTTTGGTTCTTTTATACTTTCCGTGGCATCCACAGCAAAGTATACAAATTGACTGTAAAACTTTGGAGACTTTTCCCCTGTTGACACAGGGAATGTATAACGGTCGGAATTCCTGATCCGGGCTTTTTTCTTTCTGCTGGCAGCGTTACACCGGCATTTTCACTCTGTGTTTTAGGGCCTCTCCTTTTTTTTGCCGTAAATTTGTGCCGGCCTCCTCCATGCCGGCCCGGGGTGTGAAGCCATAAACACGTTCTCCGCGGGGTCCCTTGGCTGGCGTGATGCCGTGCCCGAGCCAGCCCTGCCGGGGCTGCACTTGCGCGCAGCAGCCAAACCAAACCCTTCCTCGCTCCCCTCTTTCCCAGGTCATTCATGGCTCCATCCCCTGCACCGTCCCGCAGCTGGTGCCCGGTGCTCGGTCTCTCTCCCCCCTTACCCCAAAGAGCACCATGTAAGGTGACACGTCCCTCCCTCTGTTTCACGCCCCTTCTCTCAAGTCCTCTCTCGGGGTCCCCCGGCTGCCCCACAGCCCCCGGCAGCTCCCGTGGGGTCCCTTCTTTCCTCCGCATGCCCCCTCTTTGCCTTTATTTGATGGCAAATAAACCAAAAGCATTTGTGCACCCAGAGAACGAGCCGACGTGCTCTGGCAGCGACCAGCTCCTTGTTACCAGAGTCTGCTCTTAAATAAGTGTGTACAAGTGAGGCCCGTCCGCTTCGGTTCGATCTCCAGGCTCCACAAATAACGGTGAACAGTACATTGTTTGCTAGAAATTACCCGAAGCTCAGCCCTTCTGAGATCTCTCTGCTGTTCAGAAAAGAGACCCTGTTGCAATCAATAGGTTTTCCATGGTCTCCGCCTGTCCACCGGCCATTATTTCACTGGTTGTATTTTGCTTATCGTGCCAGCTGCATCAATATAAAGCATTCCAGCTGTTTCTGGTTTAATTGTAGCAGCAGTGATAAGGTTGCAATTTTTCTTTTTTTTTTTTTTTTGAGCTCTAGCCCTTTCCCTGGCAAGGTTACAGGCCCTTCGTCTGGAGAGAAGGAGGCAGTGGGAGACAGAGGGGGAGGAACGCGCTCCCCGAGCTTTGTCCTGACTCAGGCCTGGAAGCACCAGCCTCCTCCGTCCACCTCCACAGGCTCCCCTTCACCCTGCCCGGCGTGATTCCTCACCGCTGTCAAGGGAACCAACGAGCCACGTATATTTGGAAAAGATGGCACCCATACAATACAGCTTCACAATGGTCTAGCTGTTACGTGGGCAAAAAAATGCACAGCTCCATCCCAGCGGTGGGGAGTGCAAAAGAAGAGATAATTTGCAGCATAATCTCAATTTTGGGCAGTTCCTGCATAAGTCTGCTTCCCAAGGATGTATGAAATGATTCCGATTAAACGAGAGTCAAACCAGTCAATCTTATGCACCATAAATGGGGAGATAACTCAATATGAGTATTGCTGTTGAGTTTTTATACTACAATGCCGTATTGAAGTTCATAGATTGTTCATTTATGAAAAGTCTTTGAATTTCACTCATTAATCTTACGTCATGCCCAATAGCTTGTGCCTGGGTAGAAGGTCTGTGGAGAAGGGCATCCAGCCTGGCAGAAGACACCAAATCTGTCCCCTCCTCGGGTACTTTGTCGCCATGTCTTTAAGGGCCCTCTTTCCTTGTGGAGCTGGCCTCGGCTTAAAGATGCCTTGTTATTCCATCGTTTTTTCCTGCAGAACTTCCCATATTCTGAAGTCAGGACATCTTTCACACTTTTCTTGACAAGTTCACCATGGCAGGCTCTTTTAGCTGGTTTCTGTGCAGTGTATTTTTGGCTTGCAAGTAATTTTTATGGCTATTTTCTGTTCCCTCCCCAGTTTCTCAACATCCCTTTGAGACGTTAGTACCACAACAGGCTATAGCACTGCAATATCTGTCTACAAGTGCCACACGCTGAGATAGGAGCAGCTCACCTCCTCCTCACCCACCGTGTTCGCATTTAGCCAGGGCTTCCATTAGCCCATTTTTCCACAGCAGCTTTTCGGGTATCATGTTCCATTATTTATTTGAGGATAAACACCTAAAAGCTCGATGTTTTTCAGAGCCGTTGCTCCCCAGAGCAGTCTCCTCTGCAGTAGACGGCGTTGAGATGCCTCAGCCCGAGCAACCCTGCCGCAGCAGGAGACCTGTGCCAGTCCCCGGGGCTGCCTCTGGGAGCCCTCGCTGGGGCACGTTGTAAGTGTTTAATGGAATTTATCACTTATTTTCATCTTCAGGTCTTGCTGTTTCCCTTCTGGCTCCTTGACTCTCTCCCTGCTGTTCCTCTCGCTGGCCGGGGCGGGCTGGGGGGTGCTGGGTGGGCAGATTCCACTGCCCTTGCCCCAGCATCACCCTCTCGCCCGCGGGATGGGCGCTTCTTCCGTTCCTCACCTTCTCTCTAACCGTCAGGCGGCTGATGGTGAAGAGCAATGTGCCTGAAGGAAATTTTATTTACTTTTTCTCCTGCGCGGGGAGGCACAGTAGCCAATATCCCTGGCCATAAATTTAATTCAGGTGCTTGCGAGGACTAAGAGCGCTCCTGAGAGGAGCGGCTCACGCTGTCAGCGCTCAACGGGCTTCTTTTAACTTTCTGCATTTGGCAGCGCCTTGCATCATGGCATTTTACATCCTGGTGTGCCGGAACCCAGCGTGACACGGCGCGACGTGGCCGAGGAGTGTGCGGGAGCACACAAAGCCCTTAATGAAAGAGAGACGGCTGCCGGGAGCTGGCAGCGGTTCAGGCCTCTCTGTCACCTGCCGGTCCCCTCCGCCTCCCCTCAAAGCCAGCTCCCGTGCTGGGGGTGGGCTGGGGACCTGCTGGGTGGCTGCGGCATCCAGGGATGCTCACAGAATCACGAATGACTGGCAGGGGTGGGAAGGGACCTCTGGAAATTATCCAGCCCCCTGCCAGAGCGGGGTCACCCAGAGCAGGTGGCACAGGAACCCATCCAGGAGGGTTTGGAATGTCTCCAGAGAAGGAGACTCCACAGCCTCTCTGGGCAGCCTGTGCCAGGGCTCTGCCACCCTCAAAGGAAGGAAGTTTTTCTTTCAGATGGAATTTCCCATGTTCCAGTTTGTGGCCGGTGCCGCTGGGCACCACTGAGAAGAGTCTGGCCCCATCCTCCTGCCCCCCGCCCTTTAGATGTTGCTGAGCACTGATGAGATGCCCTCTCAGCCTTCTCCTCTCCGGGCTGCACAGCCCCCGCTCTCTCAGCCTTTCCTCAGCAGAGACGCTCGCCTCTCCCCAGCCCGGGCACCCCCTGGCCAGCTCAGGCTCTGCTTCCTCATTTTAGTCCCATGCCCCATCTCCTTCCTAATCACCTCTCTCCCACAGCTCGCGTGGATTAGCAGGACCCTTCCCATTAGCCGTAAACCTCCTTGATCCCCGAATGACGCCTTTAATGGGATTGAGCCCACCTTTTGCAGGCTGGCTGCGTACCTTTTGTCTTGAAGACAGGCTGACGTAGCTGCTGCCTGCGCCCATGGGCATGTCGGTGTGGGGACCCAGCTCTGTACGGGGATGTCGGTGTCGGGACCCAGCTCTGTACGGGGCTGTCGGTGTAGGGACCGGGCTCTGCCGGGACTGGGGGGGCCAGGGGCTGCCCCCCACGCTGCCCTTTGCCGATCCTCCCGCCGATATCCCTCCTTTTACTTCTTCGCCCCTAGATTTATTATTCTACAGTGATTGTGTTGAATTGCATTTGAAATCAATTAGCACAGGTACTCAAAGATGAATGTTCATGCTCTGAAAAAAGGTGATGAAAACATACCATTTAAATAGAAATCAATTTCCCTTTCATGTATTTCTTCCTAGCTGCTGCCCGAAATTAATAGTTTTTAGATATTTGTGCGCGAAGAGGAGCCTCTCCCCTCGTAAAGCACTTCCCTCTCCTCCTCCTGCCTCCCGGGCTGCCCGCAGCCGCCGCTGCCGCCTTTTCCATCGCAGGCAGCGGAGGAGGCTGTTTTGTTTGCCTGAGCCAGAGCCGCTAGGTCAGGAGCAGCTGTAATTGCCTCCTCCCTCCTCATATTTTAGTGACATCATTAGCCATTTCTCCATGGGAAACTATTTAATTCTAGCAATAATAAACACAGGAACTGCAGCAAATGAACCCCAGGCAGCTACAGTACTTGCCATTACCCGGTGGGCTTGATCTTTATCATAAACCTCGATGTACCAATTAGACTAACAATGAGCAGAGAGCCAAAAAGGAGAACAAGAGAGGGATTAAGCAGCCGTCCCTCCGGATCTCGGGGGCAGCGACAACCTTCCCGAGCACAGCAAGCGTTACTGAGCCGGCAGGAGCCTCCCCAGACCCCCACCACCCCCCAGGCATCCCGAAAGCCAGCCGCAGAGGTCTGGGGATGGGTTCCCACCTTGGCTCTAGCTCTGATGACAAGTGGTGCCACTTGGGCCTTTTCCTCACCCAAAGCTTGTGACAAAAGCAAGAAAAAACACCAAAAGGCCCCCAAAGGACCTATTTCTTTGGGGCGCTTCTCTAAGCGTAAAGCCTGGGGACAGCCAGACGAGCCGATGGTGCCCTGGCTTTGTGGGGAACAGGGGGTCCGGGGAAGCCCCGGAGCCTGCCCAAAGCCAGGCTGAGCCTGCCCATGGGGCTGCGCTGGGTCCAGCGCCATCGCGCACTCCTGCCCGGGCACTCTCGGGGTCTCCTGCGTCCTCCCCCTTTCAACGACTGCAGTAAGGTGCTCCTGTCACTGCCTTGCCATCACAGACCCAGACTGTCCCGCTAAAATGACATGACCTTTACAAAACACCAATGCCCAAATAGCGCAAGAGACGGATAAAAAGAAGAAAAGAGGTATGCTGTGCTAAACTTTCCTCGAAAGTCGTGGCAAAAGGATCCTCTTCCCATGCCCCAGGGAACCCTTGAAGAATGAATTTTCACTGGGCTGAAGCACCTCTCTCACGTCTCTTATTATTTTACTATTTGCACAAGCATTCAAATAAGTTGGTAAACAATGAATAAGAAGTTGCTAAACAACTAACAGCCCGTGTATCAGAGCTTTACTCATTCACCTCAAACCATTCCCACGGTCTGACTGGCTTCAAAACCACGAAGGTGGCAGCGTTTAATGGCTATTTTCCCTGCCTGACAGCAGCCCAGGGCACCAGCATCCTCCAGGTGCTGAGACGTGCCACCTCGGGCCCAGATTCCCCAATTCGGGACGGGAGGCTCAGCGCACGTCCTTGCTGGGACCCGGGGGGAGGCAGAAGAGAGGGGCCGGGGATGGCTCTGCCACCGTCACAGCTTGGGGAGCTCTTCTGGCCAAAGCCTGTGCAAAAACCCCGTCAGGAAGGGCTTTTGCAGGTCCAGGTGCTGGGGGCGGCAGGGAGCAGAGCCGAGAGCGTGGGAGGCTCCTGCTCTCCCTCCGTCTTTCCAGGCCGAGCAGCGCAGAGCAGGGCAGCGCGGGCAGCACGACCTGGCGCCGTCAGACACGACTCGTTTTCCGCGATGGTGTTTGGGGTTTGTCACTGCTCCCCACCAGAGGAGCTGAGATGCCACGCGAGGGCGGGCAGGGCCGGGGGCGAGGGGGATGCCACCGGGCTGGGGACATCGGCACCGCCCCCCAACTTGGCCAGCAGTGCCCTAAAACTCAGCCCTGCCTGTCCCAAGGACCTGCCCCCGGCCCTTAACGACAAGGGTCTTTCTAAACTGCTTGTCCACTGGAGGACCAACATTTTAATACTGTAAACATTTCATTTATTATCTCCTTTAGTCTACAAAATCTAATCCCTAAATTTAAGCAAGCATCTGTCCTCTTCATTTGCCACAGAGGCATCAAATTATTGTCCAGTCCCTCTGTTATGTCCTGATCCCTTCGATCTAGTTTTCCATCAGTATTATTATTAATCTCCTCCAATCATTTTTCCTTACCATCTGTTTTACAGCAGGAGTCCTGTGCTTAGGCTGGTTCAGGAGAAGACCATGAACCCTGGGAATCCCCGGCTCTAATCCTGACTGTGCCAACGCGGCGCTGGGTGACGCTGACCGAGCCGGTCCCTTGACCTCCTTGTCACCCAGATGGAGCCGGCGTGGAAGTAGGACAGCATGAAAACCGAGGTGCTGCATTGCTGCTAATGAAGCGCAAGGAAGATTTAGGTTAATTTTTTGGGAAATGTCGGGAATTTTCCTAGCAGCGAGGATGGCTGAGCAC
Source organism: Larus michahellis (assembly GCF_964199755.1). Lineage (NCBI taxonomy): Eukaryota > Metazoa > Chordata > Aves > Charadriiformes > Laridae > Larus > Larus michahellis. The sequence goes on from NC_133930.1 coordinate 721,018, forward strand.
CAGCGCAGGCCTCCTGGAGAGGCTGTGGGATCCCATAGCTGGAGATCTGGAGCCTGTCACCAGCGTGGGGTCTGATTGAGAGCCCCAGCACCTGGTAGCAAGTCCTGCACTGCAATTATGCGCTGTGTGACGACGCATCTCCTCCTGGTCGGAGCTCTCCCCTGCTCGTTTCATTCTTACTTCATTCAGTGGAAGGGATGGAGAACGGTTGTTCCCCATCCACTTTCTTTGGTGGTGCTCGGGACCTCACGGACCCACAGGCTAACGGTGCTGCAAGCCACAACCACCATCTCTGGGCACTGCTTCTTTAACCTGAGCTCTATATATCATTTTATGAAAACATATATGTTGTTGCCTTTGCCCGATGTGATGGGTTCAGCGCTGTGTTTCCCGATACGCCGCAGTGCGGTAGCACACTCGTGCCGTGGCTCGTGGGCAGGGCTGGGCGAACACGATGGTCACAGCTGGCTGCGGGACCCCGCACCCCGCCGGCGCTCGGGGAGGTCGTGCCGCCTTCTCCGCGCCCAGGGCAGCAGCAGCAGCCATCAGCCGGTGACTGTTTTGGGATGGGGACACACTCCTGTTGTGTCAGGACCTCCATCCAGGTCGGCAGCGTGAGCGGTTCAGGAGTGCTAAATGCACCGGAGAGACGCTGCAGTCGATGCCCTCATTTAAATCTGTTTCATCTTTTGACTACGCCTACACTTTCTCTGAGAGAAAGCAGGTTTTCAGTTCAGGCCCCTGGTTGCATAGGTCAGGAATAAAAATTGCTCACAGTTCTCTTTTTTTTTTTTTTTTTCCTGGTCTTCAGGTATTGATCGTCTTCTCCATTTTCCCCACTCTCGGCTGTATTCCTGCCACTGCGCATCTTTGGTTTATGCTTCTTGCCAGCAGCTCCTTCTGAAGCTTTCCTCAGGCTCCTGATCTGCCTCCCGCTGTCACTGCAGCATCTAACAGCCCTTTCCAGGTCCTCCTCGCTGGCTCCCCGTGCCCTCCGCTCGCGCTGCGTCCCCGCGCCGTGCCCATGAGCTGCCAACAGTGCGCGCTTGTGCTGCTGGCGCCTGGGGTTTGTAATTACCGCGTGGCACATGTTCATATAGCCTTTCATATTTCAGTCTGGATATCCAGTTCATCTTCTAACTCCTCCGTATCGCTATTACTTAAATCTGTATTCTGTTTTTATTTTTAGATATACTTTTGCAAAAAGTATAGATTTGTACCTTGGACTTTCCCACGGACCGGTAATCACTAGTGGGTTTGAGTAGGACTGCAAAACCGAGCTATTAAACCTTTCTGTACCCATGGTACCATGTTAAAGGCTAATTCTGGGTAATCACCTGGGTTACGTTTGTTTATAGAGGCGTAAATGACAAACCGGTACCCAAATCTCTGTTCTCCATCCCTTGTGCTGAGGGAGTGCTTGATGCATTCGTTTTCCTGCGACTGTAATCTCCTTTTTGATTTCCTAATTTTTCCTTCTCTTCTCTGTGTTATTTGTTACCATCTTCAGCTGAGCGCAGGCTGGTAGACTCAGAAATCAATTCAGCGCTGGAGTTTCAGTCTCGGAAGAGCTATATGGGAAAGGCCTGCCACCTTCCCGGGATAGCCAGTGACAGGAGATAAATCATCGCAGATTTTTTGCCAACATGCCATATTTCAAACTCATAATCAGTCCACTATCACCCTTAGGTTTCCTTCAGCAATGTGTGATCTCCTTCCAACCCCCTGTGATTTATGTTCGCAGGTACCGACACCAATTGTACATTTCTAATCCTCTCTTGTATAATTTCTCTTCGCTGCATTTTCCTTAATTGCCCTCTTTCTGACCTTCCTTTTCCTTCCTTACTCCTCCTTCCAGCTTGCTCTTGGGCTTCCTTGCCCTCCATTGACTCCTTCTCTCAGTTTACGGCACGAGCATGGTTTATGAGCGCCCTCGAGCCCCGGTGAGGCTGGGCTTTCAGGGGCACTACACTCCCCCACGTCCGGGCTGGAGCCGGGCACGATGCTTGACGAAGGACATGGAGAATCCCTCATTTGGGGTTTTTAAACCACCGCGGCGTCCCTTCCCCATGCGTAAATGACTTCCTGGCCTCGGCACTGGGGTTTGTCACCTCTGACGCCCGTAATTCCCAACAACAGAAGCGATGGAGGCATCCCGCTTGTCCGGCGTGCAGAGGACCTGGGCTGAAGAGAGCACCACAGGGACACCGCCGAGCCCACGGCCGGGTTGTGTCCCTCAGCCCACCCTGCCTTCCTCACGCTGAGCTGCTTCGGCCACGTGGGCGCAGCGACCGCAGGGACATCCACGCTGGCCGCAGATGGCCCGAGTGTCGTCTGCCCCGCCATGCCGGCTGCGTTGCTTGGCTTTGTCAGGATGAGTTTCTTTCCCTCTGTGTTCATCTGGTGGAAACCCTCAAAGCACGGAGGCAAAATCGGTTTTCCAAGGTTGACCAGCGGTGGTGTGGTAATTAGATCATTAGGCTGGCAGGAGCAAGGCAGCGGCTTTAATCTGTAGCTCTGCCTCAGACCTCCTGTGTGACGCTGGCCAAAGCACCTCATCTTTCTGTGGCCCTAATTTATTTATACAATGGTGCCAGCCATTCTCTCTGCTGTGTCCGAGTAACGCGACGTACTCCATGGTGGAGCTCGTCTGTTGATGCCGCATTTTGTCACGCCTTGCCCAAGCCTAGGATTTCCAAACCAGTCCAAAGCCGAAGGGGATCAGAGATGCTGCCGGCTGCTTTCCCAAAGAGGGGGAATTGGATAACTCGTGCCAAGTGGAGAAGAGCACCCGCATCCGCAGTCTTCTTCGGACGAGCCAGCCGAGGTCCTCCCGAGCAGGTCCGTGTGGAGCAGAGGTGTCCGTCCCCGCAGCGCTGGGGAGCGCAGGGCAGAGCCCTCCTGGCTGAGGAGGGGGGAAAACACAACAGTTAACTTTAAGAAATCACTGGAACATCTTCTTCATAATTAATAAATGAAAAATGTTACTGCAGCTAATCAATAAAGTTGTTAGAGGGAATTGATCGGAAGGGGAACTCTTTTTGTGGGTACAATTTTTCACCTATTCAGAACAAAAGGCTCCCCGGGGTGCTATCAAACAGATCGGTGCTTGGGAGCCTGACCCAAACGGTGGGGAAAAAAAAAAAAAAAGCAATACGATTAATTAAAACCTGAGAGAACGAGCAGGAGGGGACAGGCCCAGGCATGGCGGCCACGCACGTGCCGCGCTCGAGGGAGCCCAGGGTACGTTTGGGGTGGTCCCAAGCCGAGATGAGGCACCTTGGGGCTGTGTCCGTGGCGAGGAGGTGCTGGGCCTGGGGTGGAAGGAGAAAGTCCTCCTGGGCAGGACCATGCACCTCACCAAGCCCTGCTGGGCTGGCTCCGCTTTCCCATGACAAACCCTCTTGCAGCGAGTTTATAGGGTGATAATGAGCCTCAAAAAACCTTGGGACCGACACTTGACGTTCAAGTATTTGCCTTGAGAGATGTAATTTAAAGATCTAGTTAAGCTGGGTTTGTTTTTTTTTTCAAAAAGAATTGGTTTGTTTGTTTTTCCTCTTGGAAAATTTGTCTTTGGGTCATGACAAAACGCAAATCTGTTTTCAGGTCAGCATTTTAGTCCTCATTTTTGTTCTTGCTGAAGGCGGATGCTCCTTGACTGCGGCAGGCACAGAATAGCTCCTCCTCGCGCGGACGCTTCCCTCCCTCCTGCTCAGGAGTCGCCACCGCAGGTCTGGGGGCTGAACGGGCGAGGGTGTGCGGGGACGCTCGCACCGACAAAGCAAACTGTGCGTGAATGTCTGCAAGCCCAGGGCCTTCTTCATCCTTCCTAACATCTCTGTTCATTTTTTGTGTGGTTTTGATTTTCCGTTGCTTTAATGCGTGCAGCAGTGAAGGGCTAGAAAAATGATGAAGAGTTAAAATAAGTGCTCAGTTTAACCTTCAATGTGAAACCCAGATTTTGCGATGAGCTGCGTAACGGAGCTGGGGCATCGCTGTTTCGCAGGGGGATGCGGGGGATGCTCTCCTGCTGCCTTCCCCCTTGCTATCCCTGGCCCATGGTCTTCTGGTTAGAGCCAGACAACGCCGCAGGCAGGGCAGGCAGGGCCGGTGTCCCTGCTCCTGCGGCACGGCTGGGCACCGCGGACCCCCGTCACCCCCGCCGGCATCCCTCACCTCCAGCCGCGGCGGCTGAGGAGCACCTCGGCAGAGCTGCCGTCAACCTGGGGGGATCAATGGACAATTAATTACTGTCGTCAAGCGGGACTCTGCTCGGGGAAGACAGCACACTTATATTTATCAATTACTAATTAGTAGCTCTTGCCTGGCTGGCAGTTGTCTGTCAGCCAAGAGGAGAGCGGCAGCGGGGTTTGCACGGGGTCACTTTCTTAGCGGTAATTAAGGATGGATAAACTTGTTTGGAAAAGGCTGGAAGCCTGAACTACAGCTGGGAGGTAGGAAAAAAAAAACAACTGAACAATTAAGACTAGGCTCTTTAAAAGAGCTTTCAGATGTCAAAGCCGCCAGCATTTCGCTTGGGTTAAGTGCCTCGCTCCCGCAAGATCATGAAAATCCCAGCCCCAAATTAATTTTTTAGATGTGTGTTGGCTCCGAAACAAGGTGGTTCCTTTCCTTCTGCCTCCTGCCTCCCCTGCCTGGGGAAGGGACCCTGCCCGCGGCCTCCATGGGGGGTGGCACAAAAGGTTGTGAGGGGACACAAGAAGTTGTGAGGGGACACAGCCGGGAGAGGTGACCCCAACCGACCGTTCCATGGCAGCCGTGCTGTGGGATGAAACGCCCGAGGCAGCGCTGGGTGCGTCGCCCAAGTGGTGACTTTGCTGGGAAGTTATGCTGAAAAGCTCGTGCGAGAGCAAGGAGATGATGCAAACGCTTTTCAACGGTGCGTTGGGTTTGGAAAGAGAGGCAAAGTGTGAGGAAAGGCTGGGAGAAGGACGGATACGGGGGTGCTTGCCCGTGTCCCCACGGTGTCGGGGCTGGGCAGGACCGGCCCCACGTCCGGTTTTCATGGCACCGGGCTCTTCACCCATAAGGCTTTAACTCTGCCTGTACTGAACCCTCCGGCTCCATGTCACCTTGATTGTTGGTGGTGATAACTAGTTTATCTGCCGCAGGTAACTGATCCCAAACCATGGGGTGAAGCAGGCACAAGCCAGTATCTTATCACTTTGCTGGTGTTATCACCCCCCGAACGGCGGCAGCAGGACCTGGCTGCCGGGCTTCCCATGCAGCCAGCACAGTAACTTATTGTTTGTAATTAACTCGATCAAGCAAAACTCCTATAAATCAATCACGGCTTGGCTAATAAATAAATCTTTGATCAATTACTACCTGCAAAATGTGTAGACAAGGGTCAGTATCTCTGATTTACCGCTTTCCTTGTGCTGAATTGGAGGATCAAAGATTAATGTCAGGAGGGACATCAGCGATCTGAATGCAATGCATTATTTAAAACTTCAGAGATAATAAAATTTTTGAGGAGACTGGCCCATTAGTTCAGCACTCATATTGACATTTCTCCCACTGTATTAGGAGTTTTGTTAAAGATTTTATATTCCACGAGCTCCCCCTGCCCTGACTCCCCACTCATTTTTCTTTGTCCTTTTGTCATTTTTCCTGGGGCGGTCGGACGCATTCCCGTGGCCGGGAGCCCCCACAACCCCTTGGGGCCGAGCGCCCATCACCCTCCCCGGTGTCCCCGTCCCCATCCCCACCGGATGGCACGTGGTGGCTCACCCAGCTCCTGCGGGCCCCGCGGGAGCCCTCACGCCGCCGCCTCAACATCACGCGCGCCTTTGCTAATTCCGGGGCCGCGTTTCTTAATCTAACAACTAATTCCAGGAACCTGGCCGTGCCGTAATGGGCTGCTGCCTCCGGGGACTCGCCGGGGGCGGTTTCGCTCGGTCTGGCGCTGAGAAGCAGAACAGGGGGGTCTGCCTCCGGAGGAGCGAGGATGCTGCCGGGCTTTCAGACGTGGGGGAAGCCGGCCAGAGTTGCCTCATTAGCTCATTAAGTAGCTAATCGCGAGGTATTTGGTAAAGCCCAGAAAATTTCCTGGAAACGGAGGAAATGGAGGGAGCCCCCCAGCTAGGAGAAACAAGGTCCCACGTGCTCCACGGGAGGCGGCACATGCGCTGGGAACACCTGAAGAGGTCTTATCCCCTGCAAAAAGGGAAGTGCACCATCTGAAACGTACCTTCTTGGAGGGATGTGTCCACGGGGTGGTCTCTCCTTTGGCCATCTGAGCGTGGCGCAGGTGCCAGCAGGTCGCCTGGTGCCCAGAAATGTGGACCTGCTCTCTGCTCCACCACCGCTGGCACGCAGAGCTCTCCCGGCAGCCTCACGGGAAGGGGCCTGTGCAAACATGGCATGTGGTAAGAAGTCAAGCGGAGGAATAAAAGAGAGTGCTTACGGCCGAGCTGTGTGCTGGAGGAACACGGGGTTGGTCAAGCCCTTTGTGGGCTCCCGCGAAGGTCAGCCCGGCCGGGGCAGCCTTGGGGACACGTCCTGAGGGAGTCTGACGCTCCTGCAGGGACAGGTCCCTGCCCCTCGTCAGCCGGGGACGCCACGGGAGGCTGGTCCAGGTGGCACACAGGCTGGCAGCACCGCCTGGAAGAGCGGAAGGAGCGGCAGGAGCCGTTGGTGTTGGTTATCTCCCCTTCAAACAATGCAGTCCTGGCTCATATATTTTTCATCCCAGTTGAGGGTACAGTGTCAGCCGATGACCTTTGTCACACCCCAGTGCTTTCTGGGATGTAAATTAGGGGCTTTTTCCGCCCCCCCCCCATCGGGACAGATAAGATGGACTCTTACTTGTACGCCTTGGAAGCAGATATTTATTGTAAGCCCACTGCTATTCTCAGCAGGTGGACAAAGATAATACTGTCATTATGTGCTCAGAAAATGCTTTGTAAAATTTGGTAAAGTATGCAGCGGACTCTGGAGCAGATAACATCTGCCTTAAAGGACTGTACTGCTGTAAACAGGGTTTAGAAAAATAGCACCCACTGCTTCTCCACGGGAGTATTGATTTTTGGTGTTGGAAAGGGTCAAATTCAAATTGCTGGCACAAAGAGCGGCTGCATCTCCTCAACTGCGTGTCTTTTAACAAAGAACAAAGTCATGCGACGGGAGGGAGGCAGAAAAGGGGACGGAGCCGAGGGCGGCCGCACGCCAGCGCGCCTTTCCCACGGGAGCGGCCAGCTGCTGCCCTGCAGGGACCGCCACCGGGCTGGGGGGGCCGAGGCTCCTGGCAGGGGACCCCCCAAACCGCTCCCCCCGCTGCAGCCCCTGCCCTGCCGCAGCCCTCGCCCCCCGGAGCATCCCGCCGGCAGCCGGCCGTGGCTCCTGTGGGGCAGAGCTCGCTGCAGAGGGGCTGGCTGCGAGGCACCACCGATTTTTCAGCCCACCCCTGCCCCGTGCCTCAGTTTCTCCAGCTGTTGGTCGGGGATAACTCCATAAAGGGCTTCGAAACCTGCTCCTGAGGTGGGCTGGGTGGGAGTGGGTGTATCTACACCCGGTGAAGGAGGATGTGAAGAAGGAGGGAGATCTGCCCTGGCTGCTGCTGCTGCATTGCAGCCGGAGACAGCTGGTGACGGTGACATTTTATTGCCTGGCTCCAAGGAGCAAAGGGTTTTCCCTTTCTTTACAGGTCAAGATGAGCTAGAAGTGTCTGCATCGCCGCTGGAGATCCTGGGCAAGCCGCTCAGGAGCTGGGAGAGGGTGAAAAACTGGAGGGACCCCCAGAGCGGCACGGCATGTCCCGGTGCCCCAGGTATGCCCTGGTCCCCGGGGCTGGGCTGTGGGACACACGGGGACACCCGCACCCACGGGTCAGGAGGTGGCTCTCGGGGCCAGCTGTGCTGAGCCGTGCCTGTTGGGACCGGGAATGCTTCTATCCTCAGACCGGTTCTGCAGGGACCATGGAGACCCAGCCCAGTTCAACCCCTTCCCCATCCACCTGCCGTAGGCTGGACAAGCCTCGTGAAGCCCATGGTCCTGCCCACCTAGATGGTCCCCATCCGCTCCCCATCCCTCCAGCACCTGGTGTGGGCAGCAGCACGGGGCAGGACACGGGCAGCACCTTCCCACAGACACCTCTTCCCATGGCACCCACCCCAGGGGGTGACGGTGACCCCAACCGCTGCCCCTGCCGGCATTTGGGCAACCAGACACGCTGTGGCAGAGCGACTTGGCGTTCCCATTACCCTCACCGGTGCAAACGCACGCTTGCTGTGGTGGAAAACAAGGCCCCTGTAGCGAAGCATCACCCCGTGGCACGGCCCCAGGCACAGATGCTCTTCCCTGCCCTTGCCTTAGGTACGGGACTCGCTGAGCCCCTCGTCGGGCGGGGGTCTGGGGCTCAGCGTGTGCGGGCGGCTGGGGCCGTCGCTGCAGCACAGTCAGCGAACGGAGATCAGGCTGCGGGACCTGGAGCACTTACAGCATAATGTCAGTTGTGGAAATTCACCGTCCAAGTTATCCTCCCACAGGAATGCCTTGAAAATGTTTCCTAGACACAGTCTAACGGGAAGCAATATCCTCCGCAGCAGAAAATAAAATGCAGAAGTGGCACATGCAAAGGCTAATGTTTAAAGTAAAGAATTTTACCCAAAGAGCATGTGGCAGATCCAAATCCCCTTCATCCAAACGTCATTATTTATTAATATTCACATTGTACATACTGTTGATTTGTAAGAGACACAATCGATTGCTACCTCTCATAAAGCACAAAAAAGGGAAACCTGCTATGTGGGGTTAGGCTGGAACGTGAAGGAGAAATGGCAATGGGCTCTTGCAAACCCGGCCCTGAAAATGAAAAGTGAAATTTCAGATTTTCTGCAAAAGAAGAAATAATGACTGGTGCGCTGTAAAAATGAAAAAGAATAACCAGTATTGTTGCTCCAAGCCTGTGGTCAAACCTAGCCTGCACGTAGTACCTTCCCTGTGATGTGCTTGTCCCCTTAGCGTGGCACAGCCGGCTCCCTGGGCATGGGGAGAGGGGACAGCCCCTGCCCGGGGTCCTCCGGAGCAGAGCAGGGTCCCCAGACAGACGTGTGGGCAGGAGGACTCCGTGTACCACGGCATCGCCAGGACTCGGGTACCGCGAGGCAACACCCCCAGCCGCTCGGAGCAGGGACACACACCGTGTATCACAGCATCACCGGGACTCGGGTACCGCGGGGCAGCACCCCCGGCCGCTCGGAGCAGGGACACACACCGTGTATCACAGCATCACCGGGTCTCGGGTACCGCGGGGCAGCACCCCCGGCCGCTCGGAGCAGGGACACACACCGTGTATCACAGCATCACCGGGACTTGGGTACCGCAGGGCAGCACCCCCGGCCGCTCGGAGCAGGGACACACACCGTGTATCACAGCATCACCGGGACTCGGGTACCGCAGCATCACAGCAGCAGTAGGTGCCATGGGAACGGTGTGACAGCAGCCCCTTCACAGCCCTCGGAGGCAGGGATGTGCCACTGCTCTGGGGTGCTCAGCCGTCCCCTCCGGCCCTGCTCGGCTCAAGAGGGCACAAGTAGCAAAACAGAAGGCAGCGAAACGCTGAGCACGAACAAGGCGGCTGCATCCAATAAAGATGGAGGAAATGAACGACTCGGGGCACTGTGACCATCCTGGCCCACCGGCGGAAAGCCTGCGCACCACCGACACCCAATCCCGAACTCCATACCCCTATCCCTAACCCTGCCCCTGCCGCGGGGTGCCCCGAGCGCGTTTGGGCGCAGCCCCACGCCAAGCAGACGCCGCAGCCCCAGAGCGGGGTGGGCTGGGTGCTGGGCTCCACCAGTGCCGCTGTTACGTGCAGCAGGGAGGTGGTGGTGTCTTTTAAGGGGAAAAAATAAACGTCTTTCCCACTCAATTAAATGTAACTTAAGGCATTGGAAAAGAAAATGGGCTTCCATTTATGGCTTCGGGATGGCAGGAGGGCAGGCACGTGATAACAAAATCGTGACGGGAGCCCATTTGAGCGCGGGGTTGTTTGTTTAGCATATCGATCGACTTTTATCGCGTGAAGCAATTAACACGCATTACTCAAACTCCACATTTTTCCAAAGCAAACTGCTTCGTATGGTATTTTCCAGCGACGCACGCTAGCGGCTGGCAGCACAAGCAAAGAGCGGGCCAGAAGAGCTGCGAGGCCAGCGGCAAGGGCATGCCGAGGCGTGCTCCACGCCGAGCGGCTCCCCGGCCTTCAGCATCCTTGTCCCTCGTAAGACACAGGTACATGGACGCACAGGAGATTTCCTTCTCCCTGCTGCCATGGATCCGCACCCAGGAGCCCGCCGGGATAATGGCTCAACCAGCACCGAACCCGAGAGGAATCCTCCGTGGCAGAAGCTGCCCTTCGCCCTGTGCCATGCGAAGGACAGCCCCGGTCACGCCGCATGCGACATTTGATGGTCCTTTGAAGACCAGCCCATGCCTGCCTGCATCCCCTGAGCCCTGCCTGCTCCCTGCCTGCTCCCTGCCTGCTCTGACGGGCAGTGAGAGGAGAACAATCCGCCGCCAGCCGCCCGGAGCAGGGCGATCTTTCAACTTCATACAGCAAAACCCATGCAGGTCGCCCCAAATCCCCCACGCTGCCGCGGCAGCTGTGAAGAGTGGGTTTAAGCCGTTTAAAAATCCATCTCCCGGCTCATTATTATGCAGACCAATTTTTCATTCATTGGGAATCTACGGCAGCATTTTAATGTGAGAAGCTCCCTACTCTGTTTCTCTTCCCCTGAAGAAAAATAGCTTAATTTCTCCAGTTTGATAGATTTTCCTGATCCTTCAAAAGGTAGAAAAAGACTCTTGAAAATCGGTCGTTGAACTATCCACAGGCATTTTATAATGGCCGTAAATAGGTCTATACTGAATAGCTCTCCAGGCATCAACTTGAATGGTGTCCTTGACACTGTTATTATTATCCCCACTGAAAAAAAAAAAAAAGAAAAGAAAAAAGAAAAAGAAAGTCTGTGAGCCTCTCCACACCACAGTTTGTATGTCTCTGCGTCGCGAGAAGGCTGGAAGAGCTAAATTCCCCTCGCCAAATATACGCCCCCAGAGATGGGCCGTCCGTGCCATTTTTCACTTCCCAGGATTGTCATAAATTTCGTGGAATTTCATGCATAAAAAAATCAATGCACATGAGAAATTTTGCAAACTCCGGAGCAAATGGAGTACAAGAAGAAGTTTGGGGTAATTTATTTTCTGCCTTTTGCCCCTTTCTCCATTTTCTGTTGCCCATCTAAACCCCCAGTCAGTTTCCATTGGAGAATCTCTCTTCGTAACTTCCCGTGCGATTGTGCCCCGTTGCTCTTTGCTGACGAACAGCCACTGAACTCCAGCTTTGGGGTGGTTATTCTTCAGGGTAACCGTTTTAGAGCATTACAATACATCGCCACGTTCGGCAGCTGCAAGAGGCTTTCAGCTGTAAAACCCATTTTGGCCCTCCACCACAGCATCTTCAAACTTGCCCCCCTAAACCTGTCCTTTTAACCTTACGCCTCATGGGATTAAGTCTTATGCCATGAGAGACACGGTGGAAAAGCATGAGGTTAATCAGTAAGAGCTATTTTCTCAGAATAAATAAGGTGCTTTCATTTCTTGAAAGCCACTCTGATTTTTCCAGCCCACTCATAAGGCAAAAATAGCGTGCCCTAAAAATGTCACCGTGTGTGTATAGATTTCTCTCGGTTGAAAACGAGCACAGCCATCAGCTACTTCTCTCCCGGAGCAGCCTCGGAGCCCTCCCAGGCTTGTCCTCTGGACCGACGGTCTTGGGACCCCCCGGCGAGAACCTCCATAGCCCTGGAGAGGGACACGGCCACGGACGGCCACGGCCATCCCAGCCCGGCCGTCCCACCTCCAGCAGAAGGAGGGGGTGCTCGGGTGACACTGCCTGCCATCAGATTTTTGCCGAACATCCTCACCTAGGGCGGAAAATCGAATGGAAAATACAGGGTAAGGTGAGGCTGCAGATCCCCGCGTGGATTGGTGCACAGTTGAAGCGCAGTTAAAACAAGGCTAAAGATCAGGGGTTGGTCTCAAAAACGTGGGAAGCTAACGGCACTGTCCCCGAGAGCCCCTAGCCCACGCTTTTCCTCGCACGGGGGTCTCCTCGGTGCTCACCCGGTGCCTGCCTTCCCCTGCAGCACGCCTGCTCCTCTGCCCGGCCGCCAAACAAAGCCACAAATTGCATTTATTCTTCAGCGAACGAAGAGCGGGGCAGGTGTCCCTGGATTAATTTTGTGCCCCAGGTTTTCCCCCCTTCTCTCCTGTCATGTTTTCGCGTTGGCCAAATGCTAGATTTCGATGCGATGAAGAGGCCCGTCGCCTCTGCCCCGGTTTCGGCGGGAGCGACGAGCCCCACCGCGGCTGCTGGTGTGAATCCAACACCGCTGCAGCGCGCGGGAGCTTCGGCGTCCTCGGATTTTTCCACGCGAACCATTTAGAAACAAAACGAGATAGCAAACACAAATCAATTCAATTGTCCTAGAATATGACAGCTTGACTTGCGACCTGTCTCATCTGGTACATGACAACGTTGTTTGCATCCTATTAAAGCGGATGACTTGTGCGCTATTTATACGGAGCAGAGGTTCCTCTTGGTGACAGCTTTTGAATCATGGCGCTTTCTTCATCATACAATTCACCAGCAAACCCCTCCGCCAATTGACACTGTAACACGGGTGTCACCACGCGCGGCAGTTTATCCTCCAGCACGAGGGATGCCAGGGGGACGTTTCCATCCCCTTCGCGCTCCCCGCACCGCCGCAGGCTCTCCACCACGCAGCTGGGCGTCGCTGATGCCTTCTGCCAGCCACCGCCCGCGCCGGCAGGTCGTGAAGCTTACAGGAGCGCCTCAGAAGGTGGAACATTTCATCTAACATCTGCCCAGGGAAGTGGCAGAATCGTCATCCCTGGAGGTATTTAAAAGAAGAGTAGACATAGCGCTTAGCGATACGGTTTAGATGGTTTCTGTCAGTGTTAGGTTGATGGTTGGACTTGATGATCTTAAAGTCTCTTCCAAGCTAGGCAATTCTTTGATTCTGTGATCTCTGTGAGCATCTAAGCCGTTTTTTTATAATCGTTGGGTCTGAGCGGTCTGTCCGGAGCGGGGTCTGTGCCTCCAGCCATTCTCCCGGGGCACCGTGCACGTCCTGGGTGCCACCCGGGTGCGTGAACACCGGCGAGAAACCTCTCCATGCACAAGGGCCGCCCGGCACAGCCGCCAGCTGCGGGCACAGGGACATCGCGCACAGGTTTAGACCCAGGTGGCACACCAAACCTGAGCTCTGGGTGCAGGCAGCCGTCGCTGGGGACCATCCCCTACCCCCAGGAGCAGGAGGTGTCCCCCCCGGAAAAACTGCTGAGCGGGGCAGCTGGCCATCCCCAGCCCTCTGCCATGGCCAAAGCAGAACTGCTGAGAGGCACAGTCTCGCGGCAAGGCTGGAATAATGGGTTCATGAATAATTAAGGTTGGCAGGGATTTCTGGAGGTCTCCAGCCCAACTGCCTGCTCAAAGCAGGGCTGGCCTGCAGCCGGCCGTGCCCCTGGCCACCCAGGGGTGACCTTGCTGTCTGCTGGCCGAGCGCCGGTGGGACGCCCGTCCCCCTTGCCCCAGGCGACAGCGGCGGTGCCCCCGGGCAGCAGCAGCAGGTGGGATCCAGGGGGGTCCCGGGAAGGGCTGAGGCCGTGGACACACCAACCGCCCTCTCCCCTGGGGCCAGGCGTCCCCCGTGCCGCGCGCCTGCGTGTCCCCTGTCCCTGCAGAGCCTGAAATTCCTCCTGCGAGGAACTGCACACACAGCGATGTGCGCGCTTAGCTGCCCTACATCTAACACCCTAAATATAGCTGTAGGGCAGATGCACCGAAATTCACGCATGCTCTATTTTGCCAATTTACAATTCAAGATCTACGTTTTTTAATCTGCTTCATTTAAAAATCTTAAATCGTGTTAGAAACTGCTGCATGTTCCTTAGTTAGACCAGGTCAGATCCCAGAAGGGCTCCTGGCTCCTTTTGTCCTTCTGGTTCCCATCCTCTGAACCTCCACATGGAGCATCGTCCCAGGCTGCGTCGCCGTGGGTAGCAAAGCCGAACAAGTAATTCCTAATCCCTGATTATCTGGCAAATTTTGACTGCTCCTGCCTCTGGACTGCTCCTGCCCAGGCCCTGGACTCCCTCTCCCACCCGAACCAGTAAGCAGGCACTAACAGGTGCTAGTTAATAGACCTGTGCCAGAAGTACGGTAATTAGGTTAAAGCTCTTTCATTTTTTTTTGACGCCTTCACTATGCGGTAGCCGAGCCTGGGGGATGCTCCGCACCACCTACCCTTCCTGTGGGCGGGTAAAAATGCTTAAATCTTGATTCTGCCTCATGCACCACTTTTAAAACCGACCAAAAGCAGCTCAGCCCGGGGGGATGGACCTGCTTCCCCCCGTGGGGAGCGCGTGGAGCAAGGCAGGGCACAGTGACGTTACGGCCGCCCGGGGTGGCAGCGGTGGCACTGGCAGGTCACCACAGGGCTCTGAGCGCCAGCACAGACGATGTCTGACTCCGCCTGTAGGCCCTGGGGACGCTCCTCCTGCCACGGCTGCTGCCTTCTCAGGACACAGCTGCGGGAAGGGTCGGCTCACGCTGATTTTGATTCCAAAGCAGGAAGTTTCTTATTCCCCTCCTTGAATTAGTTCGGTTTCCTCTTTACCTGGGATCACCACCACGGGTGAGAGCTCTCTCGTAACCTACGGCTTTTCTTCCCTGGCAGCGCTGCTGCTCCCGCCAACACGTGGGCTCGTGCCTCTGCCTCCCCGCTGAAACGAGCGCCCGATCCCTTCCCCTCCACCGTGGCACTCGGGTTTGCCTGCTGCAGCAAATCCTCCTGGCTAACGGTGCTGTAACATCGTTTTTTCTACGGCAAGGTGCTGCCAGACCTTTACAAAGTGCTGCCTGCCCCTTCCTCGGGCGGCACGCTCTCCTGACTCATCCCGGTTGTCATGGCGTGTGCCACCCCCTGCGTTGTTCTTTCTCAGCTCCCGTCCCAAGCCTTGTATGTTTTCCAGTTCTGTTGGATCTTTAGCTGCTTTTTTCTCCCAGCCGGGTTTTGTTTGGCTTTATTTTGTTTAAACTCCCGGTCCCAGTAACCACTGTGGACCTGGGGTCCTTGGAAGCCTCTGCTACCCCCTGCCTCTTCCACCCCTGCAGCTGTATTCCCAGCCTTTGTACTACTTCTCCGCTGGCATCGTTAGGCTCTTCCTTCATTATCCCTGTCTCAGGCGATGAGGCGTCTCCCGAGCCCAGGGCACAGCTGGCTCTGGTCCCCGAGGCACGCATCCTGCACAGGGTGGCTGCGAGGGGTGCAGCAAAGCTTACCAATAGCCCCAAAGCCTTCTCTTGCCCCCAAAGCTGGGCTTTTTTTTTTTTTTTCTCTCTCTAGAAAATTTGAATTCCACTTTACTTTGCAGAAATATAACTATGCGGGTTAGCCAGTAACTGTAAAACGCCCGGTACCCAAACCAGAACCTGGCCTGGAGCAAGGTGGGTGGCTGACACCCAGCCCGGGGGCCGGCAGCCAAGTGGGTGACCTGCGAGCCACCGTGTCCCCCCTCTCCGCACCCTCGGGGATCCACTCGGTCCCCCACAGCACATTCACCAGCAACTTATTCAGGGATGGCTTCACGCTCCCGACAAATTAAAGCTGCTTGACACCCCTGTCTCCCGCCCCTGGGTGCCACTGTCCCCGCGGCCCCTCCTGGCTCTGCCCTGGCCCCCTCACAAACGCACGCCAGGACACGTGGCTGGTGGCAACCCCACGGTCACCTTGGAAGTGGCCCCGGGGACAAGTCCCCCTCCTGGTCCCGCTGCCGCCGCACCTGCCGCAGCCCCGCCGCGCGGAGCAGACGGCGTTTGGCCGGGGCAGTTTAAGCCCACCAGGATTTAGACTAACCCAGAAAGAGGAGTGGACAAATTGAGAGTACTGAATTGGGACGCTTAGCTGCAAATTACAAACTTTGGTCTAAAAACCGTCTAATGTCGGATGGTGGAAGCCCCCACGTTGGGCAGACCAGCCCCTCTCCGTCGGCACCCCCCTGTACCGGCGCTGGGCTTCATCTGCCCTTTTCACAGGGGGGTTCCGAGGTTCCTTCTCCTGAGCTCTGCCAGGGAAGTGCCTGCCCCCAGCGCCCGGCAGTAACCCCAGGGGGGTCCCGGGGGTCCCCGCAGCCCAGGCAGCCAGGGTGAGCCCCCAGGCACGGGCCATCGTCCCGCTCCCCGCTGCAGCATCCCCGCCTCACGCTGCGAATGCGGAACACAGCTACTCCAGCACGGGCTGCCCCGGCTGAAAAAACCCAAATACAGCTTTCTAACACCAGTTTTACTGACGGCTGGTCCTTTTTCTTCCCCCCGCCCCCCCCCCCCCCCCCCCAGATTTGGGCCCAAGTTTTGCAGCTTTTATACACGACTGGGAACTGAATTTTCAGCCGTATCAATCCCCTGCCTTGCTGGGAAACCTAATATCCCAAAATAAAAATCTATATTTAATACCCTAAGCACATCCCATAGTTACATAATTCACATCTATTAGCTAAGTACAGTAATGAGTGCTCTGCATTTTTAAAACATCAGTTAATTGTCTCTCTCTCCCTCCTGGCAGTGCAGAAGAACAGACAGAAAAGGCACAAAATGAATCCCACAAAACCACATCTGACAGGTTTAAAAATCTATTTTCCTACAAGGAAATATGGGAAGGACGGCTGATTAATGAAAGACTATGAAGAAAAGGTTTTTATCCAGCAGATTAATTTCAACGTGTGTTTAAATCCTTAGCGGAGTTGGATGAGATGCTCGGAGGCGAAGCCGTGGGGGGTGCTCCCAGGGGCTGACTGGGCACCCGTCCTGCCCTGATCCATCGCCCTGCCCGGCTCCATCGCCCTGCCCCAATCCATCGCCCTGCCCGGCTCCATTGCCCTGCCTGGCTCCATCGCCCTGCCCCAATCCGTCCTCCTGCCCGGTTCCAGAGGGAAACCCAAAGGGGGAAGCCCATAAAGGGGGTGGGGAGACAAAAAAAAAAATAAAATCCATCCCTTGTCAAAACACTGGATTTCTTGGAGAGATCTAAGAAGCAGCCCCGGTACATTTGAGCCATGTCGCATGGCATTTACCTTGGGATGCTTTTGCGGACGCCTTTTGTTCCGCTGCCCGCCTTCCCAGCAGCGCACAGCACCCCAACCCCGAGGCTGCCATCATCGCCGAGGGCTCAGCCCGCAGCACCGATGCTCCTTCGGGGAGGATTTTTTTTTTTTTTTTCCATTTTTCCCTGTGGGAAGAGGTCTGTTTCTTAGGTCCCAGGGTGGCGATGCTGTTGGGGCTGGAGGGTTCCGGTACTGAAGGCAGAAGGAGGTGGCCGTGCCCTCGGCAGTGGGCTGCTGGCCCTTGCCTGTCACAGGACGCTGGGCTGCAGTGCCGGTTCCGAGCAGTTTGGACAGGATTTGTAGGAATTCTTAATTTTAAGCATAGTATTGATTTACCTGGAAAATCAAGTAAGCAAAATTTTAACTTTTTAGAGCTGGCCCCTGTTCTGAATAATGCTGACCGTGTTTCACAAAAAGAGAAATACTTTTTAACATCTGCATATATTTTCTCCTACAGAGACAAATAACGAGGGCAGGAGAATGAATCTGGCATGTATGGAGGGCAATCATTTAAAGCTTTCATGTTTAGGGAGCAATTAATTATCCAAACCTCCAGTTTTGGAGAAGGAGATATTTAATCTCTTTTAATCCCTTGTGACTCGGACCTCTGACCTGAAAACCGCGACCTTCGGCATCCCGCGCTGCCTCCCCTGGGACGGGACGGGATGGGACGGGACGGGACGGAACGAAGGGCTGTTGTTTTGTAAACAATCCTTCCGTAAATCCCGGGAAGCCTTGCCCAGGAAAGCTTTGCTGTCGGCTGCTTCACAAAATGGGCTCTTAAAAGTGCGGCACGGAAGCCAGCGAGCTGCAGCCCCGCGGGGCCGGCCGAGCCCCGGGGTCTGGCAGGGGCTGGGGCATCGCGGTCGGGGGCTGGGGCTCCAAACCTCCCGCGGAGCAGGGGCAGGATTTGGAAGCCAAGCGTGCGGCGTCGCGTACACCCCGCTCGCGGCGTGTCGTCAGCCCCGGGATTGACATCGGTTCTAGCGACCCGTGCTCTCCCTCACCTGCGTAACTGAAAGCCGGCATCGCCTTGTGCAGAACAGGCGCGGGCACACCTGAGCGGGGGCTGCTGCGCGCCCCCCAGCCCAGCCCTGCGCTCGCCCTCTGCTCACTGACCTGGAGAGATGGGCAGGGGCTTAGGATCTGTCGTTGTGCCAAAAGAGACTTTGATGAAGGATTGTAAAAGCTCTAGAACCCACCCTCGGCATAAATCTGGAAAAAAAATCACTCAATTTTTAGGCTAATCTCTTTAAAAATAACGTACATTTTTCCTGCATCCTCCCATACGTTTTTCCTGCATCCTCTTGGTCCCAGAGCACCCATCGGTCGTGACGGAGCAGGGGATTTCTTCCAAAGCCTCTGGGAGAGCCCGGCGCGTGCCCGACCCACCAGGAACGGCGAGGGCTGGGGCGCTGACGGGCAACAGGCGGGTAGCGAGCCGCAGCCATCGCTCCCTCCCCAACGGAATCGCTACCAGGCGTTGCGGATGGAATAAGCAAGCTGTCCCTGACAGGCGGCTTGTGGTTCCAAGCTCACGGGTCCCCATTTATGCTCCTTCCAAATACCTTCTATCGCTTGTAAGACAGCAGGCCGTTAGGGAGTTGATATTAGCCTTACCTGCTGGCTGATATGCGAAAATGAATTGCTGTACATAGTCAAAGTACCTCTTCTGCGGGAAAACCTACACCAGGATACAAGTGAGGAAAACGGGAACACCGAGCGATGCTTTCATTCAGTTTATCCGTGGATGGTGCGATGTGCTCCCATTAACCGTGGGGTGGCATACGTACCTTAGCCACGGCGAGGGTCGCGCAGGCTTCGCTAATTAATGTTCGGCTCACGGACGGGAAGAATCTCCCTCCCGCAGCCAGAGCTCTGCAGCACTCCACGAGCAGGTGGACGTCTTCAGAAAAGGGAAAGGTACAGAAAATTGACACCGAAACAAGTAATCATGGTGGCGTTGGCCGAAGCTCGCTCCACTTCCCATTTCCCATGGTAAGCGTTCCCCCGGGAATGCGTGCACCTGACCCTAAACTTTCCCCATTTTCCAAGCCAATGCACTTGATGGGAACTCATCTTGCTGCTCTCCCCCTGATTACAAACCCCGCGGATCTCCCGGGCCGGGACCGCTGCCCATTTCGAGGGGGCTGGATCCATTTCACTTACGCAGCCCTTCGGAGATTGAGTTTGGGCTGGGGCTCTGGGCTTCATTTGTTTGTTCCACTCCTTGCGGCTCAGCAGATGACCTCGCCCGTGAAATAAATGCCATTCCGTGTTACGCGGGAGACACGGGTGCATGTATTGTGTTTCCTTTAAAACAAACCCACGTCGGGGAACGACCGCTCAGGAAACGGTGCTTTAATGCCAGCTTTTTAAGGGTGTTTTTGCTCCCCTCTTTTCAATTTTTAGCAAGCTAGTAAAAATCAATAGGCCCGTGTTCCCATCTGCACGCCACCTGACATCCCGGGAGCGATCAATGGGGCTGACGGGGGTCTCGCAGGAAAGCCGAGCGCTGCCGTGTGGCCACGGCAGACCCAGGCCCCGGCGCTTCAGCTTCCTCCTCTCCCCGGTTCGGTCCTTACTGCCGTCAGGCCACGGTCCACCTGAACGAGACCAGCCCCGGCCACGCAGCGGCAGCAGCTCTGCCGACAGACCCCTCCGCCGGCTCCGCTCGGGGACTGCCCCAGCAGCAGCACCGGGGCCACCGAGGCTCAAGCGCTACCTGGGGAAAACCATTCCCCAGCAGTTCCTCGAGGAGCCGGGGACGCCGCCTGCGAGGAGGCCAACCATGCCAAGACCCTGCCGAAAACACCACCCCCATCTCAGCCTGGAGCGGAGGTTCCTGTGCCGGGGGGGTGTGGGAAGGGATGGGGTGGGAAGGGCAGGAGCGCGGAGGCACCTCCATCTCACCTCTCTCCCCGCCAAGATGAGCGGAGTTTTATTTCTGGAAGCAATTTAATGGTTTGCTGATAACTTTGATTGGTTTCGTGTCAGGTTGGCTTTTAATCTCTGCTCTGGTCCGCTTCGTCCTTTACAATAACTGGGATTAAAAGATGCTGTTCCAGCGTCGCGCACACTCATGGGCACGCGTGTGACGGTGCGCAGGCAGACGGCCCCTACCTGCTGCCCCTCCTGCCCGCTGCTGTCCCCTCTGGGGCTCCGGATGGGACCACGCCGCCGCTCCTCCTGAGAAAGGATGGGGAGAAAACGGCCGTGGAGGAAGGAAAGCTGTTTGGATGGAAGAGGCAGCAGAGACGCTGACAGCTACGGCTCTGCGACGCGCGGGGAGGTGCACCCCCACCCCGGGGAGATGCACCCACCTAGGACACAGCCCCACCACCTTCCCACCCTGCCGACCCCGATGTTTCCCCCGTCCCCTCCGCCATGCCCAGTCCCCGTTCCAGCCCGGAGGACTCTCGCGCATCCTCTCCGATTGCCGCCCCACACCCAGCTTTGTTTCCCAGGTCCCTCCAGTCAAGCGGAGGGGCGTTTGCGCTGCGCTCTGGTAAGGCAGACGGTGCTGCGCCTCCAGCGATGCTCCTTCAGCTCTGCTTCCCACCGCCTGCCTCCTCCCAGATCACCCCCACCCCAGGAGCAGGCTTTCCCGTCCCAGCCTGTCTGGTTTGCCTTGGCCGGGTCCCTGGCAGGGGTTTAACCATCACTTCTCAGCCCCCCGCCCCCCCACGAGGCCGGACGGGCAGAACATGCTGCTGCTCGGGGGCGAGCTCCCACCTCTGGGGCTGGCTGTCAGCTGGGAAGAGTTAGGAATGATGGGTTTGGGGTGTAAGACCCCACCGCAGCCCTCGGGCAGACCCTCGTGCCCGCTGAGCATCCTTTGGGAGAGGGCACTGCTGAGCCTCCCCCCAGCCCCGGAGCCCCCCCGACGTACCGCATCTCTCACACCCCCAAACGGATTTTCTTCAGATGCAACCTCCGGGCAGAAAACAGACCAGTTCTTGACAAACACACCAGGAGGGGAAAGAAAACCCCGGCCCGAAGTCCCTGGGCAGGCCGACGGTTTCCTTCACTGCGGGGCAGATGCAGATTTGAATCAATGAGATCGATGGCGGAGGCTCGCGGCTGCAGGGACGGGGAAGGGGCTGCTGGCGAGCGGCCGCAAGATGGATGGCCAGTGGCAGAGGACCTGGGGGAGGTCAGAGGTGGCCATCACCTTGAGATCCAATCTGCAGCTCGCCCCTCCGTGCCGGACACTGCCCGGGCTCGCTCGGCTCCTGCCCTCTCGCTGCCGGACCGTGGGCAGCCCTCGCTTGCCCTCTCCCACGGCCCCTTTGCCTTTACCTTCCCATCTCGGCTCCCCAGGAGCCATCAGAGACCCTTTCCCGAGGCCCTGGAGCCACCCACCCCAGAATCCAGCCCTGGGGCCACCTGGTGTGACCCCCACGGAAGCACCACTGGCCACCCAGGGCCATGTCCAGTCGGGTTTGGAGCACCTCCAGGGATGGAGACAGCTCTCCTGCAGCCACCTCCGTCCCCTTCTCCCCTCGTTTGCTACCAGGTGCCGGCTAGAAAGCCCTCCTGGATGTGAAACCCAGGCTCAGACCCCCACGTCCCCTGGGGGGATGAGGACAAACTGGGCTGCCTTGAGAGGGTGTCTCTGGCTCTCCTCCCGAAAACGTTCCAGCCGTAGGAAAGGCATGAAGGCCCATTCAGCCCCATTCCCGCCCTGCCGATGGGACGCTGCAGCCCAGGCGTCCCCTCCAAACCGGGAGGGGGCTGAGGGCTCCCGTCTCCCAGCGCCTGCCCCAGCCCACAGCATCGCGTCCCTCCCCAGCCCCCGGCAAACACCCCGCAGCAGCGCTCCTGGGGGTCTCTGCCCCGGGCGTGGGCGGTGAGCGCCCTTTGCCAGCGTCACCTTCACTGTCCGAGGAGCCCGGCTGCGCGGAACAGCCTTCTCCAGAAAAACAATGATTTGCTGAAATGGCTTTGCCTGGCCCGAGTGTTTTGGCAGAGCTCGCAGGAGGCCGAGCAGCCCGCTCTCATAAAAAAAACATGGCCCGGGTTTGCAAACACGGCCGGGGAGCCCAGGGAAACGGCTCGGCGCGTCCCGGCATGTCTGGTGCTGGCTCCCAGGGCTCCCGCTCGTCCCGCCGGCGCTCGGCTCCCCTCACACAGCCCTCGGCTCCCGGCGTCCCTTCTGCCCCCCATCCTCCTCCCGGGGCGCGCAGCTGCCGGACCACAGCGGCATTTCCTTCTGTGATAGACCTGGGGCTGCTCTAAAATGGGTTTTAATCCACTTTCTGGCTAAACTGCAAACACAGTCGCAATATGGAGCCTGTCTTAATAACTGCTCTGCCCTCACAGCAGAAATACAGACTTCTTGCGGCTCTGCAGCAGTGCTGTGCATTGCTGAACGGCTTCCCGTTTGCCTCCGCGCTGTTTTGCATTTCATTGCAATTCATTACCGTACAATCTCTGTCTTGAAATATCATAAAATCCACCTTTGAGATCCTCCCGGAGTAACAGGATAACGAAAAATGGGTCAACATTATCCCTCAAGGTAGAAAACACCTTCTGCCCCAGCGGCCGGCGCGGCGGGGCAGGCGGCCGACTGAAAGCAGCCCGCGCAGAGTCGGCACCGTCCCCTCTCCAGGGGTCCCCCCCGAGCACCGCGCTCCCCCTCACCCCTGCCCACCCCCTGTTCGGCGCCAGCAGGTCGCTGGGGCGGCCGCCGGGACGTGTTTATGAACCCAGGTGACCACGGAACTGGACCCAACGGCCCGCTGCTGCTCCTCGTCCTTGCAGGCTGCTAGAGAAGGCTTTATCTTTTAATGAGACCCAAATGAAAGAAATAGCATTCCTACCGTAATCTGGGCTAAATTTATAAATGGCGTCACCCCGCCCCCTTGCAGTGGAAGGGGGTGAGGGCTGGGGTTGGACCCAGAGCCTCAGCTGGTTTTTACAATGTGACTATTAAATAAGACACGCAACGTTTCCTGATGTAGAGCACAAAAGCAGTCAGGCGCAGTGAGAACTGCGAAACGTTATTCCTGACGCTCATTAACTGTCAAACCCGCCTCCACGAACCCGACCAACAGCAATGGTCGCAATGAACCTGACCAACAGCGATGGCCGCGGCAACCCCGGCCCTGGGGACACTTCTCGTCTGGGTTTCCCTTCTCCTCGGGCAGCTCGGTCCCGGCGGTCCGATGGCCGGGGCTGTGCTCCAGGACGAAGCCACCGTCGCGTTTGAGACAAGGTGGGGGCCTCAAACGCTCCCTTCTGCTGGCCTGGGCCGGGCATCGGTGGCCCCAATGTACCTACAGACGGTTGCCGTATTTCTCACGTGGCTACAAGATCTCAACTGACCGACCGACCAGGGTGTAAGAACACAGAGAGTAACAGCAAAAATAAAGCCAGAGATCTCTGAGATATTGGGGCTGTAAATGCCGTAACACTGCGTCGGGTCCCGAGGGGGTTCTGGAAGGGGACCTTGGGTCCGCGGGCAGTCCCGGGCCGGCTGATCACCAGCACACCCAGTCAGAGCTCCGGCCCTCGGGCACCTTCCTGGGAGTAGCTCTACAGGAGTGAGTAAATGCCTGTTTAAAGCCAGCTACTTCGGTAAATAAATATCTACGCCGCCCCCTCCCCCCCATTTTGAGCTGCTCCAGTCCTTTGCAAACAGGTTTCCAATTTACTGAAATCAATTAAAATCATATATTCTAAATGTAACAACCAACAATGATCTTCCCGTAGATATCATTCTGCCTTCATTTTGAAAACAAAATCAACATTCAAAAAGCTATGCTGCTGCAGCAGAAAGTTTCACCTTTTAATTTTTCATACAGGATTAATTTTTAATTTTCAGACATCAGAGCTAGAGGGAAGTTCCCCAGGAGCCCTCCTGTTCAAAGAGCACTCCAGGCAACTATTGCCATCAAGTGTCAATTTATCACACTGAAGGCTCTGATGCAGATTTTTACGGAGATTTTTTTTGTTCAGACAGAAGTATTATCGCTGGGAAAAGTTTCGGTGTTTGCCAGAAGCCGGGCCCAGCCCGGACAGCTTGCTGGGAGAAGAGAGGAAACCCCAGTTTTCCTTTCTCCTCAGCCCCCTGGAAGCTCCGTTGAGCCCCGTCCCTGCGTTGGGCACCGGGACCTTCCGCGTCCCCTCACCGCAGGTCACAGCGGGAAACGCTGGTATGAAATGAGGGTGGCACAGGTGTTGCTGGATGCGTGCTCCTTCCACCCACGCTCAAAACATGGGAAGGAATCCGAGAGGTTTAATTTACAAACCGGGATGCTCTTGAGCTTCTTGCAGAGTCGATGTCCCACAGGTCCCACCAAGGGGGATTCGGGACCGAATACCCACCATGGCCCCACTCAGTTTGCCATGAGCACCCCGGTGCCCATAACCTCCCTGAAGCTCCCACGCAGACAACAAACCCGGCCATCCCTTCTGCTGCCTCTCCACGGAGGGACCGGGGAGGAAGAGGAACCCGTTCCCTGCTCCTGGCACTGGCAAGAGGGAGAGGTGGTGGGGCTCCAGCTGGCCGGGAACTCTAACGGGAGAGGTAACTCGCAGAGCTTCTGGAGCTTGTGAGGTGATGCTCGCAAGCTTTTAAGCGGCTCCAGTCCCTTGCAAATAGGTTGCCAATTTACAAAACCCGATTAAAATCGTATATTCTAGATGTAACGACCAACAACGATCTTCCCAAAGATATATTCAGCTTTGGGTTCTTCTGCACAGTGGTTGGTCGTGGATGTTCCTGCAGCATCCAGAGGACAAAATACCTTTGGGTCCTCTCCAACTCCTGCTATTAACGCGCTGGCTTTTAAGCATGTAGCTATTGCTAAACACGTTAAAAGTCTTCCATTTACACTTCCTTGCTTGCCAATGACTTGGCAAGTTGAAAAAATATTTTGGCTACAAAAACCACTATTTGAAACCAGATCCAGCCCAGGCGCGAACAGTTCATGTTCTGGGCGCCGGCCGTACCCCGCCGGCGTCTGAGGGGGCAGTGAGGAACGTCCCGAGCGCTGGGGGGGGGGTCATGGCCGTGCCCCCACTGGGGGGAGGGAAGCCTTGCTCCCGGGACGGGGGGACCGGGCTGCTCAGGCAGGCGCCTGCCCGGCCAGCGGAAGGGTGCCACGGTCCCGAGGGGAGCCCGTCCCAGGGACCCGCGAGGCACATGCGAGGAATTCCACCGGCCATGGGAGAGGCCAGACGCCCCCCTTCCTGTCAGGCTGGAGGAAGGGAGGTGCCCATGGATGGGCTTCCGAGTTATCTGCGAGGAATGCTGATCCTCGGCAAGACACATGCCACGCGCAACCCCAACGCCGCGCGCTCCGGACAAAAACCTTTCATCGATACGTTTGACGGGGTTTGCACCGACCTCAGTGGGCTGCATTTTCAAATAGCTTTGGGTTGAGGCACGATCAGCCTATTTTGAGGAAGACACACACACCCCACACCCCCCCAAACACACACTTCGCGTGCGACCTGGCTCCTGCAGCGGGCGGCAGCGCTGCTGTGGGACACGGCTCCTCCGCCCCAGCTCCCCCCGCCGCTGGAGAGGCACGGACACAGCACCGGCAGAGCCCCATCGCATCCCCCGGGTGAGGAGCCGTGAGGTGGGAAAGCCGGGGAGCCCCCCCTCATGCTTTATGTAACAGAAAGCAGCAAATTTGGAGTGCTTGGTATGATTTTTCTGGAGGTTTTTTTTCCTATAAATCTCAGGTGACCTCTCATTTCCAGTATCTTACTCCAAATAACGCTAATTAGTGGACAGCCAACCTCCATTGCATCAGTTCAGGCGGAATATGGTGTGACAGTCGTGAGACAATCGCGCGTACGCAATTAATAATGTACAAGCCCATCGCTCCGTCTCTCAATCACCTTCTCCCAGGTTGGCTGGTTTCCCTGGGCCTTAATGCATGCTCTTTCAAGCCGGGGAAGGGAGCACCTTCCCATTTGATCTCATCTGCCCCTTCCTCCGCCTCCGCTCCTCTGTGCCAGGAGCCGTCCGTCTGTCCGTCCATCCCTCCACCGCGCGCTGCCCAGACACTGCCCCGGCACCTTCTCAAGGCTGGTCCAGCCGCTCCATCCCCAACAATGTCCCGACCAGGCCCCGGTGCTACACCTCCTCCGGCCGTGGCACGTAACGGGGCCGATTCCAGCCCTGCCCCTCCTTACCTCTGGCCGCGAGCTCCTCACCGCTGCCACACACATCCCGCTCCGTCCTTCACGCTTCCAGCCGTGGTGCGGGTAGCGCGTCCTTCCCCCTCCTCCCAAGGCCACGCAAGACGCTGCTTGCCTTCACGCGACGCTTCAGGCAGTTTTGTTACTTGGATCAAGTATTAAATGAATCCAGCGCAACGTCCTAACCATACGCTACTCTGCACTGTGTTCCTCACGCAAAATCAGCCTTGATGTGATGTCACACCCCTTGGCCACCGGTGGGACAGCCACCCCCCCCAGGCAGCACGGCCTTAAGCCAAGGGCCACCTCTCCCACGGCTGCCCTGGACATCGGCTGGGGACCACCGACCACCCCGTGGCCCTACGTCCCCTTCCGAAAGGGCAGCGCTGGGGGACGAGGCACCTCGCTCGAGGAGCAAAAAGAAGGGCCAAAGCGCTTTGGAGCACTTTTGTGCAGTACTCGAGCACACCGCCAGCTATTCGATTATCAAAAAATGAAGCTGCATAAATGAGGGGGAAAAAAAAAAAAGGGGAAAAAAAAAATATCGATCTTTTTGCATCAAAATGCAATCACGCCAAATCAAAAACAATTAATGTCCTCGAATGCAGACATATAGCAGGAAATAGGCACACACGTCTTACAGCTAAATTGCTTAAGGTATAATCTAGGCTTTAGTATATTTTCATTTCTGTTAACTGAGGAGACGGCAGGGAACGCCGGAGCTCGCTACGTTTGACCATGGCTCTACACAAATCAAACAGTTTATATTTTGCAAAGTAAACAGCAAAACCGGCGCATCTGATTTTTGAAATTCTTCTGGCTTTTCTTTCTGACCTTTGGTATTTGTGCGTATCGATGCTCTCTCTAAACCATTGCACAAAACCACCTTGAAGTGTCAAGCTTTAAAAATGAGTCTTCTTTTCTCTTTCTCCTGTGCAGCTTGGATTATCTTGGCCTTGTCAAAATACATTCTCTAGTTAGAGGTTGGAAATATTTCCCTCCTGGCTCCCACGTATTGATTTTTTGAGGCTGGGCTCTGCCGACCAGCCCGGAGGGGAGAGGTGAGGCTGTGCCGGTGCTGGCCGTGCCCCCGCGCCGTGCCCTGCAGGGAAATGCCGCGGCCACCCGCGCTTTAACACACTCACGCACCTCGCGAAGTGAGGATTCACGCAATCCCCTGGCGGGTTTGTCGCTTTAGAGGCCGATGGGGCTGTGTCTGACCCGGCCCCGGCCATCCCTGGGCGCTGGGGCCGCCTCTGCGGGCACACACGGCCCGCTTTTAAAAATAACGCGTATCACGAATTCCAACCCAAACCCCATGAGACACGAAATACCTCCAGCAATCCTGCACTGCACCTCGGAAGAATCTCAGAGTTTGAGTCGTTCCACTGACTTGCTGCGGGGGAAGGCGAACCAGAGGAGCACACACCGCCCGCACGCGCCGGTGCTGGGGAACTGCTGGATGGTGAATAAATATCCCCGAGTTTGGTTCGGGTACATTGGTTTGGGAGCAGAGAGAACTTTACTCTCAGCCCCCTCCTAAACGAAGGCTGAAGTCCCCTCCCTGTTGCCCCCCACCTGCTCTGACGGCGACTCCTTCTGCTCCCCTTCATCCTGATTTTCAAATGACAAGAGTGAAGTTTCTTCTATGGTGGAAAGACGTCAGATTCCCAGCCTAGAAATCAGCAGCAGGCAATAATTTACACAGCACCAGGCTGACGCCACGAAACCAACGCTCTTTGGTACCATTCAGTTTTATTTCAGAAGCATATTTACACCAGGAAGTTTAATACGTACAGAGGACAGGGAGTGGATTCATCAAGAAGTTGCCGGAGAAGCAGACACCGAACCCTTCACCGTACGCGGTGACTTCAATCATCACAACATTTTCATACAGGTGTCTCATCATGTCATCTTTTGCTTGTAAACTGCCAACGAAGCCACATACGTCTCCACATTTACAAGGACAAGTCCAAATACAGCACTAACAAATCAATAAAGCACTACAAGCGTACACCGGAATGACAATCCGCGTTTCACTGCGGCGCTGAGCGAGCCGGGCCGGGCAGAGGGGCAGGATGGGGCCGAGGAGGCACCGGAGCGCAGGCCGGGCTTACCCAAAGGGGGCATCTGCTGGGGACACGCCACCCAGCCCCAGCCCGAGACACCTCGGGGGCCAGCGACTCCCCGGCAAACCCATCTCTCACTCCCAGGGCTCCGGCTACCAATTCCGGGGAGAGGGTGGAAAACTCCCAGCGCCCTTCCGCGTTTGAGAAAATCCGTTACACTTCCAGCTTCAAACAAACGTTTTAACGCACACGCAGTTTGCTCGCGGTGCCACACAGGAGATCGCTGCCGGGGCACGGCCCACATTCCCACTGGGACCGCCTTTTGTTTTCCAAGTAAACACACACCTCTACGTGACACCTAGGGAACCTGCGGCGCGCATGGGACACCGGAGGGAGGACGCTGCCAGGGCCCCCTCCGCTCCCCTCGTGAGCCTACACTGCACGTTACGGCACGTCGTTCTACGGATGGAAAGTCTCTCCGCTTTTTTTAGTTTTATTTTATTTTTTAATCTCCAGGGTTACATATATATCTGTATAAACACAATGTACATGCACGTTGCATTAGTTCACTTAGAAAAGACCCTGATGTTCTACTACAGAGCTCTCCGCTATACACTACATTCCCGCCAGAGAAAAGATGAACTTTACGGCAGTTTGTGTTAAACATTCCTAATGGTCTTAATTTCTTGCTTTTACTTTTTTTTTTTTTTTTAAATTACTTTTAAACAGCAAACAGATATGTAGCTTGTGACTGTAAATCTCACTGCCATGTACAGTATACTACACAGACCACCTAAAAAAAAAAATCAATGCTTTTTATATTTAGAAGCTATTTTTAAAATTCATTTATTCCTTTTTGGGGGAGGGAAGATTCTCTAAGTACCATTTTTACTTTATTATGTAAAGACAGCCTTCTTCTGTGAGCTTTTCAGACAAAAAATGGCAAAGAAAAAGCTATACAAACATATACATCAATATGTTTAAATAAAATAGTATTTTATAGATTTTTTTTTCTTTACTGTGAGCATAAACCAGCATACTTTCACACTATTAAATATTTCACACAATTAGATATGTAAGAAGAGGGAAACACAGTCACGGCTGATGTTACACAGGAATATTCCCACTGAAGAAACTGTTTCAATATATCCATTCAAATAACTTACCTCCTACCCACTTTCCAGCATTTTTCCTGCCAGGATCGCTCCCCACCGCTGCCATTTGCGCCGTGCCCTTGCCCTCTGGTGGCAGTGCCGCCGGCGCAGGGGGGCACGGCGTGGGACGCGGAATCGCTGCCTGGCACAAATGGCAGCGGCTTTTGCGAGAAAAAAGCTTTTGGACTTTTTTTAAATAAATACCTGCATTGGTAGCAAAAACACACCTTTATATATAAATACTCCTTTTTTCAAGTTTGCTATTCCATCTTCAAGAGATTTGCTTTTTTATTTATTTACACGTGGACTATTATTCTTCCTTCCAGAATACAGCAAACAGCGACTGGGCAACGGCAGCTCTTCCCACTCACCTGCAAACCGGGACCGGGTGTAAGGAAACAAGCCCTGTGGGTCCGAACACAGGCCGCCCCCCCAAAGCTCAACCCCCCACCCCAGCCCTCCATCCGACCCCCAGGTGCCCTGCTCCGAGACGCGTCACCCGCCATCATTCGGTGGTCACTAGGAGAAAGTACATGTAAACACGAGCCTTTTTGGTAAACACTGAGATTCTGCTGGAGTCTCCAAAGGAAAAACGCGGTTAATGAGGGCTGCTGCGTGAACTCGGCTGCCGGCGAGGCGGGGGCAGGTCCAGCCCCCCCGCAGAGCACGGTGGGATCCCAGCCGCTGCGGGGCTGGCCGGGGAGTACCCTCCGTGTCACCGATCCCCCGCTTCTGCTGCGCCGCACAAGGAGCGCCTTCCCCAGCGCCGACACCGTCCTCCTCCCGGCTGCAAGGGAAAACCAGCCGGCGTCAGTGCGGCCACCCCGCAGGGCCGGGCAGGAGCCCACCATCACGGGCACCGGTGCGAGGAGCCGACAGGGAGAGGGAGAACTACAAGGAACTTTGAAACAGAAATGGGCTTCTAGCGCGGGGGATTTACCCTAGACCATAAAGCGATGCTCCTTGCCGTCGTGAGCCATGAGGATGACGTTGCGGTTGGAGGTCCAGATGAGGCGCGCCAGCCGGAGGGCGTTGTGGGAGCCCGGCGAGGCCGGCTGGACGGGGGGCACCTGGTAGGTTTTGATGCAGCGGAGCTGGGGCGCGGAGTTCAGCATGCCGATGCTCCCCAGGAGAGAGGTGTTCATCTGCAGGGACACCCACCGGTCACCCACCCGGCCCGCGGCTGCTGGGGAGGGTCACCAAACCACGACATGCACCCTGAGCTCACCCAAACCTCCACAGCCCTGCCCATCCCTGGGACCAGCGCTGTCTCAAACCAAGACCAATTAAAGTTTTGTTAGAGTGAGGTCAAGCGACGCCGTTTCCTGGCAGGAGAGCAGTGCGCTGGGTGGTCTGGAGGGTGGTTAATGGCCACGCCACACAACCGTGCGCAATGGCAGACCCGAGGAACTCAGCACGCACGTCTTACTGTGCTCCCGGGGGGCAATCTATAAAGGCACGCTAAGCATAAGCATACGCACTCGGAACGTAAGGGAAAAAAATTGATAATATTATACTTATGCTAGAATATTATTTATCAAAACCATAAACCCACTAGAACTGAAGACAGGCAGAAGAAAGAGCAGTCGTCGTGATAGCTGCAAACAGACAAAACCCAACAGCGAGAGGTTTTTTATCGCCTGGCAGATAAGAGGCCGCTGGGAAGGGATCTGTTGAGTTACACTCTTTGGAGAGCAGGCCAACTATTGCTGCTGCGCCTCGTCTAGCTCTGCGTTTTCAAATGTGAGATTCTCTGACCTAACCCACCGAGATACACAAAATCCTACACTTTCTGAAACACCGCTTTGCTCTCCAAAACCTTTCCGCCCTCGCGCATGGCAGCCCCGGGATTTCCAGCAGCAGGCAGATGGCCGGCCGCATCCCTGA
Source organism: Larus michahellis (assembly GCF_964199755.1). Taxonomy (NCBI): domain Eukaryota; kingdom Metazoa; phylum Chordata; class Aves; order Charadriiformes; family Laridae; genus Larus; species Larus michahellis. The sequence continues at coordinate 752,504 of NC_133930.1, forward strand.
GACATGCCCCATGGAACCTTGGCAAATCCGGGGACATTTAAGGCGTGTTATTGCTGATGCCACGTCCTGAATTCTGATCAGTACAAAGTACAAGCCATTACTTTTTCCCGGCTCTTCTCGGCAGCAGAGCGGTGTCAGAGAGTGTAAATCATGGCATCTCTAGCAGGGAGCATGCGAGCACCACTGACATTTTCACAATTTAAATCATCTTGAGTAATAACCCTTTTAAGATGACTAATGTTACTGATTTTCCTGCATTAATAATAGTGCCAAATAGAACACAGAAGGGAAAAATCACTAGTGCACGAGGTCACATTTTAAAACTAAATGTGTAGGTATATTTAACTCTTTATGTAAAAGCCACTTTAACGTGAACATTTATACACCTGGAAGAGCGTGGCAGATCACAATTTAAAACTCGTGCCTGACTTTTTTTTCCTCCTACCAATTCTAGAAGAGCTGGTCTGATTGCTTTCCGGATTTTCCCTGAGCGCTTAAATTGAATAAACCTAACTGATGGATGAAGGTTCTTGCTGTTCTCGTTTACCGTTTCAGAAATCACAATATAGCGATGGATAATCAGTAATTTTTTTATGGCACCTGTAGAACTACTGAATGATGCAGAAAGCTGGGGAAGCGCGTTGAAGAGTGGTACTCATGGGCATACTGAGTTTCAGCTTCTGCCCTAACTTTTGGGGCTCCCCTGTTGTCAGCATTGCCTTCGGTCCCTCACGGAACGATGCTGAAAGAAGTCTCAAACACGAGTTTGTTAACAATGTGCGTGCAAACAGACGGATGGAGCCGCATCCTTACCTGCCAGAAGGAGAGGTGGCTGTCGGAATTGGAGTACGTGGCGAGGTACCGGCCGTCGGGGGCGAAAGCCACCGCTGTTATGGGTCCTTTATGGCCGTGGATAGTCTGGCAAGAGAGGCAGACAACAGGAACGTGCAAGATTCATTACCCGTCACCACGACAATGCTGAACAGACTTTTGACCAAACGCAAACGCACATGAAATTCTAGAAACCTTTTCCGGAAGCCTGAGGGATACCATTACCATCAGTAAAAATCAAATAGTACGTGGAAATACCTCTTCATTTTCACCTCTGCTTTCTGTTACTCTAGCACTCATTTTCTGACTGTCACTGAGTCAATGGGCAGACACCACTGAGGAGCAAAGCCAAGCCCTTTTCCAGAGGTTTTTCCCCATGGGCTGGGGGGGACAGGACGGTGGCACGTGCTGCTCCCGTGCTCCTGAAGGAACAGCAGGAGCGTAACCCCAGCTGTGTCCCGCACCGGGACTTGTGCTCAGTGCTGAGAACGCCCCTTCCTCGGGGCACTTAAATGCCTCCAGACAACCCGAAACCCGAGAGCACACCACTGAAGGGACAACCCGAAACCCGAGAGCACACCACTGAAGGGACAACCCGACACACGAGAGCACACCACTGAAGGGACAACCCGACACACGAGAGCACACCACTGAAAGGTCTTACCAGGCAGGACTTAAGCACACACTGCTCAGTATTAAATGCCACGACAATTTCTTTTAAGCATTCTAATAGCTGCTTAGGCAATAAAACGGAATTAAATCATCATATGAACACATCCCCTGCCAAATCTGGTTTTTAAACCGAAGTAATTCGTCAGGAATATGAGCATAAATGTGTCTTTAACGGGAATTTTTTTTAAAAAATCCAATAGTTCCGCACCCCCGAGGAGCTGTAAGCTGGATGCCTGGGAGGCTCCAGCTGGTGAGGGGGTGTCAGTGGAGGGCAAGAAGCACAAACCCCCCCATTCCCGGTGCTGAGGTTCCCAGCTGTTCCCCCGGCCCGGCAGGAGAGGCGGCTGAAAGCGGGGGCAGAGGTGGGAAGACCACTCGTTACTTGAGGTTACTGTTTGATAACGGCAGAATACGCTTTACGGAAGACCGAGACTCGTTAGTTTTGTGTTCTCTAATGCTTTGGACATCTTAAAAACAGGCAAACCCCGGTGACTGAGCTCCCCTCACACCCCAGGCCCTGGCGGTACAGCCCCCAGAGCATCTCCCGCGGCTGCCGGCAGCACCGAGGCGTTCTCCGTCCCGCAGGTCCCCAGGGACCCGCCCGAGGACAGGCTCCCACTGGCGCTGGTGTGGGAAACCCACAAAGCACTTCCTCCGAACTACCTAACAGCAGCTCTGCCTGCATTAAGAGGCTCTGGGCCAACGCTAAATTGGCAGGGTTTAACCGTGCGGAGAAAAGACTTTGTAATATTCACTGAATAAAATTAGGCTGTGAAAATAAAAGTAGTGCTCCTGTACCCATCGCCGGGACATAAAAGATCTACTCAGAACGGTACCCTGCATCTAAAGTTAGTCTTACATATTAAGAACGCATTAATGTATTCATTTCTTGTTCATCATGTAAAAGGCGAGCGAACTCCGATAGAGCCCCAAACCTCTCTCTTTAATGTAATCACCGCAGCTTAGGATGGAAGTTTGAAAGGGCAATTAATTAGATGATCCGATGTTCAGACCCATCAAACTCTTTAGCACTTAACAAGCAAGTAATACTTGTCAATAAAATATGTTTTGGTAATACAAAGGTAGAAAATCAATAGTACTAGCACACTTGTTGCTCTTTTGACTACTGAAAATGTGTTCCAATAAGTACAATCCTTAAGGGAATTAATCTGCTTTGTTATTTAAAGGAAGTGCTTCTCTAATTGATGCTAATCCTTCCAAGCCAAGATTTATTTTTTAGTGCACTATCTAAACACGTGCTTTGCAATGCTCATCTCGTGTTTCCCAGGCCAAAGAGCAAGCATAACAAAACCAAATTACTGCTGCTCGTTCAAGATATTCTGCTTGCACCCAGCCCTCGGCCCCGCTTTGCTGCGGTGCCCAGCGCTGCGCTAACGGACGACAGCACTAACGCCCCAAAACAGAGAGCACGCAGCACGCGCTCCTTCCTGGGGAGGGCCTTCAAGCCACCACGTGCGGTTTCTCAGCTCTGAGGCGGCCGTGTTAGCACACAATGAAAAGCACGCAGAAATCTGAGCCGTTCTGCCTTGGAAATAGTCTTAATTCTGAAGGGCAGAGGCGGTGGGACGCGGTGCAGCTGCGTGCAGCTTCCCTCTGCCCAGGCAATTGGTTTTTAATGGGAGGATGCTCCTGGGAGACTATTTGACTTCTGCACCTGCCACCGTCGTCGTCCTGTAACACATGATATACTGGAGCTATGACAACCTAATTCTAAGTCCAATATTTGGTAAACTCTACATTGAATTGCAATATTCTGTTAAAGGTGACATAAAAAATAATCACTGTATCACTGCAGCAATTTTATTTTCATAAATATACTGAAATGCATACTTTGAATTGATAAAGCAACTTATGTACTGCTATAGAGACATACTAATACTTTACCACCTTTATTATTAGATATTTATATCCCCAATCTCTAGGGGTACTGTAACTAAAGCGAAACAAAAAGTTTGCGTCCTGAGAAAGCAGCGTGTCCAACGCATCCCCAGAACATCCCCTTCCAGTGCCCATCACGTGAGACACACACGAAACAGCTACGCAATACCCTTAAAACGATCTGCCTGCTTTTAGCGTGGAGCAGTACGAAAATATCAGCTCCAGCTTGTGCATGGGACACAAACATCGCTGGGCGAGGAACGGCTACTGGAAAATTAAGGAGGAGGTGATTCTGTGACTCCTTTGTGGATCAGCGGGGAGTCACCGGTGGTGATTTCATGGGCAAACTCAGCAGCCAAACTGGGGTGACCAGCCACAGCCACCTCTTCCAAGTGTTCTCCAAAGCAGGCACAAACGCAACTTTACACAACAACATAAATAAATCAGAAATCTAAAGCTCGTTATGCTAACGGCAAAGCTTAATAAAAGACAGAGAACAACTGAAATGTTATGTTGAAAATCACTGGCGTCAATGGCACTACTGAAAAAAGTAACTCTCCCTCTACTTCCCCCCCAGCCCCGCAACACAATAAAAATAACGCACTTTTAGAATAGAACGTAACGAAGAGAGGTGGGTCTGACAGATCAGTCAGTCTCAGAAATGCGCCACAAAGAAAAGCCAGGTTCGTAGTGCTGTACTGACATTGACATGCACGTACCTCTCTGAGGTCCCCCATCGGTGGCTTGCACTGAGCGATTCCGCATCATGCAAACAAAAGTGTTGGGTTTTTTTTCTTTTTTTTTTTTTTTTCATTAAAAATTAGAAGCTGGTGCAAAACCCTGCAGAACATATATAGAGCCCAAACTGCGCAGAGGAATAAATATCAGCCTTGGAGATAACGATAAAAACGGCGGCTCCATGAAGTGAATATACAAGAACAACTCCTTAGGCTGGCCGCTGCACTGGTAAATGCAAGCCCCGCGGTGCGGGCTCGCCTGCTCTCACCTCAGGCACAAGGAGATTAACAGCACCTTCGCCAGGCCGCCGTGTACCATGCCCAGGACCCATTTGTCTTTTTTCGTTGGAGACTGTGAATCTTATCTGTGTTTGCAGCAGCACTCCTTCCTGGGCTCCTGCACATCTGTCTTCTCTTGCTACACGCTTCTTCACATCTACTTCCATGGGACAAACTTACTTATTTCAGAATAAACGCGCTCAAGACGGGTACCTACAATGGAGGGGGTACCGGGGATCTTCAGCAGATGGTAGGAAGTCCGTGGCAGGTTTCCCATTCCGTCCCTGACCTTTCATTCCCAGCAGCAGCTGTGTAGCTGTGCCTCTTCAACTTGCAGCCGAGAGGTTTCAGGGGTCTCCAGCAGGGACCCCCCCACGGAGGGGGGCACACAGAGCGAGTATTTCCACACAGCAGGCATCATCCACTCCTGCGCCCCAACACCAGTAGGTTTTATAGAACCACAGAACGGCTTGGGCTGGGAGGGACCTTAAAGATCACCCAGCGCCACCCCCTGCCCTGGGCAGGGACACCTCCCACCAGCCCAGGTTGCTCCAAGCCCCGTCCTTTTGACTCTATTCTATACCTGGTTTTATAGAAATACGATGCATTCTCAATAATCTGAAACTGAAAAGTCTTGAATAATGCAAGTATACTAATTTTTGTGTTTAGAAAAGAAGGAAACACACTTGTTCACAGCTGTCCTGGCGGGACGGACCAGCTGCGCGACGTCTCTCCCTGCAGACGTGCGCTGCCCTGGCCAAGGCCGGGCATCTGCAGCTTTGGGCTTTTATAAAAACAAAGCCAGACAAAAGCAAACGGCTTCACCTGAAAAGACGGCTGAAACATGATCTCATTTTTCATACCAAAAGTAAATTCTTCCAAGATGGCCCTTCAGAGGTTTTTATGAGCACTTTAAAGAAGAAATCCCTACTTTCCAAGCAATTTAGTGGAAATATCTAAAATACTATTAACTTAAAACAGTTTCAGTACCTTTAATAATTTAATTTCTATGTTAGTTCCAGGAATACTAACAATCGCAGTAAAAATTTCAGGACTGTACTGAGAAGAAGAGTATATTTGCATCTTTAAATTAATTTTCTTCCTGTCCTTCAAGTGGCTTCTCAATAATACCAAGATAAAGTCAAAGCACACATATTACATTTTTTAACTTAATAAAATCCGTAACTTAATTTCTGACCTTACAGTAATACAGTTTTGCATCAGCCATTACAATTACTCAGTATTCAAATGTGCCATGCACGATCTGCGAGGCAGATTCGACAGGAGCAGAAAGTGCCCTTGACTGGCGGCGGATAAAAATACATTTATCAGCGGCGTGGCAGGCGGCTGCCAGTCAATATACGCCTCTCGTTTGTTAGGAGCTTCTCCTGCTGGGAGTCCCTCAGCACAATTTGCTTTTACTTCCTGGGCAAATGACAACCAGAAAATGAGGCGGCTTCTTTCTCCACCGAACTTAATCCAGAAAAAATTAGCGACAGCTGCAGCCACCCAAGTGTTACGGGATGGTTCAAAACCGGCCCCAAAGCCCCTCCTGGCACCGCACAGAAGAGCCCAGACCTGGCCTTCTCCTCCCCAACCCACGGCCATGAGAAAAGGATGCGCCTGGATGCGGGATGCGCAAACCCAGCCTGGGCTGCCATTCAAACAGCCCAAAATGTTCACAGATGTTCAACGCCAGCTCATGCTTTAGGAACGTACTTGCCAGGTCAAGGCTTTCATGTGGACCGTCAAAATCCATAGGGCAATTAATTGCCCCCCAACACATAAACTGGCCTCTCCATAATACCAGCAGGGATTTTTGAAACTAACGCCGCTGCACTATATCTAAAGGTTCATAATACTGTAACGTCACCTCAGAACAGCTGGAGGAGTACGCGTTAGGCAACTTGGTATTCTTATTGAAATCCGCATCTCCTTGCCAATTACCAGTTTAAAAGAGGTGTCAACAGCTCACGGGCAAGCCTCAGGTTTAACTTCTAGGAAAATCATTTAAAGTGTGAATTTTGAGTACAATTAGGATATTGTTACCAATGAAACTGGAAGAGTGCTGAATATTTTTTCCATATTTTTAAATAGTATTTTGTGAGATACAGAAGAATTAATTTAAAGCACTAGTAAAAGGGGTATAATAAGAATTGCGAACAGTTTGTGTAAAAAAAATAAAAAATATAGATAAGAATCTAGACAAGAGATCATGCTGGACAAACACCGGATCCCTGGATTTGCTCATGCTCGCTGCCGGGAAGCCCTGGAAAGCTTTCGATCTTGAACCACAAATCCCTCAAGGCTGATATTCACCGGTAGCGAGGAAGTTGGGCTGACAGCCCAGCGCCAGACAGCACCCTGCAGGGAGAAGAGACACTGACTGCTCTCCAAAAAACCCCAACATGGGCCAGATTTACCACGTATTACACGGATTTCATCCAACCAACTATCAAAACGCAAATCACATCCTTAATGGGCAGAGCTGGTGGAAGGGTGACGAGCGGAGCACAGCCAGCAGGAGGCCGGGCTAGGAGCACGCAGTTCACAGAAGAGTGTCTTTTTTAAACAGAAGAAACTTAAGTAAAGAAATAAATTGTCACCCAGATAACCCTGTATGGCTCACAGCACCAGAGAGTGATGAGAGAAGGTGCTCTCTTACAGATACTGTTCTTCAGAACTCATAATTTGCATTGAAAATCAGTCCCTATTGAAAGAAAAAGCTATTAACAATTCTAATTAGACTAAGAATGAAATGCTGTCCTACAGTGAGTTAACAGGAGCTGGGAATACATGGAGCATCCCCTCTCCCTGTGTAGTTATTTACTGTTAGGGAAATACGGCTTGATAATAAGAGTTAAACCGATCAAAACCCTGCTTTCCACCTGCCTACATATGCCAGCTCCTATTCGACAGCTGATAATCGGAGTATGAAACATTTTGAACCTTTCAAACTCCGGTGACGAGCCAGATGTGGTCGCAGCAGCCCTGTTTTTTCTCCTCTCCTATCCAGGCAGCCGTCACGACATTTCCAGAAGTTTCCCGCTCTTTCCAGCCAAAGCATGTTTCGCTAAGGTACCCTTTGGCTAGAATTCCTTCCCAGCTGCGTCAGCACAGATGAAGCTGTGAGAGCGAGGGGGTTTTTGGCACCGCAAGAACACTCATGCTCAGACAGCTCTGTCAGATGCAGCTCTTCCCGCTCAGCTCCAGCTTTACCCACCCAAGTTTTAAAGAAAAGCAGTTAGAACAATGTCACAGTCACGTTTGGAGCACCGGAGTATTTTTAACCTTTGACTTCAGAGCCTTCAACGCACTTGCAAAACACACAAATCCATCATTCCCAAGTGACCCGAGACTTTAAAGAAAAGCGTTCAGCAACTCTGACGGCGGAGGAAAAGCTAACGAGATCAGTGCTTCCCGCCAGGACACTGGGGTTTGGGGACTTAATTATCCTTCTAGAAGTGTCTTCTGCCCTGCGGACTCTGGGAAAGCAACTCTGCTGTCAGTTTTGAAGCAGGCCTTCTGATTTTCGCTGCTCCTCGCTCTAATTTTCTAATCAGCACAGCCGTGTTTCCAGATCTTTTGCGGTTCCTGGGCAAACTGTCACCTGCTGCAGAACTCCCCAACGCTGCTTGTGCTTTCCACGCTTACCGCTCGCGTCCTCTCCAAGGGTCACAAGCATCGGCATCAAGATCATCAGAACAAGTGGAAGTTTGAAAATCGCGGTCCTCAATTTTAAAATATTTAGAGAACATTTTCTTACAAGCCTAAATCTTTCTTACAAGTAGCCCGTGTACGATGGGTTACACTTAGTGATGCAATGTCATTGCCTTTGAAAAACACAGCAGCTTTTCAACTTTATAAAATTTATTTATTTAAATAATTTACGCTTCTATCGAGACCCCCCCTTACCTAACTGGGAACACTGGCGAGACCCCCATGCGCAAATAGGCGCATGCAGTGACGTCCCCCAGGACACCGTGCCACGCTCTCGCGGGGCTCGGTGGGAACTCCAGAACTGCAGCGCGTAACGACTGTCCTCCTCCTCATCACAGCCTGCGCTACTGCCAAAAAAAGTCTTCCGCCTAACAAGATTTTCACTTTTCTACCATCAAGCAAGCATACACTTTTATGTGATGCAGATCACGGGCATCAGCAGATTCCAGAATATTTTGCAATTAACACTTTGCTAAGGCCTGGTGGGGATGGGCCGAGAGGCAGAGGGTGAAGTGCTCTTCAGAACACACCAGGGTGTTCAGAAACCCCATGAACAGTATCAGGGCCACTTATTCACACCACCGCTCTAAATTGCGGGAAAATTCATTCATGATAATAGTAATAATACCTGGAGCATTACATGCCGTTGTACAACTATAAAATCTTCAAGCAAACCAGCGATCAATAAGTCCTCAAGAGCTGCCAAAGTACAAGAGATGATCTGTTCACACATTGTTCTGGTTATGAGTTATTAAACATGTTTGGGGTACAGGCTGTCCTTGCTTGGCGTTAATTGTTTCAATTCCTCCCCAAACGTACTTTGGTATCTGGGTTAAAAGCTTTACTTTGATCGCAGATTTTCCGGGTCCCTCTCTTTTGGGAACGCCCCTTTGCAGCCGCTGGCAGCCGCGCTGGGGCTGGCTCACAGCCGGGTGTCCCCATGTCCCCGGGACAAACGCAGCCCTGGCCCACAGCTCCCACCCGTCGCTGCTCCGGGGGGGTCCCAGCCCTTCCCAAGCTGGGACACCCACGGGTGGCACACTCCGGGATGCAGGAAGCAAAGGAGGATGCAGTCAGGCACAAAGTCCCAGCTCAGGACCAGGTTCTTCCCTAACAGAGAACAACCCCCCCAAAGCAAAGACGCAGTCACAAAGGCCTTGCCTAGACTGGAGAAAGAGGGCAGTTAAAAAACGTGTTGTTCAACAGTTCTGCACATCTACAGAGACAGGGGCGTTTAAACTCGTGCTTGTTGGCCACGGGCAACCCGAAAGGGAGAAACCCAGACTGACCGTCACCATTTAATGCGCATTAGGGCTCTGTGTCTACTTCAACTATGGGACAGAAAGTAGATGGGGTTTTGCGAGTTATGAATTGTGAGTTAACATTAGACTTACATTTTGGGCTTCAAAGGTATTTGCATAGACTCTTGTTCCAGCTTTTCTTTGAAGGAAGTGATAGGCCTTTAGGAGAAAAGGACGATGGTTCTTACGCACCGAGGCGACTGACAACAATCTATCTGGCGAAACACTGCCAAACCTGCATGGCGCAACCTAGGGATTCTCTCTTCCACAAAAATAGCATTTCTGAGAAATTCTTTCCTATCAAAGTTATAAGAACAATGTAAAAAAAAAAAAAAAAGTCCTTATTCCCCTTCCCATCTGGATGGGTCCGTGCACAGCTCCAGAAAACTGCTTTAGCAGCACCTGAAGAAAAAAAGCTTTTTATAGAGGGGAAAAAGAAGAGTCAAGGTCACTTTTTGTGTAGGAAATAGTGTCTGAATAGGAAGTAATAGCTAAATTAGATATAATTTTAGATACATGGAAACTCAATTTGCTCTGCGGAGCTTGGTATAAAATCTGTATAGGTACCGTTCTGTCACTGCTCCTGGGGATGCCAGGAACCCAGTGCTGCAATAAATCTGTAACTCAGCGGGGGGGGTTGTGGCCCCCAAGGCTGGTCAGCAACTTTTAATATCCTTTTGCAGTCTATTTGACTTTTGGATACTGAATTGTACGGCTTCACAAAGAAAAAAATCCCGTAGCGGAATGGATTACACTGCCAGCTGAGGCATAGGAGTTAAGTAGAAAGCCGTAGTTGAATCAGTTTTTTTATTTAGTTTTTACTAACTTCGGTTATTCAGGAGCAGTCCTGATTTCTGTGCTCGGACTCACAGTCCCAACTCGGCATCTCCCCCAGCTTCCCGCTTCCGAGGAGATGCTCCTGCGCCTGCAAAGGCAGCAGGCCCGCCAAGGCAGAGCGCTGTTAAACCAGCCTCCAAATCAACGAGAACAAAAGGGCGGAAAGAGAAAACACTGCCTTTTAGCAAACCGGTGCTGCTCATCAGCGTGACCCGGAAAGCAAATTTGGTGATTCCCGAGGCCTCATTCCTTCGCCTCCCGAGGCTGGGAAGTTGGAGGGGAGTGAGGGTATGGATTTATCGTGCCCTCGCCGGGCTGCACACGAGGACTCTCAGATGCATTACTTGGAGCTTAATGCATGTATTTATATGTGCAAAGCAGGTTTATCTGCGATGCAGAGGCAGATTTGGTGCAGATCAACACCACCCGGGTGGAGAGTTAATGCAGAGGAGTTAGTGTGCTGTGAATTCACACCTTGGCTAAATCCCCACCAGCCTCCCGTGTAGAAGCTGCGTATCAGCGCAGTTTACTCCCATAAAATCTGCTGCTAAATTACCACCAGCTAACCAACCGGGCATAATTAAATACTGGTTTTAAAAGACATTTGAAAAACTTGAAAAAAAGTGGCTGTGTTGCTGCTGCATAGCTGGGATTTGCTGTTGACAGGACAAGACCATTTCTTGTTACAGTAAAATTGAATAAAATCCCTCAACGGTATTATTGGCCTTGTTTAGAAATATCGGCTCAGAGTAAAGCTACCACAGCCCGCAGGGAAAAGGGGTCTGCCCCACACACGGTGCCTTCCTCCTGCTGCGAGCCCATCTTGCACCGCCAATAGAATGGGAAGAAGAGTAAAGAGCAAGGCTGGCGTCTGTATCGCTGAGGAGATGAAAACATGAAGTCCTGGTGCAGCCACAGCACATCCCCCCAGGTTCCAGCGATGCCTCATTACTGTCTCCGATTCCATTCTTATGGATTTTCCCTTGTGAACTCTTGCTTGGGTGAGTCAGATTCTAAAGAAAACAGAACGGAATGATCCCCAGCCGCCCTGCACGTCACCGTGGCCGTCTGCACCCCAGCTGGGGCACAACGGGGTGTTTTTAGAGCAGGACACCGCAGTAAATGCTTGCCCTGGAGGGCAGCGCCACAGCATTCGCTCTGCAGCCCCGCGGCTCCCCTTGCCCTCCCGCCTCCAGCCAGAGGAGGAGTTTGGCCTATAAAATTAAAAGGTTATACCCAGTAATTATCTTTTATCTGCAATCTGAGGATGCGTGTTTCTACTAACAAGTTTTCCTGCCTCATCTGAACTTGTCAGCGTGACAGTGTCAGTAAATGCCCTCACAGCTTCAAGATTGCAGGATAACTATCTTTCTTTTTCTACCTTTAAAACGCTGTGTTAGAGAACAGCGTCTTTTATTCGGTAATCAAATTTAACTAAAACAAACCATCTGGCATCAGCAACTATTCATTCCAAAGATAATATGAAATCATTTTCTGCTTTATATAAGAATAAAAATTTGCAAAGGCATGTAGGTACTGCAATAAAATAACCCTATGCACAATTCAATTACGGCTTTGACTGCTGAAGCTCTGATTTTAATTCTGCAGCCAGCCAAATACAGTACCGCGGACCAAACAGTATTGATCCTAGCCAATGTTTAAAAGCATCTTTTGCTTTGAAACAAACCAAACCAAAACACAGGCTTCTCTTTAATCTTCGGGTAAAAGTGTCAGTTTTTATGTACAAAAGCCGGTATCGGCATCACCCCGCAGCCTCCTCCCGGGGAGGCGCCGCAAAGCGATGCTCGTGGCAGCGATGCCGGGGCTCCCCAGCCGGGCACCCCCTCCCCAGGGACCCCTGGCTGTACACGTCATCGTATCAGCACCAGCAAGGACATCACCTTCAGCAGGTGTCTTTACAGGAGACAAAGTTTTCATAAATCACCCATCAAAATATACAGCCCCATACACAACCCTGCATCATCTCCAGCTCAATGCTGGTGAAGAGTTTCGGTCTTCGGAGGGGCTTCTCCGAGCTTCCACGACTGGAGCCACCGGCCAAGCAGGAACACAAAGTACCCAGGCTGATGGCAACAGCCAAAAATCCCCTAAAAATGAGAACAGCGCTGGAGGTAGATGGATGTTTTCCCATAAAATTCACGGACCTGTTCAGTTTGAGCCCTGTCGGTGGGAAGAGCAGAAGACGTATCTTCTGGAAAAGGCTTCAGCTGCCCAGGTAAGGGGCAGACACCTTAGAGAGCCAGATGAAATGCCTGCTGCCCACCTGCACACGGAGGAACAGCCCCCCCTCCAAAAGAATGCTTACGGATTATCATGATTATAATTAACGAATAATAACACTAAATCTGTTTTGGCTATAAAATAGTGCTAGAGACACCGATGAACAAAATATGACTAAGGAACTTTCAGCCGTTAACATTTTCCCATCATTCCAAAATCAGTAACAACCGTGTACCCTAAAATCTAGTTACCTGAAATACACCTACAGTCTGGTAACACTGATTTAGTGTTCCATTTGGAAAGGAAACAGCAGAACATCACTCTCTTTCTGTGTTAATGCACCTCCAAAGAAAGGAATTTCAATTGTATGTTGATGATAATTTACAATCTTATGCAAAATATTATTTGTTTTGAATTTAACATCACCTTTTAGTTGCATTCAACCTGCTGAGGGGGCTTCTAGCCTGGCAAAAATGACTGCATTGTTTTTTTTTGGTAAGCATATTCTTAATAAATACATTTCTTTAAAAATAAAAAAAAAATAAAGCAGCATATCTCCTGGGTCATGACTTTGCACAGTATGTAAGTCACTTCAGAAAACCTCAAAACTGTCAAGTTTGTAAAATCAATGGGAAAAACGCCGTTTGGAATGGGAAGTGTATTCAGGCCGGCCAGCAGCGGCAGGAGCGCACGGCGTTGGCATCCCCGCACTGCAATGTGGCACGTTTATCACGAGATAATCACTCCCCCGGAGGATTAGCGGCACAGAGATGAACCTTGTGCCCCGCAGCACACTTGGGGTGTCATTAGCTCGTGATAACCCCACTCCCTGCCATCTCCTATTGCTTAATTAGGGGTTACAGAGGTTGTAATAGAACTGAAAGAACTTGGGCGAACAGAACTTGCGATGAGTGATACCTTAAGCAGTTCAAAACCAGGGGCTGCACATGTGTAGTCAACAAAGGCAGAGATGGGAGGCCAGAAGCACGCATTGTGTTTTAAATTAATGAGCTAAAACTCCAGGAAGTGAAGAAATCTAGACCCACACTATGCCTCATTTTCCCTTGGCAAATTTCAATTTTTTCAAGTAGCATTTTGCCTAATTCAAGCATCATGTATAAATAAATGAATAAATTTTTAAAAAGCAGGGTTTTAGGACACCAGCTCACCTGAAATAAATTATGAAGTAGATGCCCATCAAAGACACAAGATCTCCAGGCGTCCCAGCAGAAGCACGCTAAGCTATGTACCCGCTGGAGAAACTTCATCCCGACTGCAAAATCCCAAATGGCGCTTCTCAGCGTCAGTGGTTGGTTTTTGGCCACAGCCTGCCGTTCCCGCTGCCGCAGTGCCTTCAGCGCAGAGCAGGGTGGCTGCAGGTCCCGTGGCGTGGCTTCTGCTGCCTCTTGTAAACAAAGGCCACGTTTGCAGACGGAGCTGCCACAGACCTGCCGCGCTCAGAACTGTTTTCCAATTCACTGCGAAACATCAATTATCTTTATCAAATAACAGTATCTCATCGCAGTCCATTATCAAGATGGAGTCTTATTTTAGCCGGACTGCGGCCCTATCTGTATATCAAGGCTGGCCGCGGTGCCAGAGTGAGTGAAAGGCTGTGAAATAATCAATAATCATCATCAAATTGTGGTCGACAGGTTGTGAGGATGGAAGTTTTTGATGAAACCTCAACCTTTTTTTGTGCAGCTGATAAAGCTTAACCTTTGCAGTCCCTGATAAGTATGACTCAGTTAAAGGCAGCTCTGCATACGCTTAAAACCCCGCCGGAGCCGCCAGGCTGAAGCCGAGAGCACCTTCATGCCGTCAGACATCCCTCCGGTCCCGAGCAAGTCAGTGGACACAGAACCACCGCAATCCTGTGTCGGGGTTTTTTTATACAGCCTAAGGAGGACAACGTGTGCCTAACAACCGACAGGAACAGGAGAAAAATTGCCAGCAAGTATTTGTCTGTTCAAATGTAGGCAGCTTTCTGCTATCCAGAATAAAAGCAGCACGAGATCACACAGATAAAGGAAGAAAATTAAAGTATAAAACCATGCATGCACTAGGCTAATTGCATAGCAGCCCTTCTGTTAAAGTTGTTATTCTTATTCGGCCCTTTTCTTGTGATAATTTGTTTTCGAAATAGAATTAAGGCACAGAATGAGGTTGTAAACATTTTGTACCGGGTTTTCATTTTTGAGCATAGCGTGACTAATCCGCAACCTGAATAAAACCTCTGCGGAGAACGGAGAGGTGATTCAGCCATACATTTTCCCTTTTGCCTATCCATCCCTTTCTCTATAAATAGAAACCTGAGGAAATTTGTCAAAAGTCACGTGAACAAGCAGAATGTGAATTTCGAGAAGAATGTACATTTGTGTTTTGCTGGGCTGAAACAGTGATTAGGTGAAGCATGGAAACCAAAAGGGCACCAGCCAAACCACATGTAAGCACAAAGTTATGGCTGTGTTTATATTTGCTACCTTAAAAAAAACCCTAACCCACCCAACCCAACCCCACCACCTTGACTAGCTCTCCCAGCACTCGAGACAACCGGGGAAGTTCCCTGCTGGTCGGGCTGAGCAAGAAACACCAGAACTGCTGGGCACTGACCAAACCGCTGGAAAGCCTTCGTAAACTTGAACAAATTCCATGGGATCCGGCAATACCATCTCCAGGGATGGTGACTCAACCGCTGCCCTGGGCAGCCTGTTCCAATGCTTAATAACCCTTTGAGTGTAAATTTTTTCCTAATATCCAACCTAAACCTCTCCTGGCGCAACTTGAGGCCGTTTCCTCTTGTCATCCCAAGGAGCCTCATGTCTTTGGTTTGTCAAGTACGATGGTGGGACTCTGACCACGTTTAGAGCACTCATGTGCAGAAAATAAACTAATTTCTTACGCAAATTAACAGTTAAATATAAAATAAGACCTAGTGGTCGGAAGCTGAAGCTAAAGCAAAGTCAAACTAGAAACAAAACGCAGCATTTTTAATGAAAATCACTAACTCCTGAAATTATGACGTTTCTGGCCCTGGAAAATTTAAGATCAAGATGAGACGATCTCCTGAAGACGCAGGTTGCCCAGCGGTGCCGGATGCCTGTGCAGGAGGGTCAGACCTGATGACAGCAGAGATCCCTTCCCACCTCTCTCCCCGCCTCTGCCTGGGGGCCGCCACTCATCGGCTCCCTCCGTTTACAATCATGCTTTCCTGAGAGAGACATCACCTGTGATGAATACGCCCTGAACTGCCAAATGCCACTCTGGAGACCGCCGATGTCACGCTGATGGATGTGGCACCAGGCACTAGTAAAAAAAAGGAAAAACCTGCCCTTCCAGGGCACATGGGTCCCCCCCAGGTGGGGAGGGGGCTGAGCATCTCCCCAAGGGCTGCTCCGCATCCCACCGCACTGGGAAAGCCTCCTAGGGAGCCTTTACCTCCCAGCGCCTGTCTGGGCACACCGCGCTCTTGGGGGATTTAAAGGTATTCTGGTCACAACCCACTACTTCTCCAGCAACAGAAAATGCTGAACGGATTCAACAGCAGGTACCGTATGAAAATATGCCAAAGTTTAGGTAGTATTTCTAATAATTCTAATTTAAGCTTCAGAACAGAGTTTCTAGTGCAGTTTAATACTAGAAGGCTGCCTATCGTGGAACTGTCCTATTTATGGAAAAAAACAAAGAAATCCCCTCAAAGCGGCAGTTCAGAGTAATAATCTAAAAGCACAGTGTAAAATAATATTAGTGAAATAGAGGAAACTATTGGAAAGCTTTCCTTCCCATAATCTCCTCCAAGACATGACTATTTAATAGTAAATTATAACGTAAAGAATTTGAAAAAAGGTGGTTTAGCTTACTGGCTAAAAACAAAGCAGATAACAGTTTGATATTTCTGTTTGCCGTAATTATTTGGGAACTTATTATCAAAGCATTTAAAATTTTGTATCAATCTTGACATTTTCATATCATCTCACTTTTCATAACAGGTTATTTTGTTGGTTTGGGGTTTGGTTTGTTTTTTTTCTTTCCCTTGAAATCCCTCCCGGCTCATTTTGATTATTCGAGCGCTTCAGAAGCCGCGCTGACCGAGCTTCTCTGCCGTTCGCAGTAACAAAGCCCAGGCGAAGGACCCCCTTCCCCGCAGCCACGCAGGACGCACGGGTCCCCTCTGCGGGGCACAGAGCCAGACCCCAGCGCCTCGCTCACCAAAGGCTCTCCGGAACGCCGGCAGTCATTCCACGGGCGGATCGGCGGCTTCTGGAGCGCGCGGCACTAAGATGGTCTGTTTTATTACGAGCGTCATGGAGACGGCGTGAAAAATCAAGAGCCAGAGGCAGCGAGCGGCGATGGGTCAATACTCTTCCCCGAGACATTGTGTAGATAATCAACAACACGGCCCCGGGTTCTCCGCGCTGCAAACAGCTGAAGGGCAAATCAATACCGCCATGGGAAGGACGGACATTGCCTGGCCCCACTGCCGCCGCGGGAAAGCGCCCCGGAACCCACAGCAATTCCAGCCCCGCTCCCATCCCATGCCGGGCACTGGGAATAGCGAGCAACACTCAGGAAACATTTAATAAATAATGTAACAGGAAAGAGAAAAAGCGAAAGAACCAAATCTCCAGGTTAAATTGTGGTAAAAATTAGGAACAACAACAAAAAAACCCAACGCATTTGGAATTGTCATGATGTAATACACAAGGGCTGCTATTTTCATGCCGATGTAACGCTTTAAAAATAAACTAAAATCCAAAACCCCAGAAATAAGATAATTGCTTGAAAGCAGGATTAAATGTAGAAGAGTTTAAAAATTTTAAGTGTTATAATTAATAAACTATCTCTTAAAACCATTAGGAAGAATTTGCACGTTAATAGGCACAACAGCAATAATGCAAACCAAACGCAAAATACTGAAATGCAGATAACTTTGGCTTTGAGGCAACATTTTACTGGTAGTATTAATAATTGACACCTTCTTAAATAAGTGATACTAATATTGTAGATTTTACTGGAAAAAACCTATCATATATAAATGTTGATTTATTATTTGTTCAAAAAGGTGATCCTTGACATCCATCATTCTATTAATCATTAGATGTAATTTCTCCTTCAGTACATAAAACCACCTTTCTTTGAAACAAAATACGAATGTGCTGGAAGGAAAGAAAACCAACCATACAAAATGTTTTTGTTTCCTATTATTACAGTGAAAGTGCCTCCCCTTTTCCTTCAAGCAGGCAGAACATAAGACTCCTCTCATTAGCACCCTATTTCACCTGTAACGCAAAAATAAAGTAACCGCATTTGGAGCGCATATTCAGGCCAGCCGTTTGCTCTGCTGCTGATAATTACTACAAAATTCTCTACTAACTACGAACCGTGTTAAATCTGTGACGCAATTTCAGTAACACAAAGCCCTACGCTGCTCAGATCTTGCCATCAACTGAATTTAAAAGGGATTATTTTTGTTAGCATGGCTGCGAGACGTGAAGACCCAACATGTTAAGCTTTATTTCCATCACCGTAACTATGTTAGTATGCATGCGGGTAAGATACCAGATTATATTTTCATGAATTATTCAATGCAAACATCCCCAAATCAAAAGCAGCCACAAACAAAGAAATCTCTCCCTTTTCTGAGGATTTCTGCTATTTTCTCCAGGCATCCCTGGAGGATGCGGCTCTGGCGCAGGGGGCTGACACCCGTTGTGGCGGTGACCCCACTGCCCGCCCGCTCCGTCCCCCGTGGGCTGGGGGACAACATCTCGGAGCGAGGTGAGGGACGCAGCAAGGAACTGCTGGCACTTCTGTGCTGAGCCAGCAGACAGGTCTTGCAGGAACGGTGAGCTAGCCCTAGGGCTACCAGCCCTGAGGCCACCAGCCCACCTTGCCCTCCTGCTCTGGCCCCCACTCCCACCACCGCTCCCCACAGGAGAGGGACCCCCGGCAGCGCCAGCAGACATGGAGCAGACACCCCCTTGCAGACAAGGCTCGCTCAGCTCACCAGAGCTTGTGTTTTTGATCTCAGAAATCAAAAACGTTGTCCCTAAAAGCAGGTTTCCAGTTTGAAGCACCAGAGCGGAGGTGCTGCGCGGACAGGGTAGGCAGGAAAAGATGTTCAGCTCCAGGAAGAAGGAAGCAGAAAGCCCATCTCTGGCTCTACTTCTGCATGCAACCCAAAGGAACGGGAGCACGGAGCACAGGTTCCCTCCTGCGAGCACCAGGCAGAGGGCTGATGGAGCACAGTCCTCTATGCACACCAGGCGCATCACCCCATCCCACCCCGTTTTGGGGAAAGGCAAACACGGGGAGCTCGGAGAAACCCACCGTCCTCGCGGCTTTTTGAGAAACACAAAGAAGAACATTTTGTAGTGATTCCCTGAGCTGGGGGACCATGTGCTGACACCCCTGCTCGGGAGAGTGTTCTGAGCCACAGAAGACCCCCACCCTATGGGACGGCCTCCACAGCAACTGGTAACAAACCACCAAAGGATGGATCAGGAGCGAGCAGCAAGTCTAGGGGAGAAGAGGAGGTTCTGCATCACAGGAACACGCACGGACACAACCACCACACATCAAAAACTGTGAGCCTTGACACACAGTTTCATCTGGAAAAGTAACATTCAGATAAAAAGCCTTTCAAAGCTCTGCTTTTGTGTGGTTTCATAGAAGGCAAGAAGGGAAAGAAGATTTGGGGAAGCCCAGCAGCAAGACTGGAATAAACACTGAAGTCAGTGTGTGTGCAGCCCAGAACGTGAGTGACTCTTTTGCCTAAGGAGGATTCAGAGAAATGGAGAGTACCTTACAGAGAAGGAGCTTTTACAGTTCTCTGGTCTTTTCACCTTTCAAAGCAAAGGCTGAAAGTGAGCGTTAAGGCTGCTTGTAAATAAGGCGGCAGGGTAAAAACCAAGGAGAGGAACCCGTTATTTAAGGTGAAGGTCAATGATGGTACAAAGACTTAACTGTAGTGGTGTGGGAATAAAAAAAAAAAAAAAAAAAAGGGTATTTCTAACCATTGATATTTGAAGCCATCAATATTCTGGAACAACTTTCCACTGGGTGTCGAGAAACCCTGGGGTTTGTGAGACAGCGCTTGCTCAGCTCTTCCAAAAGAAAATTTGAGCTTTTTCCCCAATTTCAAAACTTTTTCACCTACGCAATCCTGAAGTTATTTCACGTCTTCTGAGCAGCCTGAAATCTGCAACTGTGAGAAATAACTGAAAAGATCAGAATTGGAATAAGAAACCTGCATCCAATAGATGGCGTTGCCACCTAATAAGCATATGCATGGCACTGACCACGTTTTTCTACCTCACGAATAATAATAAAATTTGCAAAGGACCCTGCCCTAATTATCCTGAAAGTCCCTTCGGTCATCCCCATCTCTGCTTTCCACGATCGTTTGGAAGCTTGTTAAGAAAGTAAGAAAACAAGTGTTGAGTATTCACCAAGGCATCAAATTAGCGGAGGGGATGGTCGGGCCGATTCCCTGGCAGGAACGCGGAGTTCGCTGCAGGAGCCCGGGAGAGCGGGCTGCAGCTGCCACGGAGGAGAGCGCGCTGGGGAAAGGGCTGGCAAACACCAGCTATGACCAATCCCCTCCTGCAGCCGGTGGGGATTACACGGAATCTGCTTTAAGAGAACTGAAGGAAAAAGTAAAGAAGAGGAAAAGAAGGTATTCCAGCACGCCTGCCAAACCCAGGGCAAATCAAACCAGAGGGATGGTTTCCATGGATGGTTTGTCCCTAAACACAGACGTAGGCACACTTTGCTGTCCTGCCGCCCAGCAGCCCCGGGTGTCTGCAGAGCCGCTGCGGCCCACCAGGCTGTGCAGGACGCGTTACAGACCCACCTGGAACTCACAGTGAAGCCAGAGATGCCGGAATCACCCCCTGTACAACAGCTTCCTCCGCCCACCTGGGAGCCAGCTCAGTAGCTGAAGTAGGAACTGGACAAAGGTGAAAGCGCAGGGACGACAGCACTGGTTAAACGCCGCTGCTAAACGGAGGGACGGGTTTTGTCACCACTCTCCTCGCGCTCTGATGTCAGACATAAGGAAGCGCACAGCCGTGCTCTTCACCTCTCCCTCTCCAGCAGCAGCAGGAATTAGCCGTTAACGGCAAGATGCCAAGGCCTCCCACGCCGATCTGGAGCTCGCACGCTGGATTTCCAGTGGGATGATGCCTACTGACAGGGACTGAGGCCAGTGCCTCTCCAGCAGCAGACGTTCAGCTCTTTGTCAGCCTGGCAGCGGAAGAGGTGGGGAAAAGTCCCGCAACACGCATGGGCTCCTCACACGGGCAGCCGAGGAGACTATGTGGGAAGCGGGACACGCACAGCTCTGCAGCACAGTGCTCATCCTGGACAGCAAAAACGCTCAGCGATGTCGGATGTATCAACATACAGCGGTTCCTCCGGACCCATTTTTTAGTTAAATTAATAAATCATGATCCAAATGACTTCAGCTAAAGCAAGACAGAGCAGTCCACACTTCCTATTTGCCTGCATTATATAGCTATTTACAAAATAAATCTGGCCATCTTAGCTTCCATAGGACGGCTGCTTTAACAAAAAATACTGGAACATACAATGCTGTCAGGTATTAGATTTGGGAAATACTGAGTGACGCTGCAGATCAAGCGGGAAGAAATCCACGCTGCCTTCTCTACAATGCACATTTTGTAAGGACTAAAGATAACAGCTCTCAGAAACAACAAAAAAATTATACTTCCACACACAAAAGAATAAGGTAGATTCAAAATACAGTTATTTTATCCAAGCTTTACATACAGACTATTGAAATTCAATGAGAACTAATAGCTGATCACATAGTACAAGGAATAATAAAGACATTACCAATGAACTTTTCTGAAAAGGCAAATTGCCATTTAAACATTTTTAAATCCAAGCACTCATTTCAATGTTAGCCTTAAGTATATCCTCTTCTAGGTCACTGGTAACTGGTAAGAAAATATGTATCTTATTTAACCTCATGAAAGTGTATATACCTCAAACATAAGCATAATGGCATTTTGTAGAGAAGAATTTTAGGAAAATAAAAAAAGGTCAGTGCATTTTCTCTGTGACTTCTATAGTAGATATGTATACTGCTATAAACCCTAACTTTTTAAAATCAGATTTTCCATTTATTTCAGAGCAGGGATAGCACCTAACTTCAGGCTTCCATTATTAACCCATCTGTGGCTCCCACTCAGTTCCAGTGAATGAAGACAGTAGGGCTCTATATACTTTGAGTCCTTCATTAAACTATCGATCCCCTCAGCATTATCCATAATGTTCCAGCAGCTCAGCATGTCAACTGATGCAGAGCTCGCCGCTCTTTCCTTTCAATAACTTCCACACTTTACGGGGAGGAAGTCACAATGATTTATTTACCTGACATTTCCCGGTCCGGATGTCGTAGAGGGCCACTGAACCATGGCGAGCTCCCACTGCTATTCTGTGACTCCGCTCGTAATAGCTGACCATGTAGAACCTGAATTGAACATTAGAACAAGTAACAGGTGAGATCTGACCTGCCTGCATGATGTTAAAATTAATTTGCAATGCTGTTGGGTAATTAACGTTAGGGCTAGAACAGAGATTTGATTTAAAAATCCATCAGCTGCCAGTTTTCATACTTGGCATTCAGCAAACAAAGCCAACTGATGTTTCATACATCACCGCAGAATCCCACCAGATTTATTTATTTTATTACGGAGTGCTGAACATTTCCGTTGAGTTTGGGAGAAATCTCTGCAACAACCGCCAGGCCCCCGAATGTCCCTGGGCACATCTTGAGTTTGGGAGAAATCTCTGCGACAACCGCCAGGCCCCCGAATGTCCCTGGGCACATCTTGTTTACAGTCGAACACCACAGTAATGCTGGCTGTCAAACGGTTAAACGAGACAATCTTAACACCCTGAATGACTTAAAAGCACTTTTGCTTGAAAATCAAATGAGAAAGAATGAGAGAAAACACAAGGAAAAATATGCAAACTCCTAAATTGTTGTTTGGCACTCGGCGAGAGGGGGAGAGGAAAATTTATCAAACACTCTCTAATCTAATAAGATCCTTCAGGTGAAAAGGAACCGAGAAGCATGAAATAGTCCTTAACGTTCAGGCATTGATTTGAATTCAAACAATTGCAAAATTCAAGGAATTTCTAGACCTCGAAACACAAGAGTCAAAATCCTTATTTCGAATTCAAATCTTTAGGAATATCATCGCGCCTTTCTTCCAAAAGGGAGAGCAGGCCTGTGAAAACTGCTGACTGCATTTCCCATTAAGTTTTAATTTTACAGGTAAATTTTGCTATAACAACACCCGCCAAAGATTTCTAGAATCAGCCTACAAAAATATGCTGCTGACCGTATTTATGGCTTCCAACAACAAATCTTACAATGATCTGTCTCCTTGCTCTTCAGGATTCCCAGCGTGCCATAGCAACTGCTCTCACACAGGTAGGATACACTTGTTTCTGCAGTGCAGGATGGCAGTCGGGAAGAAAAACAGCATGAAACATGGTGTTACGGGGAGGGAAAAAAAAAAGAAAAAAGAAAAGGAAAGGAAGCAAATTGCTAGTAGTTGTGCAGAAGGGCAGGAGTGAGCAGACTCTCCCTTCCCACCAGCAGGATGGCGGGCAGCTTTTGAACACTCCCTTTTCTAGGGATATGGAAATATTTCCAGGCCACATACCATCTCTGTTACCTTCTTTTACAGCCAACATCTGCCTCCTCAGTTTGCTTTTCACGTGCCTTTGGTCAGTGGTGGCCACACCACTCATCTATTCATTATTGAATAATAATAGTTTCTCATTTATTATTGAGACGACAAAAAGGAGTGCTTAGAAGGAATCAAAAGCTGTTGGTAAACAGCCAGGGAGCAGGAGAGGCAGGAGCCAGGCAAGAGGAAAAAGAAGAGAAAAGGGATGATGCTGTGGGCAAACTGGTACCCGCAGGGCCCAAAGCCCACCATCCGTGGTGCGTAAGGCACGGGACTGCAATCGGACAGCATTCACAATTTTCACCATTTCATGTTAATTGTGCGGGTGTTCGCAGATTGAAGTGGTGTCCCAGGTGAACAGGGAGGGGGCTGCTTTTACGCCTATTTTCTACAACCGGCAAACTCAGGATTTATATATAAACTTACCAAAAAACCCCACACCGCTTGATCATTACAAGTAAAATGGACTACAACTGAAAGTTTCTATATAAAATGTTTTCTACCCCCGTTAATTGCATTCCGCTACTGAATGGGCACAGCCCACTTGTCTCCTCCAACAGCTGTAGCAGGAGAGTATCACACACCATTATACGTAAGCAAACGGCATTTCTCTCCTTACTGCATTTAAATGCCCCTTTAGACAGAGTGCTGAGTCAGTGTTTTTCTTTGAAAAGAAGAATCCATCAGCCTGCACAACAGACGGTTTGGGGGAAAAAAAGCTTCAAGGAAATGGATGTTTCTGAGTTTAGTTTTCTAAAAAAGATTACTCCTTAAACTGACATTCAGTCGTCAGCTCTTTAGCTTCATTCTTTATCTTTTAGTTAGCTTAGCATTCTTACAACCACACACAGATTTAAATATTTGAATCCTTTGCACCCCTTTCTAGCGTCTGCATGGTAGAGTTCAATAGAGAACGATGTGCCAGCACATATTTAGAATATGCTACAAATTTGGTTTTGCATGCTGGAGCATCCATATCCATAGTTGGCATCTTAACGGAGACCCTGCTCCGAGTGCTGCCCACGGCTGCTCCGTGGAGAACCTTCCATTGGCCAACAGAGCACTTTGCCCAGCGCCGGGAGGAATCCACGCCTGGTGCCGGTACCAGCTAACCCTCACCATTAAAGGACGTTCAGCGCAGGCCACCAACTCTTTAAAAATCCAAATATAGCCATGTAAAACACTTGCTATTTTAAATTTGATCTATCCTCCTGTGTGAGCATACACCACCACAGACCGCTTTAACTCGGCAGCCTGCACTAACCACAGGACCTGGCCAAGCAGAGCCCATCAGGGACCGCTCGGCTCCGACGCAACTGCTGTACCTGGAAAATGCTCGAGTCAAACAATTTTGCAGCTTTCAGTATTACCCTTTGCAATTTTAAAGGAATTCTGAAATATTTTGGGTTCATTGCATTGTGCTTCAATACTTCTGTTATTTTGATAAGTGATGGGTTTGCAAGGAGCATGCCAAAAGGTGTTACGATCCTCTATAAAGAGTAACACTCACAGGAAAAACAAACAGACACCGTAATCATACGTTGCAAGATACAATAGCCAAAAATACCCATCGCCATGGATTTACCTCACCACCACCCATCAGGACTGAGTCACGCCCCCAGCAATTAGCGGCACGACTGCTACATTTGTACAACAGTGAAAAAACCTGAAAACCCGAGAGGAATGATAATCATGTACTTTAACCCAGCACACGGCTGCGCCCAGCCCCGGGCTTAATGCTCCGCTGAAACAGGAACGACGCTTCCAGGGAACGGCGGAGGCACCAACAGCTATTTGCCTTATTGCCACAAGGAAGGTTCTTCCTCCGAGGAAGAAGAGCTTCCACACCAAGCACCGAGACACCCGCATGATTTCGCCACAACAGGGGCGCTTGTAACGCAGAACGGCAGAAAGAGCACTGCGAGATTAAAAGAATTGACAGCAGGATTCTGTCACGGTGCTTCCACTTGGAATCTCTCCAGAGATTCAACCATTTGCTAAAATCTGATGAAAAGTTCCATTGGGCTGAATGATCGCATCAGTGGGGTGCTGTATCATTTTTACAATGGCTATAACTATGTAGAATAGGAAATATTACTAGTAATTTAACAAAATTTTAAGAGAACGTAGCACTATAAAAATACAAGAGGAACAGGGAGATTTTTGCACTAATTCCCACTTACCCTTGCATTTATACTTTAAGGTAAGCCTTTTAAAGTATCAGGAAGAAGGAAGATTACCTCTATCAGTATCCTACCTGTCAACAGGATAATTGTTCTTTTCTTGAAACTACCCAGTATTTTAATAGCTTATTAAATTAAAATGTAATGGTTGACAGATGATTATTATAATTTATTGGTTGTACCAGTTTAATAGCACAACTGGGATATTTATTGTAGTCTAAAGATACTGTAAGTGTTCCCATTTTATAAGTCACATTTTGCTGTGTAAAAGTACCATTTTCAGAGTGAAGTGGAACTAGCCCAAGACAAAGAGGACGGATGCTGCTGAACTCCCGCTGATGGGCAGTGGGGGCCGGCGGCTGAGCTGCCACCGGTGCCTTTGGGCGTCCTCCGAACTGCCGCGTCACCGACAGCGCGAGCACAAGACAGCCACCATGCTTCTCCTTCCCTTTGATATTTTGTAAGTTCGTACTTGTTATTTTACCAAGCTGCCTGTTATTTTACTGAGATGGAGAGCTTTAAACACTGCCGAAGCTGTTTCCACATGCTGCAGAGCGTGGGGCAGCTCTAAGTCACCAGCAGAGCTCTCTGCACTCTGCAAGGTTTAACTTCAACTCAATCTCCTACGTCCAGTGCGAGCATCCCAAAAACGTTTCTAAAACTGGGGGTGAAGGCAGGCTCTCTGAGGGCAAGGGTGACATTCGCTGCCTACGACAACAATTTTGGAGCACAAGCGGCTCCCTTGGAGGACGCCTGGGAGACGGTCACAGGGCAGCAAAACAAGGCTCTGTTCCAGGAAAGCCCTTGGTACTTTCTATTCCTTACCATCTCCGTTTCACTGCCTCGGCACACCGGGAAGTCTCACTCTGAGCTTACCCGGCTGCTCGTGGCTCGGGCTGAGCGCAGGAAGGCATGGTGCTGACGGCGGTGACTAATTCACTCAGGCAGCTTGTGCACATTGGAATCTCACTTGTTACTCAAGTACGTTATTCTTGTTTTTGTAACAGCCAAGATACTGATAAATCCTTTGAAGGAAGCTGCTTGGCTTGTGTGGCTGTTCCAGGGGAGCAGCTAGGATATATGGAGGGGCAGCAGGACAGAGCTTTTCATGAGACTACACAATATTTTCCTGGTTTTTGACTTAAAATACCCAAACTTCAGGGAGTTGTTAATGCTTTTCTTTTCTGATCTACATCTCTATCAGGCAGGGCAGAGAACTAAAAGCCTACAAAGGCTATGGGTGAGCTGAAACCACTCTTAATGTTTGCTGTTTCAAGGGCCAAGCATCATGTAAAAGACCGTTCCACCCAAAGAAATATATCGCGCTAGTGACCGTACAGTCTTCTTCACAGTAGTGTTGGAGGAAGAGCTCACCTGCAGATGGCTGGAAAGCATTCCTGAAGACCCTTTTTCTTAACTAAAGATCCTTCGAGGCAATACATGATGATGTCCATAACCTTGGAAACAAAAGTTAAAATCATTTGAAATACCATATTTTATGTTTCATAATAAAACTTCTACCAGGCAAAAATAGAGATTTTTCTGTGCCTGACTGCATCTTTGATATCTGACTTTAAAATTCAGTGGGGATAAACCAAACAAGAACTGTCTTGCATATGATGGAGTTTACAACAGCAATGGTACTGACAACTGGAACCACACAAACTACTGGTAAACACAAGCTATCGGAGCTCTATAAATAGCTCTGGCTCGCAAAAAGCCTCTGGGCATCAGTAATCTGTTACATCATTTGTACCGTTCTTCAGTATTCATCAGCACCAGTGAATGCAACAGATAAAACCACCCATGTGACCCCCCCCCCCCCCCAGCGCCTCCAAGTGTCAGCGCCACGTACCTCCAGCAAATTCTCTTGCTTGCGTTTTTCCCCCCAACAATGCAATTTAAAGGCAATTTAAGCTTTTAAAGTGCAAAAAAAAAAAATGAGCTGGGTGCTATAAAACAAACCCTCTTCACACACAAAAAGGTTTATGGTCCATGTAGAACTTCTCCAGGCTGCTACACTATTCACTGCTGCACCAAACCCCCAGCAGATACGGCAGAACAGCCTTACCTCCACCAGAAGGTCCACAACGTCGGTTGGCATCTTCTCGATAAGGATCTCAATGACTCTCAAGATCTCTCCTTTAGCCCGAGCAAGAGTGGTGGTGTGAATATTCTGCTGAGACTGCGTGTTGGCCGCAAGGGCGGTGTGTCTGTGCACCTACCAAAGAGCAGGGTTACACAGGGAAACGCCGACTCGCTAAATATTCTCCATCTGCACTTACGGTTATATGCAGGTGCTCCCTTAAGAAAGCCTGTACTAGGCAGAATGTTTTGCTTTACTTTGAGACCTGGGGATTATTGCCCCTGCTCAGTTACTCACGATCAGTAGGGCCACTACTGGTTACCCCGATGTAGTTTTTAAACAAGGGCTTACCTGTTTTAAGTCATTCTTAATCTCCTAAAACTAAAGGTCAAGATAAGCAAATACCTGGGTCCGGATTACATGATTTTCACATACTTGAGCATCCATCTTTAGGCATTAGACGGCTGCTGTATAACGGGCTATTTATAACAGTCTGTCTATTGCCCGAGCCCAGGCAAAGCTCCAGGCTGTGCCTGGGCTCACTGGGACGACTCTCAGCCAGACCGTCCCCAGCCACACCGACCTCCCAGCAGCATCCCTTCCTCCTCGCCCTCCACACCCCACGGCTCAGCCCCCGCTCCGTTTTCATCCAGACTTAATGGGGTCACATGCGCATCGCGTAAAGAGAGGAGGATTTTACACATTCCTACTGGAAGTTTATCTAACCAGGGTACAACGAATTAAGACAGACACGACTCATGAGACTTGGCTGAATATCGCTCCTGTCAAAAACGGTGGGGGATTTGGATTCCTGCAGGCACACAACCACCACACTCGCGGCTTCCCTCTGTGGGGAGGGACGTTTGATTCTGTCGCAGAGCCTGGAGCCCCAGCGCGGGCAGGAGAAGCTGCTGGTGCCCTGCTCACCTCCTTGGCGATGGTGGTGATGAAGGCGGGCGGTCTGGCGGTGGCGATGAGGGAGAGAGCGTGCCGCGCGGAGCGGGCAGAGTCGGCGGCTGGGCTCAGGGGCAGCCCCATTGTGATGCTAAACGGGCACCAGACAAAGAGGGGAGAAAGAAAAGGAGCATTAGAAATATAGAGTGAAAAGATTAGAAACAGCTTATAATGTCAGTTCAAGGTCAACGGGAGCACTCAAACAGTTAGAATATAATGGACTTCCAACAATGAGCAGTGATTAGGAGTCAGGGTGTTCTATCATCAAATACAAAATCGAATAATTAACCATGAAGATTGAAAACAGTATGCGCATCTGTCCAAAGTGTTAAAAAGGCCTTGTTAACAAATTATCTGTATGTGCTGAATACATATCACCCAACCGAGGACGAGGCAAACACAGAATGCCTGCCCAAGAATTTATGGTTTATTCTTTTACAACATTCTAAATGCAGGCTGACAAATACCCTGCTCATAGTGATTCTCCTTAATTCAGCTAAGCACTGGGTATAGGAGAGAAAAGAAAAAGCTTCTCGAAGAACTAAACCCACCAAATCTATCCGGTTTGATTTTCTTTACTGCATGAGTCAGTTGCAGCAGCCTGATGAGATGACAGACAGCCCCGTACCTTATGCTTTCTGATTACCGAAATTACTCAAAAGCTCTTCAGAATTTCTAACACTGAGGTTTTAACTGCAATTCTTTGAGTAAGGGATTAACTGGCACCTAAATTTTCCACACACAATGCTCATATTTGCTATGACGAGATAAATGCAAGAAACAATAAGGCAGTAAGTACCCAATAAGTACATTAAGCAAAAATAAAATCTGGTACTTGGTAATTGAGAGCATAGGCACCTGACAAAGACAACACATATTTTTGTCTGAAAGCTTCCTTTCTTAAAACCATACTATTTTTGCTATCACTATGGTATGTACCACAGCAGAGCCCAGTTTTGGTAGGTTAATTGTACGTTATCTGGCAATTCTACAAACCCTTCCTCAGCTCCTGCCCACGGGCCACCCACAGCCTTCCCAGCCCGTGGCCCAGAGCACAGGTACCTCCCCGGCTACCAACTCTGTGCCTTTGGCACATCAAGCTGATCCATCAAGCTCCATCTGATCCGTGTCTCTGCAGCACAAGAGCAGCGCGTTCGGCAGCACTGAGAAGCGCGGGGGCCAGGAGGGTGACAGAGTAGGGCAGAGCAGCGCGGTGGCACGGCACTGGCGCCCTGGGAGAGGACATCCCACCAGGGAGAACCAGTGGGGAAAGGGGTATGGGGAAGCAGGGATGAACGTGCTCCCATATGGAATTGGGCTTTTACAGAAGGGGAGGGGACACCTGGGAACCAGCGTGCGCTGGGATTAACCTGAACCATTCAGCCTACCCCACAAAGGAAACCTTCTCCGACGTGACTGCTGCAGCACGGGGAGACCACAAACCAGTCTGCCAGCTCAAAAACATTTTAACGTTTTCCTATAGCATATAGTCTGACCGATCCTGCTGCTATGACCACACTTCCACCAAGTAGTAGCCCTAAAAATTGTGGTTTGTTTTGGTTTTGATGAAGAAAAGACAACAAAAAGGAAGCTAGTTTCTTTTGCTCATTCCTGGTATCAGTCCAGCATTTGAATAAGCTGTAATTCCTCACGGATTTTGCTAAATCATGAAAAATTATGTTTGAGAATGCACTGAAATCGCTCCTCAGCTGTTCTTTCTCTTTGCTATTTTACTTAGAGATGACGTAACAAAAAAAGGTATTAAGCTGTAAGTGACACACATAGGTTTACTCTTTTCCTGTGGAAATTAAGTACTTCTCTGCAGAGGAGCCTGGCAGCAGTCGCTGCTCCGGAGGCTCAGAGAGGCAGCGGGACAGGAAGATCGCTGCTCCTGAACACGCGTAAGTGAACGGCACTAACACACCAACATCGAGTTTTAAAGCCATTCCAACACCTCAGCTGCTTATATTACATTTAGCATCGCGCAAATGCTAAATGTTAATAAAAGTGAAGCTCGTCATTAAAGCAACTATGTCATTCAAGCGCACGTTAACAATACAAGATAGTTTTATTACATGAAAAAAGATAACATCTGCAGCTTCCTCTGCTATCAGTGTGATTTGGGATGGTTTAATACTTTGACTGATGTACCTGGGATAAAAATACATTCAACAAAACGAGTGCTAGAGCAGTGAAACAATCTCTAGACTCTGCAGTTTCCCAGAACACTGCGCATTTCTCCAGGCCGAGGATGCCCAGCTGGGTAAGGGCTGGCTCGGCACCACGCACGGAACAGGCACAACAGCACCAGAAGCCACGAGCGACTCTGCCCCACCAGCCATCACCAGGCGTCCCATTCTGCAACCTCTGCGGCAGGCAAGGTGCAGGAAATAAACCCAGAGACACGGAGAAGAGTATAATCCACACTTCTACCCCTTCAGCATCTCTGTGTCCTTCCAAATTGGTAAAAACCGGTTTATCGGGGTCAACAAAATTCATTCTGCTCTGAAAACAAGGAGTCGGGCACAACCAGAAAAGAAGTGAGGGAAAGGAGAAATTGAAACAACCCAGAAGAGGTGGAAATCACAATACACGTTTGGTGTTCCAGGTGCACCAAAGCCCCCCAAACAAGCCAGCGTCAGCGTTTCCATCACGCCGTGCCACAAAGCCCACCAGTCCCCAGGACTCAAAATGGCATCAGTTCACTTGGTCAAACTCCAAAAATATTTGGGTTAAATCTGTCTATTCACCTTGTGACGTTAACATTTGAGAACTTCTCTTCTTTTGGGCTACACCAGAAAAATTATTTCTCTTCGACAGAAGTTATTCTGCTGTTTCCTAGCCCAGATTTTACAATGACAATATTTGGAAGTGAGACCGGAGGAAATCTGCATTTTCAGAGCAGGACGGAGAACACAAAAGGTGGGCTTTTCCCCCCCCAACACTTCAACAAGAGACCACATGTGCAAATGTCAGTAAGAGAAAATAAGCGTGACGTGGCACTTCCCCAGATGCACTGAAAATCTCCCCTCGGGGCTTTCTGAAAGGGGTTCCTCCTCCCCTGTGCTCTTCTACTGAGTATTTTGGTAAAGATTAACAGAAGTTTACAAACTCAACTAGCTTATTGCAAAGTCTGTTTATGATTTTGTAGAGGACGCAGGTAGCACATGGTAACTGAATAGTTGCATTACTGATCTCTTTAATTTTTCTAGTTTTTGAGAGAGGTGTCTACGCAGGAGAACACATTCTCTTAATTTGTTTTTTAAGTGTCTTTAAAGATAATTCTTGATGCAATATCTGATTTAATACTGTGAAAGCTTACAAATTGAATACTTTGCAACAAAGAACTTCAGGGTAGTTAAAGCATTCTCTGCCAAATTAACTCTTTTTCCAGAGCAACAAGAAGATGAGGTATGGATCGATCACCATTTTACAGACCTGAATTCACATAAATACAAACTAAAGTTTATTATAATTTTCTCTCCCATTCCTCACCAACATTCTATGCATTAAAACTACCGAATTTGAAAACCAGTGAAGCCTCTGCGACAATAAAGATGTCCCCGTCGGCCTTTTACTTGTAAAACTGTATTTGCCTATAACTTTAGAAGTGCTGTTTGGCTGTTAGAGCCAAAGGTGGTGAAGCAGGAAGAGGGAGGTATCGAAGTCAGGCTTTCCGAGGGGCTCATTATCTCCTGAAAGCAATCAAACCCCCAGCCCTCTGTACTCCCCCCCCCCCCCCCCCCTGAAAAGGCTTGGTGCTTCTGCCAGCAGTCCTTTTCCTTACAAGGTGCTTGGTAAAGCGTGCATTTTCCTGAAAAGCAACAGGCTTTTTGTTAATTCATCAGCATGTGGGCAGAGATTAGCCCCCTCCGGGCTGGGCCAGCTGCTCCAGCCCCGCGAGAGGGGACCAGCTCCCCCACACCGCCCCGACAAAACCAGGCAGATGCACAACTAACGTACAGAGGGAAAGCTGCCCTTCACACCCAGGCTTCTGTTCTCTATGGACGAGCTTTAGGACTTCTCTACGTCCAGCAAGAGTCGGCAGCACGTGGCGTCCCTCCTGTCCTCGTCCTGCCCTGACATCCTGCCACGGCAGCTTAAGCCACGGCAGCGTAAGCGACATTTGAGGAATCATTTCTGTACACATCACACAGACAAAATGGATGCAGCCTGTCCTGTAACGCACGGCTCTAACAGCAGAGTCTACCTGCAAACCACAGTAAAAACCTCGGATCTATTACTGTATTTATTTGTGCTTTTTGATTTATGCCTTTTAGCTGATTTCTCAAAGGCCGATTCTCAGTGGCCAGTACCCTCCTCATCAGGGCACGATGCTCTCTCTTTTCCCAAATCCATCACCAGCTTCACCCGCGTCAGTAAGCTGAACATCTTGACGGTTTTGGCAACCAATATGCTATTTGAATAATGTTTTCAATGAAATATAGACTTTTTTAACAGATAACTTGTTTATATGTTTAGCGCAAGTTATCACAACTTTGGAGTACTGTTTATGTACTTCACTATCTACAAAAAAATAAGGAAGATGCATTTGAAAAGCTGATCCTCAGACCAAGCGGAAAGCAACAAGCTACTTGGGAAGAGCTGTAGGTCATACCTACGAAAAAGGTAGATGGAAAAGGTTTCGATGGCGATGACGAGAAAACATAGCAATCGGATGTCTACAAGTCCTGACTTCCCTAAAGCAATGCCAGACAAAAACCTCACGGGACCAAGAATGGTCTCTCCTCCGGCCGGAGAATTCGCGTGCCACACCACCTTCAGGACCAAAGATCCCAGCTCACATTTCTCCTTTAAAACCCTCAATTCCAGCAATTGTTTAGGCTGCGTTCTAAAAACAGTCCCCCGTACTTGAGTGCTAGGGATGGTGCTACTATATACAGTAGGACAGCCCCACAGATAGAATCCATAAGGTCATAAAAGTATAGTAAAGTTTTCCACTAAACACGATCAAAACTAAAGAGATTTAGCCTAATTATTTTAGTACTCGCACATATATAAAATCATATAGATGGATTAGAATGCAATTTGCTAATTTGGGTATATTATATCATAACCTGTATCAAAGTGTAGCTTGTAATTCAAAGAGCAAAAATACCGGACAGCAATGATCCCTACCGTCATCCACGCCAAGAAACCAAAGCTGAATAAATGCTAGAGAAATACTCTTAATCCTCACAAGTGAGCGGTTTCATTCGGCGTGGCAGGCTAGCACAGGGCAGCCTTTGGGGACCAGGATGAACTGGGAGAGCGGAGGAGTTATAAATACCAGCGTCTTGGATAACAGCTCAGATATTTATTTAATTCAGAAGGGAAAAAAGAAAAACGCTGCTATTTTTTTTTTTGTGTCAATAAACGTGATTTTTTTTTTTTTTTTTTTAAAGCAGAAGCTTGACATAAAAAGCTCTTTCATAAAACGTTCTTAACATCAGGGAGAGAAGCCAGGCAGCTGTGCGCTGTTATTGTGTACACGGTAAATCAGGCACAAAAAGGGGCAGCTCAGCAGGGCACCGGGAGGGTAAGATGCACACTTAACCCCCTGCACACATTGTTGCTCTATTTCTCTCCATCTTCGGCTGTCTGCAGTCGGTACTGTATCTGTCATGAATGTAACAGGCCATTTTCAATCTAAACCTTGTTATGGATTAATAAGCAAACACTTTCTCGCTTATTATGCAATTTATCATGACGAAAATTGCATTGGGCTCCTCAAGGCTACATGCTGATACATTCATTTATTCAGTGCTCCGCGGATCGAGAGCCATACTAATCTTTATGACAGCTAAGGATGTAATCGCAAGATGAAAATGACTTTCTGAAGAACCGCGGTCGCCTGGCTTCTGTAAGTCTGCATTTACATACAACAGGGCTTAGAGATTCTCTGGGAAGGCAGAACATTGTGGTTCCTTTTGTCACACCACGAGAAATTATTGAAGTTCAGACAAATAACAACATTAATCCAGTTTATAGGTGTTTCTCCATTAACACCCCCCCCCAACACACGGCAGTCATTCATTCTCCAAATCTTGAGGAAATTAAAACTGTTGTATAAAATGCGTAATATCTGCCTCAGGATAATGTAAAAGAAAGTCGGGACCTTCACCCCCTCCACAGACGGATGACAAAGCGCACACATGGTAGGTATTAAGGCAACCCCTGTCAGCTCCGTGTTGCATGTAGCATTTAAAATGTGTGTGTTTATAAACAAACATTTGTAAGTACACTTGTAAAGTAAAATTCATTCATAACAGGGCCCTGTATGACTTGAAAACGACTTCTAAGGTTAAATGCTACTACGGGTGTGTGAAAGTGCTCATGGCGTTAAACGTTATTGCTACAGGCAACAGAAAATTCTTGACTAAAATGGAAAAGTAACTAACAATGTAAATGCATAGTTCAAACACCTGGCAAATTTCTAATTAGAAGGGCATTCTACAGTTTCACATAGTGAGACACAAACCAGCAGTGTTTACTGCGATTTAGCAGAAAAGAGCCTTAGAATAAATCAGAAAACCGGCCAACTGTTTCAGGATTTTTTTTAATACCTGAGGTAATATTATGCTGTAAACAAAACCAGCCGTCTTCCTGGAGGATTGAAACTGTTCCCCCATTAACCAGCGGTTTATCAATTACTGGACGGTTTACAAATTAACACTGCCGGAACACCACTAATTAAAGTATTCTTTAGCAGGCACTACAGGCTGCTCTGCCTGCACCCAGCCCAGCAGCACAGCCCCCAAAGGCAGCGCCGCCCGCAGCCCACCACCGCAAGCTGCCTCAACGCCACCGCCACGCTCTTTTGTTAGAAAAAACGGCCGTGATGTCTGTATTTTATGTGGCGAAAATTATCGTCACGTTTAAATATTTTCAGTAACGGCCATTTTCCAAGTGGAAGTCTGCAGAGCTTTATTACTACAGTATTAATTCATGCTGACAACCAAATAAATATGAACTCTGTGTTCGCTGAAGGCAAAGAGCGCTGCGTGTCCTGCACGTCCTGACCGGGGACTAGTCTGTTCCCTTGGCAGAGCCGTGTGCCTACCAACAACTCTGCCTCAGTGGCACTAACGCATACCCACTTACATTTTTCAAGGTTTTCCCTTAAAAGCAGGATGTTCGAAATCGCTTTCAAAGGCAATTACATAAAGCACGCTATCACTGTTTTATTTCACATAAGCAGCCTACTGTGGTTGCTTCTTGCAGTGACTTTTTAGTTTTTCTCTATACATAGAAATCAGAGCCTCTCCTTCTGCTCCCTTTGCACACTGAAGTAGTTTGCTTTTTTTAAAAAAAACCACACATCTAAATGCAGAACAAATTGTTCAGATAGAGATTTAGAATAAATTGCAGATGAGATGATCAATTTTACAACAAACAACAATAAAAATAAGAACTATATTGTAAAACTCTTCCCTGTGCAAAAAGTCCCGTTGTCATTAATGGGATTAATGGTGTGAATAAAAACCGTTCATGTGAGAATGGGGGCCCCACTTGAAATTTATTACTTTCTAGGCCTCAAATCGTAAAATTCGTAGTTACTCAACAAAAATGCTACTCGTGTCCT
This sequence comes from Larus michahellis, assembly GCF_964199755.1. Classification (NCBI taxonomy): domain Eukaryota; kingdom Metazoa; phylum Chordata; class Aves; order Charadriiformes; family Laridae; genus Larus; species Larus michahellis. The sequence goes on from NC_133930.1 coordinate 788,559, forward strand.
GCAAAGTTGCACCCATTAAATAAATCCCAAATGCTAGTATTCAACAATCCCATTATCTTAACACAGAACGCATTAAAAAAGGGCAAGACACTCCCTTTATTACACAAGTCATGGTAATGACCTCACTTACGCATTTAGCCGTAATTATTTGATTTAGCCATAATTATTTGATGGCACGATTGACAGTACACAGCACTATCAAGCGTAGTAACATGTACACATACCTGTGTAAACAAAACGAGAAGTTGCACAATTATAGTAATTTGCAAGAAACGGAACAAATTTGCAGTTAAGAGTTCCATGCGCAAAAAATATATATATAAACATTTTAAACTTCTATAAATATATTACATAAACGTATGACATTTTTGCTGTGCATTTTAATTCAAAGTGTCAGACTTCCTTATGAAATCTGCTCCCCCCCAACTTCAATTACAAATCCTAATTGAAAGAAGATTTTATTTGAAGGAGGTTAGAGCGGAGGTACAAGACAGCATTCCATATAAATCTTGATTTAGGACATTTTAATAAGTTGTTCTCTGACCCTAGAGACAGGCTGTGGTCTGTTGAGTTTATGATTTCTTTCCTTAAATCTACAAGTTACCTTGGCAGTATTGATAGCGATGCTACTGATAAAATAACTACCTTTTCCAAAATGTACTTTCTGAAACAATTCCCATCCTGACAGGATGGCTTGTAAAACCATGGAAAAAAACCAATCCATGTATTCTGACAAACTGGTGGAAAATACCTTCCAAAAGTACTATTTTTATAGTTAAAAAAGGGTAAAAAAAAAAAAGAAATATTATGTTAAAGACAGACAGACATATTGCATGCAAAACTTGAAGCAAGGAGTTATCCCGTGGCAAGCACCTCAGCCAGCAGGATTTGAGCTGACCGCGGCAAAAATGGGATGCACAGAGGCAATGCAAGAGGGTTGTAAGTGAACAAAGGGGCTACCTACTTGGCAAGCTGTTTCTCGGCGTCGGCGCAGAGCTCCAGCAGGCCCATCAGCACGGCGGAGACGTCCATGTAGGGCTCCCAGACGGTGAAGCCGCGGCCGATGAGGTCGATGGCGGTCCTGCGGATGGTGCTGTGTGCGGGCAGCTTGGGGCTGGGCGGCTGCAGCAGCAGGAACGTCAGCGCCTTGCCTGCGTGCAGAGAGCGACAGACCCACCGTCAGGAGGACAAACACCTCCAACACACCTGAATGCCGAGCCGGGCTCTGCACAGCAAGGGAACGTGACGAATAATTTCATTTAATAGACTGGTTTTTAATAAAAATAATTACACGTATATTTCTATACGTGGGGAGCTAAACCAAGCAACACTCCCGGATAAAGATAACTGATCATTATATCTACATAATTATTTGTTACCTCTTAATAAATTTCATTTAGCTTGCTATTATGATAAAGATAACTATTGATTTTACCCGGCTTTTCTTTAGTTTTCCGAACTCTCCGCTGTGAGTTGCTTGTTTTGTTTCTTAAATAAACTGCCTGTCATTTTTAGCACTCAGGAAAGCCAACAGACACGCTTTTCTAGTCCATTCACACCAACCCCTTACAGGCGCGGAACAAAAGAACTGAAAGTTTCTCCTTGGCAGGCCACAACGCTCCAGTTTGCGTGAGTTTTATGTCTCAAATCTAAGAACCTTATTAAAAAGCGTGACTGCTCAAACATTACTCCACTGAAATATGCCTACCTTTTCCATCGGACTCCTCCTAGCACCGCTCCTGCTGACACCTACCTTGAGGAAATCGAGCTAAGGAAAAAGATGAACTAAACAAAAGTCATTCTGCTGCCCGTTTCTCAGCCTGGACATCTTTGTTTAAGCTTTGACTTGGCTTAAATGAACGAATTAATATTGACAAAAACATCAACTAAGCTAATGAGTTGTTAGTTAAGGCAATAAACATGTCACATTAGAGTCAGCGCAGTAAAGAGGTAATTAGCCCTGGAAAAGCTCTGCTGATTGGGGCTGCGGAGATGCTTCGCTGGGAAGCTTTGAGCTGCCGCGCAGCCCTGGCACCCGCAGCCTCCCCGGGCAGGTCCTGAACCCCTGCCCTACCGCCAAACGGGCAAAACAACCACCAGACAAAGGCGTTTTAGGAGAGGTTTGGGCCAAGAAGGTGACATGATGGAAGAGATCCCACCGAACCAGAATGCAGCTGGTGACAGCACTTGGCCATGCTCCTCCGGCTTTCCCAAGGGCTCGGCCACTCGGTGCACCCTGAAATCACAGTAAGCAGGGGGGTGTCTTTCTTGTGGAAATCTAGCTAACATCAGGCTCTTTAAACCAAAAATAAAAAATCTACCCTACTAAGAACTAAGTTTTGATGACTTACAAGCACCTTCTGTTAGAAAAAGTCATTAAGAAACAAACCGACAAAAGCTCCTTTCATTAAAACTTAGGGTCCGACTTACTCTACAGAATTCCTTCAAGCACTAGCTTAGCAGAAATGGAAGTGACATTCCTACATACATTTCTGTTCAAATATGATTTTGTTGCAGATGTTTCATTGTGCAGTGGCACGTGTATGCCCCAAGTGTATGGAAACGCTTACACTGTCGAGAGGTTGGGGCTGGTCTCTTCTCACAGGCAATTGGCGATAGAACAAGAGGGAATGGCTTTAAGCTGCAACACAGTAGGTTTAGGCTGGACATTAGGAAAAAATTTTTCACAGAAAGAGTGGTCAGACACTGGAATAGGCTGCCCAGGGAGGTGGTGGAGTCACCATCCCTGGATGCGTTTAAAACTTGTTTAGATGTGGTGTTAGGGGATGTGGTGTTGGGGAGAACTTTGTAGAGTGGGGTTGATGGCTGGACTCGGTGATCCCAAGGGTCTTTTCCAACCTAAATGATTCTGTGATTCTATGAAACAAAAGAGAGCAGCAGAGGAGGTAACCCGGGGCGTGGAAGGTGGTGATTTTGTCCCTGGGCAGAACTGAGCACCTCGTCAGTACCAGGGAGTCACCGGGAGTACCAACACCAGACTGGAGTTTTCTCAGCCGGTCTAGAAGGATAAGATTTTGGACACGAGCACTGAAGTGCTTTCACCATTTAGGAGAGAGCGAGCAAACCTGCCAGCGCTCTGAACCCATTTCTGCGTGTGCTCCCCAGAAACCCTCCAGGCGACAGCACAGACACCCCACAACAACCTGCAGGCAGCCAACCCTGGCGGAGTTAAAAACCCGCCGACCTTCTCGTGTGTTCACTCCAACGCTAAAATGAAACTTTCTGTCTTTAATCCTTACGTCATTTTTATTAATGAAAACACGACGCGAATACTAAAGCTTATCACTTATTTTCAATGCATGTAGCCCCTTGGATTTCTAAAGTGTCTCTCCTTGCCGAATCTCCAGGGCTTTAACCGTATGACATCAGTCAGCATTGTTATCCCCATTTTGCCGATGGATTTTAAAAAATTAAATAATTTGCCCAGGAAAATCAATAGCACCGGCATGAACGAGACACTGATAACTCTGATTCCCGTTCTTGTAATTTGCCACGAGATCAAGTTCCAACTAAATAAAAATGATGGACTCCAAGAATATGATTTAACTTGCTCTGCATCTTTTTCTGATTTTATGTTAAAAAAAAAAAAGGGAAGAATCATAGCTCTGTTTTTTTTCAGTCTGCCCTCTCTCCCCTTGGCCATGGGCATAGTGTTTTTCTACAAGAAATTCAACCAAGTTGTGACCCTTTCTGGATGGTATTTTCCTGATGTGACATATACCTGTGCGAAACGTCCACAGAAAGACAGAAATATAAATTTGGATAGCTGGGTTAAAAATCCATATCCCTTAATCCCTTCCTACTTCCAGTGCAGCGAATTTTTATTACTTATCTTCTCTCATCTCCCAGACAGGTATAAAATCGGAGGATATTTTTAGGCCTAAATTAAAAATAACTAGTTGTATTATTTGAAGAATTTTTTCTAAAGATGTAATGATAAAAAAAAATATTTTCTTTTTTAATCATACTCAATGTCAAATTTCCTAATTTTTACAGAATCCATTTTCAGCCTTTTTTTTTTTTGGCCTTTAATGTAATTCTGACACTTGTATTTTTTCTGAACTTATGCTAGGAAAGACTTCCTTTTTGCTGGTGATCTCCAGGTAATTTAAGTACCATCCTTGCAGTCCTACCTAGAGAAAGGGAGTCCCTGCTCACTTCCTCAGGAAATCGGAGCTGTTACTCGAGGCTCCCGTTAGCTGAAAAAAGAGCTAAAGCTGGGATTAGCAAAAACGTACATTTACAACGTCGTCTATGACTTGCTGTAGGTCCTTGTGCTCGTTTACATGGAAGAGGGGAACGTCTGTAGGTGTAGCGAGGTGGGCGAGCGGAGCACGGCAGAGGTGATCCCGCAGCACACAGCGGGGGACGCTGTCGCGTCCCCCCCATCCCAGCCGCAAACGCAGCACGTCCTGGGATTCGTGACAGCCTCTCAGGGGCTTGAAAATTGAATGCTTCCTCATCAAACGAGTATCTGCAGCACACACATAACTCAGTGCTTTCTTGGACAGTTTGGATTTCATTTTTTAACATCACAAGAAAAAAATAAAGTTTTTTTTTGCTTTATATCTAATCAGAAAGGAAGTCTTCTCATTCATTTCGAAGCCTTAAAAACATCAGAAATTTGGTCTTAAAGGTAACATTTCCTCCCTGTTAATTATCCCTGTAAATTCTGGAAATTTAACAGAGGTTTAACAGGTCAGAACAACCAACCCTAGATGCAGTAAATTGCCAGCGTTTCTATTAAACAGCATAACATATATTGCTTTTCATACGAAGCAAACAGACAGCAAAGAATATTCCTGAGTGGGGCCAGACGAACGCTGCCCCTAAGTTGTTCTGAAATTCTGTAAGATTTTGCATAATTCATTAAAAAGGGAAACAAAGGCAAAAGAAGAAAACGTTTATAACAGCTGGTTTCCCGGTCTTTTCAGGCTAGCTCTGCTCTGGTTAAACCCACCTAACAATGCCATTTTTCTTCCTCTCAAAATCTGCAGTGGGGGAATCAAATGTGAAAGCAAGATCAATTCTGTTCCAAGACAGTAAATGAGTTTTAGATCAGACTTCTTTCAATTTATGGAGCGAACTCAACTATGTTGGCTTAAATGCATTCTTCCTCTAACTATGAAATTATATTACAGTGCTATAGAAAGAGTAAACTATCATTATTTTAATCCAAAATTTGTTTATAATCTAGCAGGAAGGAGAAAGCCAATATGACTCGGGTCATAACTGTGCATTAAACTTTGTATTTTCATTCCTGTTAATTGCATAATTCCATTAAACCACACTATTTATTTTAATCTAAATTATGTAATGTTTTCTAAATAAAACTATTTCCATAAAAATGATCATCATCGCACAGGAAGCAGCAGTTTTTTTCCATCACAGAGCTGACCAAACTACATGTTAATCTTACAAGTTTTCTCCTGTTACACGTATTGTAATGAGTTTTCTCAAGCAGTTTGGACAACCCATGACCTACAGGACCATGGAAGATGCACAATATCAACGAAACAAGTCAAGCCAACACGACAATCCTCAGGGTTCGGGGATCCCAACTTAACCTTCTCCATAGCACTGGCATCTGACACATAAACGTGCCCATACCAACAATGATGTGTTTTATTCCCACCTACTGCAAAGCCGCGAGAGCAATACGTGGCAGTCCAGCTATTTTAAGTTGCTCCTTCGTCACCCCAAAGGTGCCCGTCCCCTCAATTTCAGCAGCACACCCGTAGCTGGGTCCATGCTGCAGCTGATGTCATTGTCATTAGGCTCTTTACAGGGCAACTCGCTAATTGATTCAACTAGATTTATCTTTGGAGAAAGTAAAACCTGAGTGCTCGGGCATTACCAGAGCAAGGGGTTACATCTGCGTGTACTTGAGCAGTTTTGAAGATGAAATCAAAGCTCTCCAAAGGCCGAGATGTAGGCTAAAAATGGCTCCTGTTCTTTTTGGCTATTGCTACATCTTTTGAATTACAACCCATTCAAGCCATAGCTTGAAACCGAGATGCTGGCAATAACATCCCTTATGCTAAACTGGTAACTACAGCAACAGAAAGATAACCACACAAGCGGCTGTTAGTTTTCCAACATGTAGATCTCCAAATCAGCTTACTCCGGTGTCAGCCCCGTGCTGATGGATTGCTTCCCTGGCAGCAGCTCACTGGGTTAGACAATCCGAAATTGTTCTCCTAGACAACGTGCCATCATTTTTATGCTGTGGGGGACACAAGGACCAGCTGAAGGACTGGCTGAAGGAGCCAGAAGAGAAGGCTCAGGGGGACCTTGTGACCATGTTCAGTACTTAAAGGGTGGCTACAAAGAGGACGGAGGCTCTCCCTTCACAAGGAGCCACACAGAGAAGACAAGGGGCAACAGGGACAAGTTGCACTGTGAGAGGTTTCGTAGCGACATAAGAAAGAGGGTTTTTTACAAGGAGAACAATCATTCACTGCAGCAACCTCCCCAATGACATGGTGGAGGTTTTCAAGAGGCGACTGGACAGCAAGAAGAAAACTTGGTTGGGTGATGAGAAGACAACTACGATTTTCATACATTTCTTACTCAGCAAATCCCACCTTCTTCCCAATGAAAGCAAAAGCTCCCAGCAAGTACTATTAATTAAAAAAAAAAAAAAAAGTCAAGAGAAACTCCAAAACAGTTAAGAAAAATTGTTTCCAATAATTATAATAGTAAGCATTAATCAACCCATCTATTATAAATATATCCCTGGTACTTGCCTCAAAACCAATATTATGCCAATTATTTTTGTATATTCTCTCCCACATCTCTCGTTCTTAAAATGAGTAAGTATAACATCTCCCATGTGTTTTTCCGGGTTCGTGATTATTCTTATTACGCATATCTGCAAGACAGTAAAACTCTGATTCCTCTCCTATTTTAAGGTAAGGATGCTTGGCTCAGCACCTGCAACCCTAATGAAGGAATAATGTTAATTTGGATGATGAATTAAATTAGTTTCAGTTTCTCTTCATCTCACTCATTACAAAGGCAAGCACAGGCTGATCTATTGACTTGTCACATCTTATGAAGCAGCAGTTCATAAAGAAGTTATTCTGAAGTGTTCTTTTTAAACGTGCAAACTATCGATTGACAATGTTTGGGCACTATGTTCTCAGATACAGACACCGAACAGCAAAAACCACATCTAGCTTTGGTCTTCCCATTTGATACGTGAAGAATACCTATTTTCAGTTGGCAATACTGCACGTAGATAATGTAATTGAATCCTCAAGCACACTATTGCTTGCTGGTTCAGCCCTCTGTAACATTTAAATGCACCTTACCTGCCGTGTCAAACACCGTCTCTAAACGTAACGTAGAGAGCAGGTATCAGCCATACAGAACACAGCAAAATAAAACCACAGTTTTCTGAGATTTTTTTTCAGGGGAAGAATTCCTCTTTTCCCTTTAGCACGGCTATCCCAGCTAGAACGTATGTGTGACCAACATGGAACGATAATCTAGCCTCTCTGCATGATCCGTCTTACTGAAGACTGTTATTGCTTGTTGTGCCATCAATGGCACTCGGCGCCTTTCATCAGCCTCCCAACCGCCTGGCTGCTTGTGCAAAATGGAAATTGTAATCAGATTCCAATCGAGAGGACCTTTCGCCACCCACCTCAGCAAGGAAAGAATGCATCTCTGATAATATGCCTGATCGCAACGCTCTTTGGCCAGAAAACACCTATTGCAATTATGAACCACGGCTGCAAAATATAAAAATATAAATATAAAAATGATCCAGTGCAGCAAACAGGTAAGCATCCCTGCTTTCCGTTCTCTTTGTCACCTGGCCCTGGAGCCAAAGCTACACTTTCCTTCAGAGACGCACAGTTCTGGCAGCATTTCTTCTGTTTCTCTGGCAATACACTTAATAAAAAAATAAGCAAAATAGTAAACCAAAAAATGAGTTTCACACCTAAGTACAAAAATTGATATTACAGAAACTGCCTTTAAGCACCCAGATGCTGACAGGCAAGGAGTGCTGATAAGGAGCGCCCCTGCGGAGGCGGGAGGGGAGCCAGCCCGGCTGATGGAGCGGGTACCACCTGGGCCGGCACAGGGAGCAGCCCCCCAGATCTGCCCCCGCCCGCCGCTGGCCTGCCGTCTTTACGTAAACGCTGTTTCTAAGGAGCCCGAATGCATATACACTTGCAAACCCGTGGAAATGAAAGCCATTCAAATTAATCACGGTACATCCCGCCAGCCTGATGTTACAGTCACTCGGTATTCTCCTCTTGAACTACAGCCGCTTCCTGTACATACATTTCCCTCAGGACATTAAACACACGCCTGTAAGCCTGAACTCATAAGAGCTTAAACGGGGAATTATGCACCTCACAAATGCCATGAGGTTCTGGGCAATGTTCCACTCTCCCCGGCTGGCGGAGGGGCTGTGAAGAGCAGTGGGAACGGCACGGCTCCTCCCTCCGGTGCCCCGTGCAACACGGGGTGCTGGGTCGTGCAAGGCACACCGCGGAGAACCAGGGGCTGTAGTGAGACGTGGCTGAAGGGCATCTGGGATGGCAGAAGGGAGCTCTCGCGTCTGGACCAAAAAGAGAGAATCCCACTTTAACCGCCTCTCCCCATAAAACACCATCTATGCAGGTGGCAAAAGCCGCGGGGGCTGTGCTCTCCGGGCCTTTCCATCGGCCATCAACACGATCCCTACGCCGCTCCAACCGCCCGTTTGCACAAGAACTGCAGAAAACTACAATCTCCAACTCTGCTGGCATCGGCAGTGCTTTCAAAGGCTGCTGGGGGATGGCACGCTCAGACCACCAGCAAAATCATACGCATTTTGTTTCCTTAGGAAATGACTGATGTGTCTATCTCCTCTGCTACTCTTCGTTCAAATCGATATCCGAGTTACCCTTGCACACTTCTACAAGAAAAACCTGTGTTCCTTATCTGTGAAATGGGAATAATATTGTCCCCGCTCATATCGGACACATTTGTAGAGCAGGTTTGTCAGGATGTTTGGTCCTGCACCGAACCTTTTATCTTAAAGCAGCTTCCCCCGCGCCCAGCTCCACAAACGCTCGGCTGCCGGCAGAGCAGACTCAACTTGCCCCACAAGCAGCCTGGAAAAAAAACAGGCTGTTTGGTGTCTTTCATGTTAGATGAAAACATAAGTATTCTCTGGTGGAAGCAGTTGCACTTTGCCCAGAATTTCATAGGAGAGCCCATGCTCGAACATTTGGAAACAGGACGCAGGTAGAGCAAATGTCCACGGACACAAACGCGGTTACGGATGGCCATCACCAAGACACTGGTCTGACACCCTCCTGGGGAATGGCCTCAGGCTCCTCCGAGCAGCCTGCAGGACTCCGGAAAGCTGGAGTGGGAGGAAAAAATACACTGTCTTGAATTTTTATCACCCCCAAATGGGGTATCAGTCTCAAAGCCGAGCCTTCACCTTACAGAGGTGTACGGACCGGTCAAACCACAACTGACGGGGATTCGTTTGGTGCTGAGGCTTCCTCATGGTCCAAACACAGAGAGTTCAGTTTGTGAGATACAGCCCATTACAGTAGCCAGAGTATTAAATATCCAAAAAAGAAACTTCTGATTAAAAATACAGAATTCAAATCACTTAGCCCCTACAGGATTTGGGGAAAAAGCTGAATATAATTTTTAAGATTTGATTTTGTTGCTAAAGCCAAAAACCAGATTTAAATTAGAGCATAATATCTGCCACAAAGATTGACTGTTTTCTGCCATACCGATTGACTATTTTTTCTAAATATTATCTCTGAGGCTAAGATATAGATTTTCATAAACCACCATTTTTCCATATTTTTTTTTCCTTCAGGGACAAAATTCTGCTGGAGACACAAATCTAATCGCACCAGCTCGAGGAAGAAAAGCACACTTTAGACTTACTATAACACTGAATTTCACAGCATCCTGACTGAAACGTACGCATTCAAATAAGGAGAATCACGTCATGAACCACGGGATGCAATTCTGAGGAGCTTTCTGCATACGCGATCTAAAAATACAGCCAAGAGAAGGGCCCGTGCTGCTAGCAGGCTCATTACGGACAATAAAATCAGTTACTTGCTTTAATCACGCTGTTGTGTTTTTGGGTTTGTTCAAATTAAGTTACTGAGCCAGTTTGCCTAATGTGCTCTGAAAGGCTGCTGTTCAGGTGCTCAACTGATTTATTGCTTCTGTAGGCGACGAGCCCGAGCGCTCGCTCGTCTGTATTAATTGCTGCCGCAAGCTCAGCCTATGGGCTCGGCAGTAGGTGGGTCCACCAGCGGGAGAGACCTCCTCTCCCGGCACCGCCGCCTCCTCCTCGCCGGAGTGGCCGCTTCAGTATTTTCATAGCACAGAACTGAGGCATCAAAAGCCATTAGAAAAGGTTTCGAGGTAGGCGATGGAGCAAAAAATCCCGTGTTCACCAAGAGGCTCACGCTTACCCTGTGTCAAATTCTATTTTCAGATGAAATACGCTTGGAATACTATACAGAAGTCTGTAATGCTGGAACCCCCAAATTAACACAACACGGGAAACACCTGACTGCACACCCTAAGTAATCTTGTGCTTGCGTACTTTTTGTGTGCCTACATGCGTGTAAAAGCGGACTGCAAAGCCACAGCGCATCTTGAAAGGTAAATCTGTCTCTAACATAACACAGACACAACTCCAGCAGCAACAGAAATATTGTGAAGATAAGTGTACTGCTTAGAAAAGGCATTCATAGGCTGCAGTGACGGGACTTCTAGCCGATACTACTGAGCAGTGAAGATAAATAATAAATAAATAATGCAAAAGAGCAAAAATCCAAAATAGAGGACAATAGCAACACGTGCAATATCTCACACACTTCGTATGGCAACGGTCCTGTACTAGAACGAGAGACCTGACCTGCGATGCTCACCACACGCTGCTCGTCCTCTCCCAGCCTGGAAAAGGGTACTGAAACTGTATTTACTTCGAAGAATAAATATTTTCTTCATCCTAAGCTAATGACCGAATTGTTTTGGCTGAGGGTTTCCAGAGACACGGCTGAGCAGCCCGAAGGTGGAACGTCTTACAAAGACGGCTCCGTAAGGGAGAGCGTCTGAAGAGCAGGCACCCCTACACAGTTACGCAGACGGGTATATTTGTGCGTATTTCTGCTTCTGCCCGGGAATCTCTCTTGCTTCCCCTCCTGCCCAACAGGCAAGAAGGTGAGCTGCAGGGAATTTGGGATATCATAATTAAAAAATGAAAAATGGGATCATGAGCCTGCATTAGGGACCTAATCGCTGGCTAGCTTATTATTCCCGAAACCAGCTAAACTGGAGTGACTGCCATGGCTCAGGGAATGGGGAAACCCTGCAATTGGCTTTGGAAGGAAGGATGTCCGTGCAGCCTGCAAACCCAATATAAATAACTCAATGCTGCGAACACACTGTCGCATATGACACTGAGTGAGGTAAAGGGCAAAACGCTTATCATTAATAACTGTATTGATGGCAGACGCTTTGAAAAATACACTGCATTAACAACAGAATCAAGTATTTTCATATTCAGGACAGAAGAGTCATTCAGATTTATCAGCCCATTAACTTTATAAACACAGCATTAGCTGCAGTTTAAGTGTGATGTGATGCATCTGTAATGAGAAATTCTTTGGGTGGCATTTTATAATTAAATATCTCATGAACTATTTCTAAGGTCAACAGAGATTAATGCAGGATGTCAGGCAAGGTCACCGTGTGGATTTCTAGAGAATTCCACTCTCTCAAAAAGGCATTATCACAATCGTTATTTTCTTAAATACAGTAAATCACAACGTGCACCATTTATACAGCAAAAATGCTGCATGCATAAGTAGTAATTAGTTTTGACAACTTATTTTGAAATGGAAAATATCGTGGCTTTAGGCTACGTGCAATTCTCCCGTTACTTTGGGTAACTCACAGCATATAGTTTCAGTAACGATAACAAAATATGACGATTAAAACCTCCTCAGAGGTTACTGCGCAGCTTTGGTCAGCACACACTGCGTGCTGCAGCACCAGCGCGTCCAACGTACAACCCGAAATGGGGTCTTTAACGAAGTGCTGCAGGTTACGCCAGCACTTACTCCCTACAGCCAGCGTTCACAAGAGCAGGCTACACCTTATCGACTCCCCAGCTGTTCTGAAGGGCCAAAAATACTTCTGGGTCACTGGAAGACAAAGAAATAACCCGTATGTATTTTAGTATGTGTCTGAAAGTCATAATAGGACACATAGCAAAAAGAAAAAAATGTAACTCTGAGTGCGTACTAGGAATTTTGCTTTTTCTTGTTCAAAGAACTGAATTTCTGAACAACTGTCCAATCTCCAAAGTAACTCCTTCTGCAGTATTACACATGTGGAGTAAAGACGAGAATGGCCTTTTAACAAGTATGATCATACAAAGGAAAAAAAGCCCCCAACATTCTGAGAGCAGCATTTTCTGGCAAGTGATATTTCCATTTTCGGCGAGCCTTCACCTGTCCTGTCCCCCTTTGGGGCCACCTTGCTGGGGTGAATGTCCCCGGCTGTGCTGGGGACCGGGCTCACCCGGACCAGAGCAGACCCCCGGCCACAAACAGCAGGCTGGGGCATCACGCCAACACCCTTCTGCTTCGTGGTTACCCAAATAACCTGCTCCAGGTGAGATGTGGCACGGATGGGCAGGGTGGAAACGCCTCCAAACTAAGTATTGTTCCCAACACCATACCTGCTGTTGGAGGGACTGCCATATCGTGCTCTACGTGAGCAAAACAGCTGAGAAAATAGTAACTTCTCAACTCGGCAGAAATGCGACATTGCGCTGTGGGTTCAGGGCAGGTCACACCAGCAAGACAGCAATACTGATTTACATCAAATCCTTACAGCAAGGAAGGGCTGGATGTAAAATGTCATGAAGATGATCAACTTTAGCACTAATGCCATCACCCAACAAAAGTACAACCCAGTATCTCCTATATTTTTTTCCACCAACTAGTCTTTATTTCTCGATCTTCCTCTGGCTCTTGATCTGTTTCAGATATTACTTTACAGCCTTGATCTAAATTTTCAGCATTTAACATGTCAAGCTTCATCTACACCAAAGACTGAATTTCGACCTATCCGTCAGCCGGAGAGTTGCGCGGTGTTTCTGAGATTATGATTAATGGGCGCTCAAAGCGGGAGTTTATAACTCTGCTAAGCCCGATGTAACAGAAATAACATGCAAATAGATAAAGACACTGGAGGAAAGAACTTGTGAGGACCAAGGCTGGGTCCAAGTGCCTCAGCCACGCTTCTGACAAAGCGACACCACCAACCACGGGCTCCCATCAGACCTGTACAACTGGGAGAGCGGCAAAGACAAGGCGCTGTTGATGGAAATTATGTGGCTTCTTTTCCATGGAAGATTAGGCAACGTTAGGCTCGACAGCCTTTTGGAAGCGAAACGCTGCTTGTGGATCGTGCCACTGGAAGACTGGAGACGCCAAAGCTGATCTCTGTACCACCACGAGCTTCCAAACGCTGCAGAGAGCGCTCTGCACTGCTTAGAGTCTAATCAGGATCTCAGCAGCCTCTTATTTTAGGAAACTCCAACAGACAAACAAAGCTTATTTTGACTCTGTGCCCAAATATCAGCCCGGAAAGCTAAGAAGGTTGACTGTAACAGAAAAACGGGGAAGAACCTGCTTTGTCCATCTTGTGCTGGCTCATCCAGAGACATGGGAAAGTCTTCTCCATCCTTTCATTTCCTGATACCGTTTGAAGAGACAAACGGCTTAGAAACTGAAACCAGGCAATAAAGCAGAACACACAAGAAAGCAAACACACAAAATAACCTCAGTTAAAAAAAATAAAAATAAAAGTATTTAAAGCAGAACTCCGTATATGTACGAGAAACTGTAAAAGAAGAGGAAGCGGAGAACTGGCAGACTTTTTCTTTCAGCTTGCAAAGGGCTGAGAGAAGAGTCCTGTTTCCTAAAGCAGCGGATCTGCAAATGAGTTATATGAAGATGTCAGCTGAAAAAAATGATAGCTTTTTCCCTCGGTTTCTCAGAAATAGGACTTGGTGTGTGAAGTGCTGCACAGCCAGCCCTAGGTTTTCACCGTCCCAACCAGGACCGGACATTTGTCAGCTGTGCGCACCGTGCTGTATCCATGCTCTCTCAACCGGCCTTTCCTTTGCCTTTCGGAAATCAGTGGAAGCAGCACCACACTTCACGGAAGATGAACTCCGACCATCTGCTGCGTGGGAGATGGAGGCTGTGCCTACACCAGTGACGTCAGCATTGCTCCATCGTGTTCCTCAGCTTCTGAACAGGTTCCTCCATAATGCAGGTGAAATGGCTGCTCGCCCACGGTGTCAGGTGCCAGCTAACTCCCCCCGGCCTGCGCCTGGGCATGGGGCAGGGCTGCCTGGGCAAGGGACCCTTCCCCACCAGCACCACCTTTTCTGAAGGCTAAAGAAGTTTACCAGCATGGGACAAACCATCCCACACCAACAGACCTCCACAGAAGGGAATGGCCTACAATATGTTTAACCTACTAGTGTCCTAGAGTCACAGAACGGTTTGGGTTGGAAGGGACCTTAAAGACCATCCAGTGCCACCCCCTGCCCTGGGCAGGGACACCAGCAATGAGTCTGTAGCGCTTCAGAGAGATCTTACTGAGATGACAAAGGGGGCTTTTGCTGGACTCCACATAAACCAAAGAAACAGCAGCACGGACAGGAACCTGGCCAAAATAATTGGGCACTGTACTTGCACTTGCTTCTAAGAGATTTTGCACTATTAACAACAAATAGTCAATGTGTAGATGTGTAACCATCTTCAGTAAGATGACTTCTACTGTCCATACTAAGGATAATCACATCAACACCACAGTACTAATTTTAATATAGGACCAGAATGTAACACTTTATATAGCATAGCTTGAATTCCACCATTTTCCATTAAATTCATCTCACCCTTTCTCTACTAACTCAAGGGATGTTTTCAGGGTGGGGGGGAAAAAAAAAAAAAAAGACCAAATTACATAAAAGCAGTCGTAAATGCCAAGTGTTTTGGTTTAAGCGGGAGGAGAAGACGGGGTGTCAGAATTTCAGCAGAAGAGCTGGATGACGGCAGAAATCGCTGGACTGGTTCTGGTTCTCCCCCATGGCCAGTGCCCATCTGCCAGCACCAGCTCCACCGCTCCGTTCCACTCCCTCTGTCAGCACCGATCCCTCGGCAACCTCTTATTGTGGTGGTGCTTATTTTACATTCCAAATCTCTCATCTCTATCTTTTCCAGTGAAAGAATAATTTAAATTAACCGGTTTGTACCACGATGTGAATAACACCCCTTCCCTCCCCGCCCCCCACGCCAGAGCAGAGGAGAACAGCATCCCGGGTTACTCACACGTATGCCTCGCCAAGGAATAATTTGATCCACCGCTAGTCAAACCAAATCCCTCGGGAATTTGACTGGAACTGCGCGGCCGAGTGAGAAGTTTGGGAGGTTCGATTTCAGCTCCAAACTCTGCCCCGATCACCCCCAGCAGGACGATGGCCGTGGCTTGCTTCCGTCTCTCTTCATAGGACGTGGAGATTTTCTTCATTTGTGGGAGAGCAGACAGACAACCTAAAATGATAAGTAAGAAATATGAGACAAAAATCAAAAGCGGGGCCGTTCTGTAATACTCCAAACAACATCGTGTTTCCCAGAGAAAATAAAAGAGGTTTAACTTAAATCAGGTCTCCAGGACTGTTACAGGATGTTCAGCTGCTACAGATGATTCCATTTGACTTCTCAAAACCTACGGCGCACGATAAAAGCCTGAACACCACCGATTGCAAGGTCTGTCTTCAATGAAACCCACCCTTCAAAAACTGTCAACATCTCACAGAACAAAGAGACACCAGAAAACGGTCTAATTTCATAGTTTCATTTGTTCAGTTGATAAAAGATCCGTGGAATTCTGCGTTTGGTTATGTTTCGTGAAAGGCGATTTTTGGTTTGCTTCTTGGCAATTTTAAATTTGCGTAACAACTTGTTTTGGTTTTTTAAAATATTGTTAGGTTAATTTACTTGTATTACATAAAAAGCTTCTTTTTGTATTAGGATCCACCATCACATTCAGATTCTTACTAAGTTTTGGCTAATGGTATATGCCATTCAACCAACTACGGTTTTTTGGGTGGTTTGTTTTTTTTTTTTTTTCACTAAAATGTTACACATGGTATTTTAAGAAACATTCTTAAGAACAGTGAAAAAACCTCATTGCATTACGAATTTTAAATGAAACTGAAATGTACATCATTAGTCTAATATAGCCCAGGGATGTTTGATTTCACTAAGCAGATGAAGTTTATTTTTTTTGGGAGCAAAGACAGAAAATCTTCGAAGGAATTGACTGGAATGAAAATACCGAATTCATTTACTCTGACAAGTACAATTCACGTTTACCTATAGCATTAATTCCCAGCGTACTAGGGAATGCCCTACCACATCTTCTACACAAATAACAAAGTTATAATCCCCCTTAGAGCATGCCGCTGTTAAACCTTTGCCGAGAAGTGGGAAGGCACCACCTGGCACTGAATGAGACTTACGGGGCTTGTGGATTAATGAAGGGTGAATTAACGAGTCGCCCCGTACGTGTGTCTCTGCTAATGACGATCGGGCGGCTCGCGAGGAGGGCAACGGTACCTACGAGAAACCTAACCAGGCTTACAGCCGGCGTTAGCCCATCCTTGTCCAGGCACCCACGCTGCGGTGTGACAGCGACGTGCCAGCCAGAAGGGAGAGAAAAACAACAGAAAGCTTAACAATGGTAGGGGAGAAAAAAAAAAAAAAGAGGAAGAAAAAAAAAATCAATAGTAACTGCCTTCAGAGGAAGAAGGATGAACACGGGCTGTAACAGACAAAGCAAAAAATGTAGCAGTTTTAATTGTTTGGCAATCGCTTACCAGGCTCCGGCCACCTGCAGACCCCCGTTTCTCATTAACATTTGCATAGTGTCCACCTGCACATGGTACCCCGACAGCCTCTGCACCCCCCCAACACCCCCATTCCCATGCCGGGCACCCCGCCACCAGGCACCACTCACCGATGGCTCCCAGCAGCCCCCCCCAGCCCCCCCATTCCCGTGCCGTGCACCCCACCATGGGGCACTGCTCCCCACGGCCGCCCCCAGCCCAGGTGCTCAGCCAGCGCCCGCCCTGACATCTCAGATCAAGACGAATTGGCACAAACTCCCCATCCAAGATTGTTTTATACCATTTAATTTAGTTTCTTCCCCTGCTTGGCTGAGCACAGCTCTGTTATGGATTTCTATTCTAATGGGCTGCAGCAGGCGCGGGAGCGGGCAGCGGAGCAGATGCTGGAGCCGGGGCGGCGGGATGCGGATCGATGGGCGAGGCGTGACCCCGGCCCACGGCCCGCGCCGCCCGCTCCGGGCCAGCCAGAAAGGAAGAGCGAACACATGTGCTGCTTCCAGTAGGAAATTAAACCGCGGGGGCACTCGGTGTGCACGCTCTCCCCCCGCCCGCCTCTCATTTGATTACAGCAATATGAAGTTAACCCTTCACCGCATCCCCCACCACGGATTTGGGAGCGTCATGGCTCAACAGAACTTTCACAGCGCAACTTAAACCGGCAAATTTGCTTAGCGATATGATTTAATGTTTTGTTTTTTTTTTTTTTGTCAGTGTGAGGTTGAAGGTTGGACGAGATGATCTGAAAGGTCCCTTCCAACCTAGGCAATTCTACGAGTCCATGAAATACCAAGGTAGTGGTCACTCACAAGCTGCGTCCCATCCCTCAGACTGACAGGACCGGCACTGCCCGGCACGCGATGCTACGTGTCCTCAGCAATGAATAGAGGATCCCGCAGGAAACCCCCCGGGCCCAGCGCGGACTCGCCGCTGAGCTGATTCCTCCCGCTGACCCCGCCGCGCCAGCACCCAGATGTCGAGGAGATAACTCTTTGTTAACCAAACAATAAATTCCAACCACAACGGGGTGGGAAATATTCTTGAGTGTTTCATCAGCAACCTGGTGTATCGTAGTCTTTATGCTGCTCACTGCTGCAGCGGAGGATTTTCTATCTCAAAAAAACCCCAGACCCAAGAAACTAAACAAAAACAAAACCAAACCCCCCCCCCAAAACAATGACATCCCAACTCTCCCCCCAGCAACATTCCTCCCCAAAACCTCCAGATGAGAGGGGGGAAAAAAAACCTTAAATATTTTTGCTTTTACCTTTTTTAATTACTAGCAGAAACACACAATTAATTGTAATGATTTCCTACAAATAAACTGACAGCCATTTGGGAGATTTTAAAATGAAATAACGTCTATAAAAGTAGTCCTTCCTACAGTTTCATTTGTCTCATGAAAATTTGGTATTTTCTCACAGCAACGTGCCTCCATTTAATCATGCTAAAGGGTGACACAGAGATCCATTTTCTTGACAGGACGGTTGATCACCCTATCACAGTAAGAAAATTAATAACCTCAAATAGCCCTATGTGGAAAACAGAAGCTACACTGGTGAAAGGACAAAAAACGTTCTACACTTTAGTTGTAAAAACAACACACACCAACAGAGAAACCTATTGCGTCCTGCATTTACCCAGCTGGCTTTTCCTTAGACAGAGCGACCACATCACATATTTCAAAATATCTCCGTTTTTGAGAATGAAACATCCACGCCTGTGTAGAGGAGACAGCTTTACAGGGAGCACGAAGCATATTTATGAAGTGTTTAAAATGTAGGTAAAATGTTTCAGAAGTTTAAATTGTTTAAAAGGCTGTGAGATATTGATTGCTTCATTTAAAAAGCAGTCAGAGAGTGCAGCCATGAGGTCAGGATAAATTTAACAGTTTGAAGCACTTTACTAAATAACTCTAAAGATCACGTTAATTGGCTTTGCACAGTTCTTGGGTAAAATTAATTTTATCCTAGCTTACAATAAAAGGATTAAAAGACAAATTAAGTTCTCCAGGTTTAACTGGAATAGGAATCAATGGATTTGAATTAAGGCTGAAGGTGGTTTTATGAGAGATGGAGTGCCACCAGATCCTTTCTATCTGCTAGTAGGCGCTGCTGATGGGACTCCCGCACTGTACCAGGCACCTAAGCCTCGCGGCAGCAGGTGCCAGACCCATTTATTACTATCAAACACTGTCTGCACGCGGTGGGGTTGAGCGCAGGTGGTGGCCTCCGGCAGCCCCGGTCCACCAGAACCACGTCCCAGCACTGGCCACCGTCACCAAGAGCCACCCGGCCACAGCCTGGCGAGCAACAACCCAACACAATTAGTGATGGGGTTGCAATCACATCTGTTAATTTATACGTAGTCACCAAGATTTAGTCACAACATTTCATGTGCATAAAATTCTGTAAAGTGAAAAATCCTAGGGAAGATGTCGCAGTGGCCCCATTTCCATTGCCCCACGCTCCGACAGCCGAGAGAATCCTCATCGGAGCTCAAATACAGAGGCACAGCGCCAGGCTCTGCGGGTTTCCGGCAGCAGCAAGTCCATTAGAATATACAGTATTTTGAAAAATATATGTTTGAAATGAATAAAATATTTTGCTCAAGACCACAAATGTACTTTGAATCAGACGCGGCAGAGAACTCGGACCTTGCATCCCAATCGGTATGTTAAGGGCACAAAGAAAACGGACAACCAGAGCCCTCTCGATCTTTGTCGCGGTTCGTATTCTCCAGCACTGAACGCACACAGCCAGAATTCACTCTCTACAGATGAAAGCTTGCAAACTGCACTCCACGAAAAGCACCATCCCTTTTCCCTCCCGTCTGCCAGGTCCCTCTCTGCACTCCTTGTGACAGGTTTTCTCTTTATTTATGAAGGGGAGGTTTGTAACTGGCTGGGTTGGGATAAGGGTTTCCATCCATCCTTCCCTTTTCCTCTCTCTCTTTCAGGCCTGAAGAAATATATAGTTGGTTAAATTCAGAGAATCCTCACACTCCTTCCCCATCAGATGGCAGGGAAGAAGCAAACACACCCCAAAACGTGGCAGAGACAGAACTCCTTGGCCACAACCAGTGAAACCGCTCACGTCTGCAGTTGGAACCATCTCACTGTTTATTATAAGAGAGCGCACAAGAGCTACGGGGGAAAACGCAATTTTGCTTACATTCATCTTGGCTGTCAGGAATTTAAAATATTCCTTCCTCTCAATTCTACTATTTCCTTACAGTAAATAAGTTTGCATAATGCTCTGCTTGTGTCCTAGACAGGAGATAGCAAAAATCTTACAGAAAACTACATACTGAATGTGCCCAGGAGAGATACTCGTCCTTACCTTCAATCCTTTGGGATTCTTCAACCAGTGAAAGCCACGCTAGGGGTTTGCCTACATTTCTAGTTTTTAAGATTATATACAGAAGAACAATTACAGTAATTTCAGCACGTCCTGAAAGCTTATAAAGCCAGAGAGCTCACAATAAATCAGAACTGAAAAATACCACAAAAAATAACAATAAGGGAAGGTGACCATGAGGAAAATGCAGAAAGACAGGAAACAGTCTGTTTTATCTAGCGTTATGAACGCTGTGGTTCCTCATTACTAACCTCACGTTATTAAGAGTACTTTGATTGCTCGGTGGCGCAGCCATTCCTATATCCACAGCTCCCTCCGCTGGCCCCGCAGAGAAGGCTCCTCTGAGAGCCCAGCGGGGAACCGGGGATCCTGGAGAAGGAGGGATGCTCTGGGTCGCCCCTGCACCCAGTCGAGCTCCTCACAGCTTAATTTCAATATATTACTAAAAAAATAGTAAGTGACTCCATACAGTCTCTTCTCAACTCAACAGCGTGGCTTAGTTGGGAATAATCACCTTGGTTTTTAAGAAAATTAAGCACCATCCCATCACAGCAACAACAAAAACCAAGCAAAAAACCCACCACCCCCCAAAAAGACAGCGTGGATTTTGGATGTGGGTTTTTAGCATACAAGTGGTCTTTGCTAAATACACTTCTGGTAATTCACAGAATGGTTTAGGTTGGAAGGGACCTTAAAGATCACCCAGTGCCACCCCCTGCCCTGGGCAGGGACACCTCCCACCAGCCCAGGTTGCTCCAAGCCCCAGCCAACCTGGTTACATTTCAAGTTACATTTCCTTAAATATTATTTGTACCTATTATCAGAGGGTAAACACAATACAGATGAGAAAATTTTGTCCAACAGAAGGAAAACTAAACCTGTGCGTAAGGTACTCGCTGTGGGACTCCTTCCTGCTGAAGGTCCTGCCCAAAGGATGGGCCAACGCTTCATCAGCTCATCCCCATGACAGAAACATCTCACAATGTAGTTCCTTATTTCCTCAGGCTCTACGTGCGCTCAGAATGCCTGGACTAAAGCTAAATACCATGGGAAAAACCTCTTCTGATAAAATAACGCATGAAGACGACTTGTGAGAGGACATTCCCCTGGTGAGATATGCCACCCAGTGCTGCCCAGTGCCCGCCAAGGTCAGAGCTACCTTTGCCGAGATTTACCTTACGCACTCATTCTCCTACCACTTACAAGAAAAAGGCAGATATATAAACCTTTTTCTTTGGAGCAACTTGTTTCTATTTTCAGTCTTTTGTTCATTGATAGTGGAAAAAAATACCTGCAAATCTGGAAAACTGACACCTTCCTGAAGTTGTGACGCTTACCTCTTAGAAACTGGAGCAATTCCAGCGTTTTCAATAGATTTATGAGAGGTACCTGAATGCAGACAGAAAGCTCATGTATTTTGTGAATTTAATTATTTTTCTCTTCCACATAAAAAAAAAAATTATCTTCCAACTTGACTGCCACCGTGAGAGTCGTATGTGGCGGCTGAGCACACCCCAGAAATCTGGCAATACACTGGCAAGTCAGAGAGACCTTATCTGCGATGGCTAGCTCTGAAATCTAGTCTTTATCTTCTATCGTTATCAAGCATTTTTTATCCCTTTCATCTTTGCCATTTTCACATGGCTGTTCCAGGAAGCACACGCGAGGTGAAGAATCAAGCACGGATTTCAAACACTAGCTTGTTCGTTAAGACATAACACATCTTGTAATCAATCTTTTTACTATTCCTCTAATTGAGGCCAGAACTAGAAAAGACTAAAACCAAACTGCACCGCAGCGTTATCTATGTATAGTTCAAATGCACACCGTTGGAATTAAATTTGCTCAAGAGAAGAAGCACAAGCACTTTAGTGTCATAACAATAAGTATTTTGAAATGAAATCTTTTTCTGTGTTTTGGAAAGGTATCTGCTTTCAAACTATTAGATAGGGAAGACAAATACATAAAAAGAAACCAAGATATTTTATGAAAATTTCCTGTATATTTTTATTATACTTACTGATAAGGCACCTGTATTTTCAAGTGAGATATGTGTATGTTTAGATAATGAAAGAGGACTTGATAACACCGCTTGAAAATAAGCGTAGGTAAAGGCGTGCAAAAGAATTGCTCTGGGATCAAAATAAGAGCTGGGATTTAGGTGTTGGGGTTTTTATTTGGTCGGTTTGCTTTGCTTTTTTCCCTGCCCCACAGGCCCCCTCCCTGCTGGCACGCCGAGCTGCTTTAGTTGATAACGCCTGTCTTCTTATTTGCTTTTCCTGTCCGCAGCAAAGTATGTGAAATAACGGAGCTTTGTTACTACTGGAAAAACTGGAAGTGTTAAACTTTATTTTTCTAGTGTTTCATAGGGCATCTTACAACAGATAAGTTTAATTATTAAATACCAACAAGTCACATAGCTTTGTATTATTGAAAGCAGGACATTTGCTGGTTTACTTTTTGATACTTTATTCCCTGTGTGATGTCAGTAGTGTGGTTTCACGCAGGTAGCCAGCTGCGGCAGAGAGGAGAATTATAAAACCTCTCACGGTAAATAATATTTATTAGGTGAGTATAGAGTGTTATTTTTAGAAAAGACTGTTGCAGCCACCAACAGATTTACAAGAATTGGGGGGAAAAAATATTCATCTTTGTTAAATCTTTCATTTAAGGCCCTATCTCAAACGAAAGGGTCTGACCCCACGGAGGACATGGGGGTCAGACATGCGGGGGGTCAGAGTCCACCCGTAAATCCCACAGGTTATCCACACCCTACACCCAAACATGCGCTACCGAACAACAGCGATGCGTTCGTTCATTAAAAATGGCAGTTTTCAGGATAACGAAGCCTGTCGGGAATCTGTTTGCCTCCAATCAAAGCATTACAGAGGAGCGACTGGCAGCCTGAAGGGTTAAGACAGTGATTTTCTTCCGCATAGGTGGTGCTATTTTAAGCCAATAGTGTGGTTAAATCCACCCCAATGAAATCGATACAGCACTGCTCTGCTCAAGGTGAGACCAAATAAACCTGTCGGAAGCGCTGAGAAATAGGCTTTGCAGCACACACCGAGCACTAAGTGCCTTTCAGCCCAGAGATCTGTCATTAAATAATCATTAGCCATCATTCAGTCTTCCTAAAAAGCTAAAGCCCGAAGGTGTTGGGTACCCACCGGGCACCAGCGCCCCAGGAGGGCTGCACGACCCCAGGACAGGTCTGTCGTGGTCCAGCGCCCCTGGAACCACAGCACACACGTCTTCCAGCCCACCGAGCCTGCCGCACGCTCCCAGCACGCCATATGCGACTTTATCTTACCACAAACCAAGATGCTGAAGGTGCAGGACAGCTTTATTTGTGTTTTCCCCACACACTAGGATCCACCAAAACACTTCCGTACCTTGGAGAGCTGAAGAGCGCTGCCTAAATCCCCACGTGTTCCCATTAACGCTAGTGATAGATGACATGCATTAATTACTTTCATACAGTTATAGAACCTTATCTGGCCTCACTGCAACTTTTTCTTTTTGCAGTAGGAAACATTGGCATGCATGCCAATAATTATAAGGAAGCTATATGAAACTAGAAGCAAACTGATTTCATCCGTGTAACTGCAAACACCGAGGTTGCGGTTGTCAGTCACTCTCTGTCTGTGACATCCTAATAAAAACGCCCCCCAAATTTAATAGTTACTGAATACCTGCAGTAAAGCAATAATAAATTTCATTTTTGGAATATACAGGCTTTGTGACCTCTGTGCTGAAAATGTCTGTTTGCTTTCAAAAAGCAAGCGGACAAATGAGGTGTTCTCTTCAGTACGCGTGTGCTTCCACCACCAAGTGTCGTCTTAAACTAAGTTAATTCTGTTGCAAGCCATACAGCCCAAAGTGTTTCATAACTTGAGAATTAATTTTACCACAGTGACATTTGGTTGTTTCATATCGCACGTGAGAACCACAGATGCCAGTTGGGCAGGTAATTACTGTCCCCTTACCTTGCTGTTTCACTTTTTGGATGCAGTTTTGTGCTGCAATTTCCAGAAATCTGTATTTCTCTTCATTACTGTCTACGTAAATGAGGCAGAACCAAAAGCATTTTCAATGTTCGTCATACCTTTTCAAGTTTTTGATTAAAATCACTTTGATGTCACTTCTAACGAGGGAAGTTTTGGTGCATTAATGCGGTGCTTTAAAACCCGCAGGTCACCCCGAGCAGAACGTGCCCGCTGTCCCCGCTCTGCAGAGCGGAGAATCCATTTTGTCTCTGCCTCTCTCCCTGCTCAGCCCTGCCGGGAAGCAGCATCCTCACCCATCTTGTGTTCCAGCCCTGCAGCACGGGCAAACGCTCCCTCACAAAAGCAACGGCAGAAGAGAAAATTCCAGCAAACTGCAGCAGACGAGAACGGTGGCTGCAAAATGTACTTACTCCGCGCAGAAACGCACATTTTCTACCTGAGCCCAGCAGCTGTATGAAAATTACAGCGATGCCTGTCTTGCAGCTTTCTAAATGTAGCACAACCCTCAGCATTTAGATAACTCTAAATATAGTATTTAAATAACTCTAAATATAACTTTAAATAACTCTACCACTAATATATACACAATATATATACACAATCTGTAATTCCATCGGGGAAATCAAATAGCACAGAATAGGGAACGACGGCATTATTAGCATTTGTATTAGAAGTAACCCATTTGCACATGACTAAAGCCAGATAAATGTAAGCATAAAATGTACTTTTTCAACAGCATTTAATGAGCTGTTAATAAGAGACAATTAAAAAAATTATTATTATTGAGGTTCAGATCTCTCTAGACATAGGCAAGACTTCAATAAAACCCGTACAGATCTGGACTTCATGTTCTGAAGTATGATTATTATTTTATTGAAAGAACCGTTAAGAGTAAAACAATTTTACATTATAGTCATTTTGAAACCAAATGGCAACTTTTCTGATGCTTTATGAAAAGATGTTGTTGCTATTGGAAATCAATAGGGAGGCAGAAGAAATTAGATAGCTATGATTTGCCAAGAAATCAATAAGAAATACAGCAATATCAGAACCCACATTCTTTAACTTTTACATATTAAAATTCGACTTCCACGTGAACAGAATGTTAAGAATTTACGGGAGAAAACACGTGAGGTGCTGTTATATTTTTCTGACCTAAGGTCTGTTGTCTATTGTGACAATTTAAGGTATTTTGCTTGTAAGACCTTTCTGATTTTCACAGATTAAAATACATTCCCTCTGCTTAAAGACGTTATCTGTACTGACCGTATATATCCTGTATACAAATGTACTGATTTCATACATCCTTAAAAACGTTCTGTAATACACAAAAATCACCGCCCAGTATTTCTTTGCAGGCGCCTTCCCCGGTGCTCACGCCACAGCCCCCCACGGCAAAACCAATCTTTCCATACAGAAATACTCGGGGAAAAGGGAAAGCTTTCAGCAGGGGAAGAAAGAGGATTTAGACTGGGATGAGGGTTATAATTAATCAGGAATTTTTTTCCCCACAACTTAAGCCACAAAGAAAGGCGCCGGGTGGTACTTTGCAGCACTGCTCAGAGCCCTCACGTCCGGGCTTTGCATCCCGGCTACGGCCCGCTGCGACAGCAGAGGTACACACCCCCCCTTGAGATTGTCCCCCACACCCACCGCGTGGAAAGGAATCCCCCTACTACCGTGAAACACATTTTCATATTTATTTGTTGCTTGTTCAGCAATAGAGAAAGTCCTTAGACCAATATTCTTTAATAGTCATAAAAATTTTATTCAAACTATATAGACTTTACCTTTCAGTAGGATCATTTTAATCAAGTAGTGACACCAACGTGACTTAATTCTCATTTTCTGATTCACTATCACCTAATACAGCTAGAAAGACGGGCATCCCTTTGAAAGGCAGGTGTGGGTTTGCGCAGGAGCAAGGAGCGGGGAAGCCCTCGGGCAGTGCCAGAACCGCACTGGCTCTGCAGTAGCCAACGGCCCTCGGTCGTAGCCGGGGGGACGCAGGACCCCGGCGCAGGCAGAGGGACCCGCGCTGCCGTTCAGCACGCACCATTTACACACGGCTTTAGCGAGGGCTCCGGCACTGAATACAGAACACACTCTATTTGGCTTTCAGTCAATTAAGCTTTAAGCTGTCAGCAAACAAGACTTTTAAGTTAATTTTGAATCACCACAAATCAAGTTGAAGGTTGAGAAAGGGCATGCTCACATACCGGCATGAAAAAAGGCAGTTTAATTGCCTCTGAATAGCTATTATATGCTGCAATTGGCCTATTGAGTCTTAGATGATCTATTTGTTCATCAAAATGCAAAGACTGGTAAAAGAATAAAATGTATGAACTTTAATCATCTTCTCCCTTGTGTAAGTAGGTAAAAATTAAAGTTTTTGCATATAAAAACTACTACTGAAATTATAATCTTTTAACACAGTTCAATATGTTTGCATTATATTTTATTTTTTAATAGTTACAGCTGTCCAAAATACAGCTGAAATGTGAAAACATGCGATTTCCAATACAACATCGTATTTTTATTTTTTTTTTTTAAACTTCTTGCAGGTTTTTCATACACTGTGTAGATAGCCGTTACCTGTTAGCTTGAAAACCTGACTATCCAGAAGAAGGTAGAGAAAAAAAAGCTATAAAACCAGCTGCTATTAAAACACGTTACAAAAAACTGCTCTACATTTCCTACCAGACCTCTGTCTTCGTGAAAGACTTCTGCTTAGAATGGAATGACACCAGACAGCACCCACAGGAATGGGTCTTCAGAACTTAAGAGTTCTTTTCACCGATCTACCCAGAAAAAAATGCGACACAAACTACGGAAATACCTTTTTTTTTTTTTAAACGTATCAGTAGAACTAATTAATTTTAAGAATAACATCTTTAACTTTGCTGTGACTAAGCCTATGCTTTAAATACATAGTTAACTATGGAAAGGGTCCAGCTGGTTTCTTAAAACGTTCCATTTATATATACATATATATACATACACACACCCCCCAAACTAAAGTCTAGAATTATTGCGAATGGACACATTTCCCTTTCTGTAGCTAACTACAAGAAGATGCTTTCAAACACGACCAGTCCAATCAGCTGCCATTCTTTACTTCTTCAAGGATGCGGCATTCTGACTAGGTATTCTCCATCCCTTCAAATCCCACCCATGGAGCAAGCCAGCCTGGGGGAATTCCCAGCACGTGTTTTAGCTACCCGAAGGACAACCCAGGACTTTAATTTCCTTGCGTTACTGTGAAGAGGTAGGGAAGAAAATTCAAAACACCAAAGTCAGGAGGCCTGAAGGTGCAAATTGGTGCCCACTGTTTATTGCTCTAAATGTCAGGCCAATACCTGGTACAGCTTTTGCTTTTCGTTGCTCCCGTCACCCTGGGGGAACACTCACAATCCGAAATTGTGGTAACAGCCCCCTTATCCACTTAACACTGACCTCAGCCTAAACCCTCCATGTCTTATGTTCTTCCTTTCATCAAAGTCCTGCAAAACTTGAGTGAGGAAGTGTGCTTTGCATATAAAAAACGCAAGAACTATGCACAGCTAAAAAATGCCTTCAAAAAATTTATTGAGAAGTAGTGAATAAGATCTGCTAATGATGAAAAAAGTAACCAAAACTAAGCATGTGAAAAGTTCACTCTTCCAGCATTGGAAGAGACCACGTGTGATGTGGTTATGTCTATATCTCTCATTTCACATCTGTGGTTAGCCAAGCCATCGCATACCAGGAGGAAAGTCCAGCTGGAGCTCGGGAGAAAGAGGCCCCTGCTCCAGCGACGGCTCAGGAAGGTGAAGCATGGGGGTTTTAGGGTGACTATTTACAATCGTAGCCTGGCACGCCACGCAGACTGGTACAGACCACAGTCCCGCCATCACAATGACCTGCTCGACAGTTTCTGCTCAGTAGGTTGTTGTGCTGCTGGGTGCCTGTAGCTGCTGCTGGGATTTCAACACAGAGAAATATTTTCTTCTTTTTTAAGTCCAACATAGATTTACTTGGCGCTGAGACAACACGGGATATTTTTCAGAAGGAAAATAGGTCGGAGGAGGTGATAAGGAGTTAAAGTCACAAGAGCAGTACAGAGCAAATGTGTTTAAAACTGATGAAGCGGGGACCGCTGAAAGGATCACCCCAAGAACCGTAGCCTACGTATTGCCAGGGTGACAGAAAGCGTTCAGGTGACACGTGACAGGCTTATGCACCCGGGGTGAGGAGACCCCCAGGTCCACGCAGACCTGAGCTCCTCCTTCATGAGCCAACACAGTCCCTGCGGTGCCAGCAGTTTAACACCGAGATAAGAGATGTTCTGTCCCCACACAAGTAAGCTCTGCCCAGGTTTGGTTCTTTTAATAAGCTATATGTAATTATAAATGAACTTGTGGCTTGACATTTTAAACCTTATTTAACATCTATGCCATTTTTCAACAGCAAGTCGAAAACCATAAATTAAAATAGCGCAGAGCTTTCAAGTCTTTGCTTTCCATCACTACCTCATTGCCTCAGGAATTAGTACAACCCCAGGGCAGTAGCATTTAGATATCTAAGTAACAAACACAGCAATTTCAGAATTGCCATTACTGCTGTTGATGCAGTGAATTCGTACTCTGCAATGAGCCTACTGGATTACAGATGGAAACCAGCTCACTTGGTGCACAAAATGGTAGACAGGGATCTCAAACTACAGTAGGCTTAAACACAAAGAAACCTTCCCAAATTTCAGAAGTCGCTTCCAAGAATAAAGGAAGTCTTAAAGAAGTTGTACATTATATTTAACAACATAATGCTCATCAAGTAAAACGATTCGTGCACTAATAACCAGCATGAGCTTCTGGGAGAGTAATCTCCACATGGAAATTCCTAGACTCCAGTAGCTCTTATACTGGAGAGAAAGAACTGTCTTCTGCATGGAAATGGTTAATTTATGCAAATAAATGCTGCTAAAAGCAGTAGATAGCATGCATGTCAATAGCCGAACAGCTTTCTGAGGTGTGCACTCCATGATTAAAGCTAACATCCCAAGACGCTCGCGCCTTGCCAGCACTGTTAGATTTAGCACGTGCCACCAGGCAACTTACTGAGGCAGACGAAGGGAAAGCGGAGATGTTTGCAGCTGTTTGTTGTGGTTTAATATATGTCTTTTATAACCTATGCCTCTTTAAAACCCCACTTCCGCACCTGAAGACATTATTCTAAATAATTGTCTTTTGACTGTAATAATTGCTCAAAACCCTTTGACCAAGTTAAAGAAAACATGCTGAAGCCTTTCTGCCTAATGTCACTGAGAAGAGATGAGCAGCCAGGAAAATACAATTAAGGTATAAATGTTTTTCTAAGACAAAGAGAACTAACTTTCTCCAAGTTAATATGATTTTTCAGAGTACCTGTGGCACAAAGGGGAAACGCGCAGCGCTGGAAGAAGACACCTGCCACCAAACCAACAGAAGAATTTCAGACAAGAGTCCCAGATTGATTTTCCCAGAGTACTGCCATATAAGGCACACACTGGTGCTGACTTCCCACTTTCACACCCAAAATAAAACCGTGTAAGGACTGATACTACTTAGACACATTATGCAAAGTTTAGCATTAAGCTGTATATCATCAAGTAAGAACAGATATCAGAAAGCACACAAAACTAAATGAAAAAGTTCCATTTTCAACTACAAAAGCAAGCATTTGTAGATGAATGCATGTTAAAAAACTGCTGCTCCTGCTACACTAAAGAAATCACTATTTAACACAGTCTATATTCAAACCCGGACTGCGTGCGAATATGGCTTTCAGGTACTATATGGAGTTCATTGAAATATGTGCTAGATAAAATAAATATTTTAAAGTTTGACAAGTTCCTTGCTCCTGTGCTGTAAGTTGCGGCCTCTGCATTAGTACATCACAGTGTAAATGCACAGAGGGAAGGCTGAAGTTAATTAACGCCCCGAGATGCCCACGCTCTGCCCCCAGCAGCTCTGCCGCGGCTGCCCGCGGGAGCGGGGACAGAGGCCGGGCTGTGCTGTGTCCCCTGCCAGCAGCTCTGCTCGTCCCCAGCCGCACAAGCCCCAGCTCTGTGCACCCCGGGGGGCAGCTCCCCAAGGTGACACCCCCCAGCCGCACCGTAGGGCTGGCACATGGGGACAGGGCCCCAACTTCCACTTTCTACGGCCCCCCGGGCTCACAACATGAACAGAAACTGATGTTGCTCCCCACAGAGGGGAAAGATATTTAACAATGCTGCCATCCCAGTTACAGCTTAAAACCTATGCGTATTGCCTTTTCTTAAGTAAATAATTTTGAAATTTATGTTCATATATATTTTAGTATATATATTTATTGCCAGCTTTTTCAGCCAAAGCACTTTTAATTTTTTATTTATTTACTTATTTTTAAATCTACAGTCATTTTAGAAGTGCCAGTTCTTTCTAAATCGATATAAATATGAAAACTGAACCCGGGCGGTCCCTGGCCCTGTGGCAGCCCTTGCCCAGTGCTGAGGATGGACCCTGCCGCTGCGCTACCCTTCTCCATTAATTAGAGACCAGCCCACCAGCCCCCCAAAACCAACCCATTTGCTTGAATTAGTACTTCCGTAACGAACACACGCAGCTCTCTCCCCCAAGGCTGACAGATGCCATTCAGGCAGATGTCAAGCCCATAACCCCTCGCAGGGAGCGGAGCTCAATGGTCTGCACGGGGTGACATCTGCTTGACTGGCAGATGCCCACGTATTTTCAAATACGCGCAGCTTTGTTGAAAAACCCTGTGTTTTTACATGAATTATGTTTCCTTAAAAAAAAAAAAGGAACAGAATTTTACCCATAATTTCATGCTTCGTTGTAGACACCTAACTGCAAGTTGTAGGAGCCCAGATTCTCAATTAACTTGGTATACAATTATCTATTAGACACTTTTCTCAAAGTGTTTCATAATTCCTCTTAGGAAACACATTAAAAACTAATTTTAAAAATTAAAAGTAACTTAAAATAACATTAAAAAAATAACTCTTACATGCCAAATAACCTGCATCTGTGAATTCACATTCCATTTTTAATTGTAACAGAAAAGAACAAGTGACAGCGATGAGTCAGGGTGCATTTCCTCTAGGATCATAATTAGCATCTGAAAGGGATGAAGTTTGCTTTAGATGATAAAACCTCACTTTTCTGGTGTTTTACACAATAGTCAGTGCATGATATGGTAGATGGTTTTCCAATGAGTGACTAAATACAAATTAAAGGCTTCTTTGATCTCTCGATGGTGGGCTTTGCGGATACAAAAATGTATGTGACAGGGTTTGTGGAAGGTGCTCAGGTCCAGTCTAACCTATTTAAAAGAAACCCAGCAGGAACTTTGTCCAGAGACTGACTCTTTTGGCACCCTCATTGTGCTGAACAGTGGGCCGCTGGCTGGTTTGCTGGGGCCAGCAGATGGTTGCGTTTGTTGTGCACCTCCACTCCGGCCCACATTTGCAGCGGAGTCTGGCTGGTAACGGGAGGGACGCGCTGGGCAACAGCACCTGGCGCTCCCGCTTCAAAGTCCAGCTCCAGCAGTAAGAAAGAGAATGAAGAGAAACCACCGAAGTAGTCCAGAAGCTCAACACGTTATTAAAAATGTAACAAAACAAAAAAAAGGCACAGTATATGACTTGACAGATGCCTGTCTGCAACTTTCAGTTTGCAGTTTGTTGAGATATTTTCT
The DNA here is from genome assembly GCF_964199755.1 of Larus michahellis. Classification (NCBI taxonomy): domain Eukaryota; kingdom Metazoa; phylum Chordata; class Aves; order Charadriiformes; family Laridae; genus Larus; species Larus michahellis. The sequence goes on from NC_133930.1 coordinate 820,646, forward strand.
TCCTTTACAGTGTAAGCCTTGGAGTAAAAAGTTATAGTGACACCCAGAAAAAAAAAATACATCACCTAGGAACTAATTTAAAACTACTTCAAGTAGTTAGATGGTACCAACACCAGAAAGTCTAGACAGTGCGGGTAAAATAAGAATTGCTCAAAATATGAGAAAATGCCATTTTCCGGGTGCATTCCGGGTACTGCTGTACTTCAACGGCAGCGATGCTGCGGTACGATACACAACAAATCACAACAAACACAATCCCTGCCCTTACACTACTGATTCTTTAACACAGACACAATACTGTCACTGATTAATACTGTCACTATTTTTAAGTTTAGAGTAAGGGTTAATCTAGCAATATTTCTTGCTTCTGACTTTGCCAGTTAAAGGACAGTTATTGCTTAAAAAAAATACTACTCATCATGCACAAAAATGGATTTGTGAGTATCGACAGAAGAGACTTAAAAGATTAAATTTTGAAGTTGATGAACAGTTACCAGCAGCATTCCTAGATTTTATTTTCCATATAAACCTTTGTAAGTGCTGGACCTCTCTCGTATCAGAAATAAGTGCCCGTGCCACGCACAAGTGAGAGGGGAGAGTGTGCTTGACAGAGGCTCCTTGTGGTTTCACAGCAAAACAAAGGGTATTTTTACAGCACCTATTTACTGCTTTACCCTGCCACAAGACATTTCCAAACACATCCTTCTCTCTCTGTGCAAGGGATCAGCAGGGGACAAGGAGAAGGCTGACCATTATTTCTTCCCGCTCTGTGCACTAACATGTCGTGGCAGCAGCAGGAGAAAACGGACTGGATCAAACAGTAACCCTTATCTCTGCAGCTAAAGCAGTCCCCCACCTCCCAGCCTTTTAGAATGACAGATCCTTCGGAATAAATTCCATTTCAATTCAATTTCCCACTATCCTGATGCAGCAATTGACTGTGTTGTATCACAGTGTTTCTTAAAATAGCAAATATTTATGTAAACTCAAGCAGAAGTGAGTGACAATTGTATCTATTACTGTTTGTTTTTATGGAAATACCAAAACAGAATAATTGGTCCAACAACAGAGTATTTAACTTTGTTACCTGTCAGGCACCTGTTGGAGCGCTGCCATTTCACCAGCAAGACAGGTTAAGGGAGGTGTCGGTGCCGTGTTTCTGTTCCCCAGGGCAGTGTCCCTCCTAGGAACAGGCACAAGAGCCGCCACAGCAGCCTGTACCTCGGATTTCGCACCCACCGACATTTTATTTTCATGTAGCTATTCAAAACAAAGTGTAAAAACCCCACAAACTGTTTATTTTCAATAGCAGACACCAGTTTTTGTAATCAAACTGATTAGGTGGCCCAAAATCCATTTGCTAAGGTGGGAACGAGATGCCAAGGCCATTTAACCCTCTCTCCCCGACAGCCTTGTGTCTTACATCAAACTCCTCCACATCTCCCAGAACGGGACCAAACCCTGCAGCAGAATCTGGGCTGGCACCTGCTCCCACCTTGCACACACGTCCGTGGCCCCACTGCTTCAAATGGTGGCAAAAGATGGGGCCAAATGAGTCCCAACACGAACCTCTTTCTCCAGCAGAGCAGCAGCAGCTCGGCTGAGCCCGTGGCTGCGGGAAGCACAGGCTGCTGAAGCGGTCCAGGTGCAGGTCTAACACAGAGGGACAGTTCTGAAAACCTTCTATCTAAAAAACTGAGGCCGTCTACACTTCTAGCGTCTTTTTAGCCGAGGTGGCTGTCTGACATCAGGGCTCATGGAAAGGGGGGAAAAATGTTTTAAAAAAATTAGCATTTAATTAGAACCAGGGATGGGTTTGTGCTTTGCAAGTGTCATTGTCAACACTAACATGAATAAGGTCATTCTTACAAAAGAAGGGGTTCAAAAATAAAAAAAGAAGGAAGGGGTTCAAAAAGAAGGGGTACAGAAAAAGGGTAGTGGTGGAGTCACCGTCCCTGGAGGTATTTAAAAGCCGGGCAGACGTAGCGCTTCGAGATATGGTTTAGCGATGGTTTTTGGCAGTGTTGGGGTGATGGTTGGACTCGATCTGAAAGGTCCCTTCCAACCCAGGCAATTCTATGATTCTAATATGTGATTGCCACAGAAAAATCCCCCATTATGCAATGCTGAAGAGGCTGGCGGTATTATCCAGGTTAGTGGAATAGATATTAGAATAAGCTTTTCATGGCAAGAGTCATCTTTCATTGCATGTGGCACCACCAGCAGCAAGGTCTTAACCGAAACCTGGCGCTCCTGTTACAACACGCAATACCCAACGCCATCGACTGGGCAGTCGCAAAAGTCTGGAAACATCTACAGTTACCCTGGGAATTAAAGAATTAAGTAATTCTAAACTTGCTAGAAATTTCTGTTGAGTAGATATAAGAGTAATCCATGCAATATTCAGAATATATATATAGATATATCATATTGTGCCCCAGTACGTTACTGATTCCCATTACTAAGCTCATGCTGCACAGCTCAGACAAACACTTCTGCAACCTAGAAGTTACTTCCTTGAAGTTCTTCATTTCCAAAACAGCCCCACACAGTAAACTCAGTGGATTTTTAAAAGACAGTCTATTTATGCGGTTCTACCATTTGCTTCGTAAATAAATGAATGTGTCAGAGGTAGCGACGCACTACGATGCTGCCTTTCTCACAGCCGCGGGGACATCTGACCATTTATCCCTGCTACGTGCGCAGTCACATCCTCCTTCTACTGCCCCTGCAGTCGCTGCTGCACTTGGGTTGAAACAAAGACAAATATTCACATTTCCAAATATGTAACAGTACTATGTTGGTGGTGTCTTGTTGTTGTTGGTTTTTTTTTTTTCCTTTAAAGTATTCCGCTCTTCCTTTAATTATTGGAAAAACATTTGGATAGCTAAAATAAAACTTAGATGCTATCATGGATCCTAGAATTACACCGAAAATACAAATAGATTACAAATTGCAAAATTAAAAAACAATTTGAAAAAGCCAGTTTACCATCATGATGAACTGTAAAATTTTGACTACTGAAGACAGTAGATTTTATGACCAACTAGGAAAAAGTGCTGTTGTCCACATGTGAATTATTTAAGCAAAACATTTACTCTACTTTTAGTTATCCAGAAAAGCCTTTCAGGCATTAAAGACAGCAATAAATACTACTACATGGGAAGACTACTCTTGCATGTATTTTCAGTGCATTTGAAGATAGTGCCAATTTTCTAAATAACTCCTGCGTGCGTGTTTTGAAGTGCTTAAGAGGCACGGTAGTGTATTACTGAAGTCTTTTCCAGCACCAGGCTTCAGTGCTTTTCAGCTAGCTAAGCTAAAAGGCTTTAATCTCTAAAAGGACTGATGTGAAAGTGATCCTTTTAAAAAATTATTTGGATAAATGAAAGCATTTGGCAAATCGCAATTTGAACTGAAAAAAATCCTGTTGACCACTGCACACCAGCATTACTTTGTACAATCAATAAATATTAGCCTTAGTAGGACCTATAGAAAGAAGCTGCATCTTCTTTTTTTCTAAAAGAAAGTTAAATTGTCGCAAAATTTTTTTTGTATTCTACCAACACAAGACCAATTGTATTCAATTGTAGAACAAAATTTCATCTTTACTCAAGGTACTTTTTTAAAGCTCAACTGCTTTTAAAAACAGAAACACTTTCTCTGTAAGTAGAATTGTTACTACCACCAGACTCTACCAACATAGCAGATAGCTTTCTGAAAGCCTCCAAACTCAACAGTCTAGCACATAGCAAAAAAAGCCATACATAATTTGAAACTTACTCCACTACAGCATCCCATCTCCAGTTTCTTTCCCGTGAAGAGAACATACAACACTGGAGGGGCAAAAAGCTGTCCCAGATACAACACCCAATTGTTTCTAACGCTGCTATTGCTAAAGCTTCCAGAAGAAGAACCAGAAGGTCTGTAAGAGCCAAGGAGATGGTGGGGTCCATCCTCCACTCATTGCTGTTTCTCGACAAGTCCTGCATCGTCCCCCAGCTGCTAAAGGTGTTCCCAGCATCCTTCCTCCCTCTTGCCTGTTTCCAGTCAGCCTTTATTCTTCAAGAACTACAAGCTAAACACGTCAGTTGCAGGCAGACTTAAAAACTCAAACCACATACATTAAAATATAGAAAATGATTCAGAACTAACGCAATAATATTAGGGCAGTTACAGTTAAGCAGGTACGTAGTTTTTGTCTACAGCTCTTTTCTACTTTCGAATAACTTCACTTCTAATAGCTCACACTTCTTTATAAAGCAGCCTTAGTATTTTGTTTTCTCATGAAAATTCGCTATTTGGCAGAAAGCATTCCATCTCCTTTGCACAGTTCCTATTGTGTCAAGAAATAACATATTCATTACATTAACGCTCACCTGCCGCAATGTCATCATCAACCAGATCGTGCTCCTCTTCCTGGACTTTTGCTTCTGTCCCCGATGTGTCCGGGCTTGCAGTACCAGCCTGAGCGGCTTCCGTGGTCACTCCAGCTGAAAGAAACAACCCAACACCAAAGTCAGTGATTTTGGTAGGTAGCATCCTTAGATCGGGGAAAAAGGTAATTATCTTTTGATATTCTGAACTATGCAATGTAATTCAGACAAAGCAAAGAGCAGCTATTTCTGGTTTCCCTCCATACTGTATGCAGACTTTTCACAAACCTAGCCTTTAAAAATCTTTTCCACACTGTAAATCTCTTCTGTATTTTCGTCTTTTTCTGCCGTCTTCTAGCGTCATTAAAAATATTACATACACATTATTATACACTAACAACTTATTGAGCCACAAAATGCAGAGTTCCAGCAGAACTTCTCTTACATCTCCTCTCAACACTTCATCTCTCTCGCCAAAAAAAGTGCGGCTTTTCCAGGCTACCTTCAGAGTATATTAATTCAGCTGACTCATTCCGTCTCATTTGAGTTGGGATGCACCTGTTAGTCGCTATTAGAAACTACACGACGGACACCAAATCGTGCCATGTAACACCACGTGATTAGAGTTGTAATTCACCGGTTTGTACTCTGCCAGTTATAATCTTTGATTATTCCCTACAGGAGCCTTACCGCAATGCAATCAAGGCATTACCAAAAGAAGTGTTCTGCTAAGGGACTTTGCATTAAGGCCCCGTTAAAAAGCAGGACCATGGCCCTTTGTCACACCAACCATTTCAACCAGAAGTTCAGTCACGGTAGATGGCTCTGCCCTGCAGAGGGGAGCGCTGAGCGATGGCCTGGCAGCGCGGAGCTGCCCGCCGGACCTGCCGCTGCTCCTCTTCTGCTCCCACATCGTCTGTGTGGAACCTACACCGCTTCCCTGCTCAGTAGCGTTCACGTGACCACTGGCTAGTCTTCTCCAAACAGCTGAATGTCATCGATAAATGGAAAGGTGATGGTATCATAATAAATCACCGGGGGGAATCTATCAGCTGTGTACAACAAGGCTTGCAAATCCACACCTTCAAGCCATCTAACTCTGGTTCGTCTAAACCAGTCCAGAACATTAACACTCTCGCAAGTATTCCAGATTTTAAATTTTTTAGTACTGTTTTTAAATACCAACTATTCATGGCAAAGTAATTACTTAAAACAGACTGATTGTCTGACAGCAGTTTCTAACCTTACTCCGACATACCTCTTTATTAGTAAACTAGTACCTTTTAGTAACTTTCTGAACGTCCTTCCCGTTGTGTCAAATGTATAAAAAACCCAGTGACAACAAATACACAACCAGACTGGAACACACTGCTGATTCAATAGCGTATCACTTCATTAAGCATGCCGGCAGGGCTGCACAGGGATCACATGCAATTACAAATTGCACATGAACCTTATGCAGGACAATTTGAAAAATACGGAGTTGACTGTTACGGTGCAGGTGTCGCAGCCCGTGGAGTCTTCAGCTTCCACACCTGCCCCCCCCCACCCCCCGGCTAGGATTCCAGCACCGCTTTGCCAAAATCCTTTCTGGTCTTCACCGTCAAGCACCAGCTGTTTTCTAACAGCACTATTTATTTGTGTGTACCCACCGGAGTTGGCCAGTGTGTCGAGGGGGAGAGAGGAGGTTATGTTTTAAGCACTGCTTTGCATTTTGTGTCGCAGTTAGTAGAAGCAGCTGCTAATCTCTGCAGGCACAGTGAGCATCTACCTCTTCCCTAAACATCACTGCAACAGTCTAAAATCCTTTCATTTCTTTCCACATCCAGGGAAAGGCAAAAGAGTTTGCATACCTTTTGAAAACTGTAGTATGGATGCTCTGACCGAAGAGCTTTTATCTCCGAGGAGTATTTTCTGAGGTTGAGCACCCAAGCTGGTAGAAGCCAAGGGTCTAGCGCTCCCTAAACAGTAGGTTTAAGCTGGGCCAAAATTCAAAGCCCTTGATTTATTTACTTATTACCTCACCTCTTTCCCTGCTTTCTAGCCCTTAGTTGCTCAGAAGAGGCTGATTTGCCTTATTAGATGCGCTACATCTTTCTAAAGAGCTTCACGGTACTAGATAGAAAGCAATGGTGCGAAGGGAGTGCCTTTGCATGAGCTGATTCTAACTACAGTGTATACAAAAAATTAGAAGAGTTTCTTACATTTTTATTTAATTGTATAAAATTGTAAGTAAAAACGTATTTAGTCAGAATGATTAAACATTCCCGCCAAAACACTGAATAGATAAGGCCAAAAGGGGAGGAAAAATAACCATCACGCAAATATGCCAGCCAATAAATTATCATTTCCTCTCAGTGAAATCCAGTAAGAAGGAACATGTATTCTGGATACAAGTGGTTTATACGTAATTCACCAGAAGTGTCTTAGAAGTGAAAAGATCATAAAACTCTGAATGTATTAGAAATAAAATGGTTAACATATTAGAAAAATATTGGAAAATTAAGATATACTTGTATTATAAACTCACGCCATTATTACAATGTACTACTTACTGCAGCATCCTAAACTCATTATTCATTTACTACATTAAAATGTTGTAGCACAAAAATATTTGCCTTACTTCTTTGTGCTCTTTTAAGTCAAACCTTGAGCGAGGAAGATGATCAACCACATATATAAATAGCAAAGTCTTTGGGGTCCAATCAACCTAGCCTTACTCAGTGAAAACTCCCATTTAAATCGATGGAAGTTTAATTACGTTTTCCTCCATTAATCTGGCTTTAAATAAAATTTTCTAACAGAAATATAAGTCTACCAGAAATACATTCCTAAAACGTGACAACAGCGTGTTTATTATAGACGTTTCATATTTATTTTGTTTTCCAGTGATAACATGGATTATTATTGGAGTAGAGATACACAATTTAAGGCTATCTGCTTAAATTTCTTTAATCTCATGCTGACACATTTAAGATTTTTACTTAAAAAGAAACTAATTTGGTACAAACGTTTACCTGAACGAACTGGATGTTAGCAATACGGGAGGCAAGAGAAGTGCCTGTGCTCAGTGTCGGGGCAGGATGTGTTGGAGGAGGTGTCTGCAGCGGCCGGGCAGTGGGTGACAGCAGCCTGGCCGCCTCGCATTAATTCACCCCGTTCCCATCCGCTCCGATCGATGCCGGGCAGCTCCCAGTGCTGCCTGCCTGCCGGCTCCAGCCGCATCCCACTCCCACACAAAGGCTGGGGCAAGATAACCTTTTGCTTTCCATCAAAGCCAGAGCAGCCATTTTTCTATCTGCACTAACATCACATATTTAAAAATATATCTGTCCCTCCAGGGCTCGGCGGACAGACCCACCACCAAGCGCTGCTTTAATTCACAGAATGTGTTTGACACTGAAGATAGCCCTCGCTCTTAAAAACAAGCAGGTAGAAAAAGGCAGTAGCATTTTTCCCTCTTTGAACCTTTCCTGCCAACACATCTTAGAGGCGAACGCCCCACGGACTACGCGGCATTTCAGAGACAACCGTGTGCTGTGAAAGCGAGGAGCAGACGAGGCCACAGCAAATATTTACAGTCGCATGACATAATCTTAGTAGATACAAGATGAAGCTTTGAAAGCTTAACTGTTTTCCTCCCTCTGGGAGCCTGAAAAACACCAACACCCACAACCTCCCTCCCAGGTTTAATTCATAGCATCACTTACACAGCCATTCCCATTCAACGGGGGGTCAACAAGCCGACGTGCCAATTTTGGATTTGAAGGCACAAATAAAACAAAGATTTATTGTCCCTCCCTACAAGATGTTGTGAAACAAAGCCCAATGTGTCCAAAACACCTGCACTGCAAATCGCATGAAGCAGGAGGCGTGCGGGCAGCTGGAAACCAGCTGCTTGGAGCAGTGAGGTACCAGGGCCCACTGCAGTGGCCCTCGCAGCACGAGTGGGCACTGTGCTGGCACCCACGCCAGGGAAAATAACATCTGCTTGGCTTTCTCCCTCCTCCTCCAGCCCACCCGCCACACGGGGACAATCAGCTCTCTTGCATCAGTTAAAAGATGATTGAGAGATAGCCCTATGCAAGTTTGCCTGTCTTCCAAGTCTCCTGAACGCACTGTATGAAGACACCAGGACACACACCAGTCGCTTGATCTGTACCAGTAAGGTCATGTCCCAGAACTGGTATTGGATCTGAGCACCTATACGGGAAAAGATTTCACCTCTGATTGCTGGTACCACACACTCGATTCATTCCGGAGCCAGTTAAATGCATATGACAAAGTATCTCATATCAGCAGCAGGCTTCTATGAGCGATTACCATGTCTTTTAATTAAAACAAAACCTGTTAATGTGCAAGAGAAGCACTATTTCTACACCGTGCATATAAAAACCATTGCAGAGTAGTAACATACGCTGGACACAGAAATATGCTGATAATTTATGCCCATATATCAAGAAGTGAAATTGGGAGAAGTGGAGGATGAAGGAATCAAAGCAGTATTTCTTTATCTTTCATATTTCTTCTCCTTACCTTTCTAGCACAAAACTATACTGTTCAGAAATCCATTGCATGTATTTTGTCCACCCTAAATAACTCTTATCACCTTCAATTCCTTCACAGACCTTTAAAAAAACGTCATTTTTTTATTCATGTCTTACAATGTAACTAATATATACACTTAACTCTTTATTAATAACTGCAACATTTGTAGCTCCTTATTTTGTTTCTCTTTTCTGATATCATAATTATTCTTCTTCAGAGTGTCAGCATCTTTGTGTATGTTCATACAGACAACACAATTAAATGCCTTCTCAGTCCTGTCATTCAGGAGAACCAGAAATTCTGGAACCTTAATTTACATAGTTTTCAACACTGTTAATATAAAAAAAAAATAATTTCCAATTTGCTAGTCATAACCTGTTTGAAAGATTTTCAATATCAGCGCTTTCCCAATATTGAACATTTACATTCATTCAGCCATGCTCAGCTGATTCCTCTATTTCATATTTTCTTCCCCTGTTTTAAAACTTTCATGTTCTGATAGATAAACACATCCTAATTTAGTGTTAAAACAAATGCTATGCTTTGATTTGCTAAGGCCTGACAGAAGCCAAACCACTGCTGGATGTATACTTACTTGTAGTGAATGCAAACAAAATAATCGAGTTTTTTCCTAAACCAGTCAGTCCCTGACTATTGCTATAAAACTGCATGCCATGCTTATAACATGAGCACAAACATAAGCACAAGAGGCAGAAAGAATATTATCGTTCCAACAAATGCACATGTGAAATAGAACTGGATGATTTACTCTAACATTTCCAAGTGTAATTGTTTAAGTAACGAGGCGTACCAGAAATAGCAAACTATCGGAACTAATATGAATTACCAGTTGTTTTCAAGTACGTTAAAAGTAAGTTCCTTTTTTGGAAACAGTCAGCGGCCAAAACAGGCACTGCGGAGTGGTTTATATCCACTTCCCCAACACAGTTATGTCCATAACCTTGCACCCAACAAGGTCGTTCAGCATCACTCCAGAGAAAAGAAATTCGTAATCGTCAACAGTTGCTAGAGCAGCTACTCCTGAGAGCTAAGGGCAGCTATAGCTGTATTCTACGAACTGAGAATAACCAGCCTCAAGAGGAGATCAATTCAAAAATACTTCCCAATATACAAAACGGCACAAACATCAAGATAACAAGATGAATAAAGGCTCTTTGGCATGCATATACAACAGACTTTCACTTATCATTCCCTGCTCTGCTGCACACCTAACTAGGCAACAACCTCCCCGTAATAAGGCAAATGCTACATGGCTAAAGGCTGTAATTAACAACAGCTTAGTCTTACCAACAAATTCTCAACATTGCTTTAAAGTACTGTGTTCCATGTAATTTATGCACTCAATTTAGATTTAATAAGATTATTACACATCTCTCAAAAATCAATTGGTATTTAATAGAGATCTTTCTCTGAATAGAAACTACAGCCTTCAGTGGAAAAAGAATCTCATTTTAAGGAAGATGAACACCTACAACTTAAAAGCAAACAAACATTCATGAAAATATACACGTTTTCTGGTTTGTTACGTGAGGTAGATGCGTCTGGACATTATTCTCTAAAGGCAAGTATCTAGATGGGTAACTAGTGGATGGAGTATCTCACGATGCTGACAGATCTTACAAGAACACACTCTTAAGAGTCTGTACAACCTCTGCTTTAATAACAATGAATAAATAAAAATAGCTATTTTGGAGAAAGATACAACAGATTAAATAGTGGTCAGTAGCTACTGAACTTATCTGGAGAATAATCTTTACCCAGTATCTCCCTGCAGCGGCTGGCAACCAATGGCTTTGAGCATCAGATGGTTATCAGCCTCCGATGGACATACGCTGCACAACCCTGCATCAGCTCCTTTCATACTCTTGGGATGACAAACCACCTCTTTACAACAATTTCTATAATCTAATTATACATTCTTTGAAAAGGAACGCCAGTGTTTTACTGCCGGTACTTGGAATTTTATCAGCCCTTTTCCCAGCAGGTTTCTACCCCAAACCCTCTCAACAGCAGGCATAGCCTTTCCAGTCCTAGGGATAAGTACCGAAGTATTCCATTTACCTAATCACCATTAATGACCTTAAGTGATTTCGTGATTGTGAAATTACTTTGAAAATTTCAAGAAACTTTTCTATATAACCCTAGATTTTTCCTCCAGATTTTCCCCCTAAATTGCAGCACTGTTCATAATTTTGTGTACAAAATGCCTTTTTTGAAAGAGAGTTATTTTCAGCATTGCTTACGTGATATAACGCTGTCAATGTACTGCGGTAAATAAGGAGCCCAGGCATCAATGGTTTCTTTCCGACCCGCCTGCTCGATTCTTCTCAGTTCTGCCAGCAACAAGGCCTGGGCAGCTTCTCTCACCTGCAAAGCCAACAGGAACGTCATACAAACTCAAATATCAAATATTTGCCAGTATGCTTTCAGTGTAATTTATCAAGAAGAAAAAACTTCTACAGAAAGCTAAACTGAGCTTTTAGGAAAACCTTCATTTTTTCTCATCCCTCTCCACCGTAAGCCCAGAAGCAAAATAACGATGAAGAAGGTTTCTCACTCAAGGAAATAAGGCTAAACCTTTTGTTTGTGCTGATGCATTGAAAGGCCACCAAATTTCTAGTTTTCTAGAAGCAATTTGTAATCCCCCTTCTCTACAGCATTCCCAAAGTTGGGTCCAAAATTCCAAGTGTGCAATATGTAAAGTTTTTCTAAGCATCATGAATGTTGCAATATAAACGCAAAACAAACAAACAATCTTAAGAAAAAAAATATTTTTTCACATGACATTTACTCATTTACTACACATGGAATATTGAACAATGAAAGCAAATGAAAATATATAAACACAATCATAAATAGAAATGTTATTTTCAGTCTAAAAGACTTAATGTACAAGGAAACAATTTGATCATGGTAAAATAAAAAATTGTGGGCAACCAGAATATAAATAACGCCACCCTGACAGCTAAGGGTATCAGGTAACTGGATGTCTGTTGCTTACAAATTTTAATGAGTTTCAAAGTAATTAGCCTCCCAGGAAACCATCTCACAGTATATCCCATCTAGCAAAAGAACAGGTGATCAGGCAGCAAAAACCATATTCCCAATTAAGTTAGAGGACCGATGAGGGTCCTCAGTCCACGGCCCCGCTCTGGTCCTGTGTTCCCTCTCGGAAAGCTGCACCGTCAACACATTTTTTGCCAGAACAGCACAGGTGTAGTCTTAAGGCCCACCAGTCATTTATCAAACAGTTGGGTGACAAACCATTTACTGCCTACTGTATACATGCTCCAAAAAATAAAGCGACTCAGCAGTCTCTTGAAAAATACAGGGGAGGGTTTTTTAATCCTAATAAGATTCTTAATGGAACCATGGAAGTTTTTAATCCAATAATATATTTAAAAAAAAATACGTATAGTATCCAGAAGGTGAAAAAAGAAAAGATACATATATTTAGACACAACAACTTTTTCAACATTTTTGACAGGTTAACTGGAAAATTAACTTACTAAATCTGAAATAAAAACTGCAGGAACTTGTGTCAGAAGATAATTATTTTTATTTTTTTTTCTATTAAGGGAAAACGCCATCAGTAAGAGACAACATAAACCCCCCAAAACCTAGCAGTACAAAAATACTACTGAAATCACCTCCAAGCATCGATCCTGCCACCTGCGAGCCAGCATCTCCAGCAGAGGAGGTCGGAATTTATCCAGCCCCAACAGGTCAGGGAGCATCACACAGTGCATAGCAGCGAGCTGGCTCCACCCTGTTCAAACACATCACAACCGGGAGATAAACATAATCAACACCAAAGCAATTTTCAGTTTGAAAATGCCATCAAGTACATTTACATTGGCCACTGCCTGGTACACAGTAGATCTTCAGGAGAGGGTGGGACAAAGAGGGAGAGAAAAAAAAAAAACCACAGAACCAATTTTGCAGCAGAACAAGAGGATTGTTTCTTCTGCCATGGGAGCCTGGGGCTCACCCCACCACGAGCTGCACCCCGTCTTTACCGATCCCAGCTGAACCTCAGGGTTCAGTGCATGTACTTTCTGTATCGGACAGGAACAAGCTCTTCCAGGCAGAAATCCTGCCTCCTGAACAAGCTGCTCAGATCTCAAACACATGCAAGGAGCAAATGAGACAGCAGCAGCGGACCGCCTCAAATCGGTCCTGATTAAACACAAACATCCCTCTTCCTCCCCCGCACCTCTCAAAAGGACTTCAGTATCTAGTTGGGCACTTGGATTTTAAACTTGCAGCCTTAAGAATATACTCAACAACCATTCTCAACACAAAAAAGTCCCCAACACATTATGGCCAATTTTTGGCAAAAGTATAAGCCATGGTTCTGAGCGCAAGATTTAGAAGCCCTGTTCAAACCATAATTAGCATTATTTATCATGATCTTTAATATCCTACATGTAAGTGTGATATAATTCAGTTACAGAAAACTTAGCATGTGAACTACCACTAGAAAGATTACATAGAATTTTCTGTCCCTCTTTAAAACGTATGCAAATACGTGCAAGCCTGTGTTTGTCTGCTCGCCTTATCTCTCCATCTAAATCTGAGTTCACTGTGCTTACCTTGGGGGCACTCATCCTGCCAGCCTGCAATATTGCCTAGGTAAATCCAGGAAAGATAAACTCAAACAACATAGCTTGTAAAAATGCTTGTAAAGTACGCAAAAGAATGCTCTACATTGACTTGAGAAACCAGAGAAATACTTCAGGTGAGCGTATAGATCTATGGTTTGAGATTGTGAGCAGTACTGAGCAGAAAAATCTAAACATTTTAACTAATAAAGCTCTTCATGGTGCTACAAGAAAAGAAATCATTATGTCAATTTTCCTTAAAGAAAAATGGATTAAAAAGAGGAATTTCCAATTTAGGAGAGTGCGTTTCTACTACTTGAGGTGCATGAAAGCAGGAATTTATAGTTTAGTAATACGGCATAAGAATTCTGATTTAAAGCAGTTTGCCAATAGGAATACAAAGGGCTTTTGTTCGTTTGTGCCAATCTTGTTGGCAGAAAACATTCTTCATAACGCAGACAAACATTTATTGGGGGGGGGGAATCAACCCCAACACAAAACTCAAGTAGTTTAAATGAACACTACATTGTCATAAGCATCAAAAATAAAATTTAAGTGACATGTAACTGATTTTGTTTGTTTCATTTTGAAAGGAGCAGTACGTTTTCAGTCTTTCAGTTTGTAAGGTGGCCTACGGAGCGCTGGTGCCCCCTCCTCTCAGGAGCGGGCGGCCCATCCCGCGCTCATCCCGGCGGGTGTCTGCCAGCTCCGGCTGGGACACGCCATGCGGCTCGTGAGTCCTCTCCTGCACATGCTGCCGACGGGTAAAGCCACCTGCCTTTTCCCTACCTACAATGGGCTGAGGTTTTATGTCAAAAGAGCAAACCCCAAAAAGATCCGGAATGTCATCTTTGATACACTAGTTGAGAGCTGAATTTACAGACACTCCAAGACACGCAGTCTGAAGCTGCACACCCTCTAGCAGTGTTAATCCCTCCTTTTTTGCAAAGAAAAATTCCTACATAGATCAACTTAAAGTCATGTCATAACAATGATAAGAGACATTAGTTGAAAGTAAAAGACAAATAGAAAAGTGAGGAAAGAATACCTTCATTGACTAAGAAACAGCTATGTAAAGCAGGAGCAGTGTCAGAGCCAGAGTGACCAGCTTCAGTGCTAGAAGAAACAGCAGGAGCAACTTGCAGAGGAAAGAAGAAAAAATAAAGAGAAAAAAAATAGGAAAGTGAGGAGAGCAGCTTCTGAAAAACAGATTAGTATCACTGAAGAATGAAAAACAAAACTGGAGGAAACTGTGATAATATTAAACTTAAAAAAAATTCTAGGTTTTACAAGGAGTGCAATGCCAGTGAGAGGAGGACATGCAACTACAGAGAAACACAGATACACTGACAGAAACCCGCACATTTTGAAAAGACAGAAGTACCTGTAAGGAAAGCAATTACAAATGTGTCTTTAGATAGCTAGATTGGGGTTGACAGCACAGCTGACTATGAATTTTAAAAACAGGAGTTTCACTGCTTCTTCTTGTGCTTTTCCCATATTTAGATAGATTTGGAGTTTGCACTACTCGTTAATTACCCCAGAAATAACCCCTTTTAAATCCAGGCTGCCCCATCTGTCACTCTAAAATGCCACAGAATGTATTACTGATGGCTAGGTTTGATACAGGTTCATTTTAAATGTCTCTGCATTCAAATAGTTTTAAACCTATACCAAAGAAAGGGCTGAGAATCTAAAGCAGCAACAGACAAAGTGCACTACGGGCAAGCGCACGGTTCCAGCGTGTTACTCCAAGTGGTATCCGTGACATTTATTTTGTGAACTGCAGCGTTTCTTGGTGCAAATGTAATTTAAAAGCATTCTAAACATTATACTTCCACTAATGCTTCATGACTTAGTATTATCACATGAAAAGACGCGCAGACCTTATGGCATACACATGCTACAAGCCGAGGTCAACGTGGAGATTTAGAGGTCACTATCTGACACTTCCTTCCTATAGAGAAATTACCATATGTCATGCACAAGCATCTTCAAATTAATCCCCCTCTTTTATTCCGTTGCAGAACAACAATGGGTTCAAGCTCCTGAACCGATTACGCATTGTCTTCTGAATGGTCTGTTTGCTTTTCATGCAGTGAACTTCTTTTGTCACTGTGGGACATCTGCATCAAAACTACTTTTTCCATACTTTCCACGCAAATACATCACGATGGCACGTGGGCAGTGATGGGACGACTAGCCTAAATGACTTCACGACAGCAAAACCTACTTTCAGTAGATGTATAAAAAAACCTATTTATTCTATGAAGACGATTGTTTGTAAAAACACAAGCCCATCCCACACTGAAACTAGAGCCTTACTCTGAAGTGTCTTTTTTGCCTCATTTGGCTGTAGTTGGCAGCTCTCTTCCAGCGTCAGTAATTAAACCACCGCTGCAATGGAAGCAGCTGTCCCAGGGGCTGAGCAACAGAGCCGTGCTCATCTCCGGACAAATACAGGTCACACTGATGGACATCAAGCATGTCATAACATGCATTAATTGTATCTCCAACTGATTTTTAAGAACAATAGCACTAGAAATACACGAGTAGCAAGATACCGCAAGTAGAGCACAAGGGGACGTAAAGGTAAGACGCGTAAGAAGCTTACGGCCTGAGAGTACCACTAAGAAGCAAACCCATCTTCCCCAAGAGCGTGCAAGACGTGCCACCAGACACAGAAAAATATGACAATTTTGGAACAGGAGTATTTTTCTCTATTTTTGACAGCACATAGAATTTCATTTTTATCAATTATTTCTCAGAAAGTTATAAATATTTCCACTGGGTAACTGAAGTACGTCTGCCCCAAAATTAGCAAAGCTATTTCAAAGGAAAATTGCAGAGTTATCATTTGGGAAAGAAAAACTATAATGGAGCAATATCTTTAAAAACAAAACACACACTGTCTCTGTGACAAGTATGTTTTTTCTCGTATTGCCTTTGCCATATAGACACCGTCTCTGAGAAACCCTGACCTTTCAAATAATTCTCTTTCAAGGAGGAAAATTAAACGTCTGCAAAAAAACGAAACAAAGTGAAAAAACAAAACCGAAACAGCCCCACATGTTGGGACAAGAACCATGATTATTTATTTTGTTTAATTTTATTTCAGCTTTTTGCTACTGACTGCTACTTCTCTATTTATGTAGCACCCTTGATCATGGAAAAAGCTTGATGCACACCACTCCTGAAACTGATTTTCCCTTTGCAACCAAAGAGCACAGTAAATTAATATTTATGTTTAGGAAAAGAATACACACATACATTCTCCCCAAGCCATTAAAAACCACGCAGACGCCATTCCCCTGTTATCCCCGTGGGCAAGTACCTCTCCTCCTCTCTGGGGCACCTGCGCTGCCTCCCCGTCGCCCCACGCTCTCCCCGGCAGTTCCCTTGCTCCTCAGTTTTCAGCTCAAGTCAGAATTGGCCACACCGCAGTGGTTTACATTTGCTTTAGGCCTTAAGAGTGGTAGCTCATTTGCCCCATCAAACAGCAGCTCTACTGAGAGAGCGAGCGAGCAGGAGGGTGCCTCCTCTTTCTCTGCCACCTCTCTGTGCTTCCGTGTGCTCCTGCCACCCACAAGGACCTCTAGTCCCTGCTCCGCTCTGCTCCAGTGGAAAATTCATGCCTAATCTTCTGTACATCCTTCTTTTACATCACAGGTTCTACACCTTGTACTTAACCTTTATTACACTTATGAAAAACACGATGCAGACTATTAAAGGACCCTTCAGAGTCATCCACTGCCATCTTTCCTAACTGCAAGTGATAAAAAAAGCAGCAGTGGTAGAAGCAGCGTTGAAGTAATTTCTTCATAAAAAGGAGAGGAAATGTATACATACTACTTAGATGTGTTTACCTTTATGCTTTAGTTTCTAACATACATAAACATTTTTGTATTAGTTTGTATAGCCCTTAATTGCAGACTTTAAACCTCTTACACCTCAACACCAGAATGTTTGGGAGCACATAAATATGCAAAAAATCCATTGTCAGGGAATGACTTCATGACAGTATCAGCACCTTATATTGATTTTTAGAAAGATCTTAGTCATTAAAATTTTTATCTAGAATATTACACTACATTTTCCTCCCACATAGAAGGTAGCAATGTTTTTACGACTTGCTAGCAAGGTGATAACTTTAGTGTCAAGAGCTGAAATGACATATCAAATTGTTCCAAAGCAAATGATTTTTACCTTGCTTAATTTGTCCTTGGGCTGCATGACTTGAAATTGAAGGGGGCGCCTTCACTTTTGACATTTCCGGAGTGCCTGGCCTAGGCGGCCTAAACACAAAGTGTACATGAAGGGGAAAAACAAGGAGGATAGGGGGGATAAAAAAAGAAAAGAAAAAAAAAAAGAGATTATTCGCTAAAGATGCTGTGACTAAACAAACTTTGAAAGGCAACCCGATCAAAAACAGTTGGTTTGACAGAAAAAAAATAAATATATATCCATCTCATTTACAATTCCTAGGTAAACTTACTTTCTAGTATTAAAAAGTCATCAGTATGTTTTTATTTATTTAGAATTTGACCTATTCATTATAAAAACTCTTTAAAAAACAATAAGCACTAAGAAAGAGGACAAAAATGGCCTCTCAGACCTACTGGCACATATGTTAATACACCTCCACGTTCTGTTAGAGCTGTAAGTTAGATAACAGAGCAACATCTTCATCTTGGCATAAAAAAATACTACATTCAAGAAAGAAGAAATACCCTCAGTTCCCTCTAAGTACCAAAGGTTTTCATAGCCATTTAATACATCAAAATCCCCAGTAAAATTAAACAAAATAAAATGTTGTATTAAAATAAAGACAGTTATGCCAAGTTCAAGGGCCTATTTGCCGTACCTGGTCGGACCTTTCTTCATGTGGTCTCCAATGAAGGTGGCGTTGGTCATACTCATCAGTGTGTTGGCCAGTGAGATAACAGAGAGGAGGTGCTGAGTGGTGACAGCACGTGATACACCATACGTCCCCTTTCCCAGTCCTTCTGTAATGGACATTTTCCTGCCTAACTCCACGCTATCATATGGCGGTTTGCCTACAGACTGGTTATAGCCAGGAAGCATCAGGGACATGTGGCCTCCTCTAGACAGGAGGCCAAAAGACACTGAGCAGTGTGGCTTGAGCATCCCAAGACGATCAAGGCAAAGCTCATCTAGAACAGAATTCAGGCCCCAGGCATGAAGACAGGACATAAAAAGCTTTGCTGTATCCATGGTTAGATTATATTCTAATAAAGTCAATGGTTTAGATTTGCTAGAGCGATATTCTGGGTCACCGTCTTCTCTTCTCTGTCTTATCGATTCTTCATCCTCATCTTCATCATCAAGAAGATGCTCTTTTATATTCTCTTTGATTGTTTCCTTGACCTGCTGGAAGAGGACGGCTGCTCGTTTACCAGTCAAAAAGGAGCCTCCTTTGTCAGACCCGCCAGAGGCTTTCTGTAAATTCTCCGGAGAAATGAGCGCAGTGTTGGGTCTGGAGGCCTCCTCCGTCAGCAGCTGAATAATCAGGGCTTCTACATCAAAGAACAGCACATGTATATCGGGATCTGTTAAATTAGTCTTTATAGCTTGAACCATCAGGGAGTTATGTGAATATTTAGGTAAATTCCCCTGAAAAAAAGAAAAAAAAAGGAAAAAATTTTGAAATTTCAATTTGATTACTTTCTTAACACTTTTCACAAAGGTAGTTCACAAATTAAGGAAGCTGTGGATGATTAAAGTTAGAAAACTCACATGGGGTATAAAACATGTTATGACAAACATTATGAAAAGATCAGTAAAGAATTTCACCGCAATTTTTACAACACCAGGAACGCCAGACTTGTAATCAAGTGTTACACCCCTAAAATATGGGAATTTCACAGAAGTTTATGAGACAAATAGAGCTCTCTAGATAAGACAAAAGTTCACATTTCTTTCTTGTGAATTCTGAAACATAACAGCTATGTGCTGAGGAAGAATAAAATTTCAATATTTAGTTATTAAACTTAAAACACATTGAATGCTTCCTATTTGGATACTGAAGTATAGCATCGATTTATGCCATTGGAAAATAAGCTAAATAAGCTACTAATAGATTTGTCCAGATACGCAGTTAGTGTGTCACTTGTTCACTCCACTACTTAAGTCCATCTTCTTCCTCCTTCCCTTCCTCTCGAGGGGAAATAAAAAAAAAAGTCAGAAAAGGAGACGACAAAAGAACATCAACATAAGTTTAAGTATTGTGAGAACTTTGTTCTCTCCATAACCAACACAAAATTATGCTCAAGTACTTAGTTTCCTCAAACAAATGAAAAAGAATCTTTTAACAGAAATAAATCCTGTTCAAATGTGAGTAAAATATAGGCTGAATGGTTTGTTCAGAAAACATCACCCTTTACTGAAAGTACAATTAGCCCTTAAGTTCTTAATAAACCACCAATAAAATTAATACAGTCAAGACTTCTAAGTCTTTTCTCAACTATAACTCAACTGCCTTAACATAAACTTTTTCAGCTTGGTAGTCTCTAAAAATTCTATTCTCTGTGGGCTTTTTTAAAGCACACTTTACAGCAGGATAGTTACTTCGAAATTAACAAGGCTTGCAGTTTTCATAGGTACACCATATATGTACTTACAAATAGGTATGCACAGGTATACACACACACTATAAATATATACAGACTATACAACTAACTAACATATACTATATACCATGCAAAAAATGGAATATTCTGTATATATACACTAATTTACAACAGGTTTTTACCCTATCCTATATACATCCTGATATATTGCTTCCTTTGTTCACTGCCAGGAAGAAACGTGCCCGTCTTACGAAGCCTTAAATAGCCTTGGGCCATAGGAGCGGGCACCACTGAAACTCTGCTGAGCTGTAAAACTCCATTTTTCTGCCAACACCCATTATCTTGCATTTTTCAACCCTTCTCGTTCTACTTCTGAACACTAGCAAATGTATTTATTACTATGAATCACAGAAACAAGCATATATTCTACTTAACATCCTATAACTGGAACACCGGACATGCATATGTACCATTTATTTTCTCTCAAGGACTTTTTTCAATACAGTAAGCGTTTTAGTCCTACGACTACTTGGCTGCTTTAACTTTTGTACAAATTTCGTAGCATGTGTTTGGAAACAGAAGTAATGTTTATATATATATATTCCTTTTCCGTTAGAGCTGTAAAGACCCCCAAAATGCTGTTGGGATGAAAGAACAGAATATCCACCACATTGTGTTCAATTATTGCTTCAGTGCATGAACCTGGTTTTGAAATAAGCATATTATTTTAATTCTCAAAGTCCTCATTCACAGAGATTTGTCTCTTGTAAAGCACTCTGCTTTTTCTGTGGCTATTAGTTACTGTATATCCCTGAAGAGTATAAGATTGCTTTTTGCAGTAAAAATCTTCAGAGGAAAGAGTAACCTCTCCAAAGTTTTATATTTGGAAACTGATGCCTCCAGAAGGGGCTCAGGTACCCTGACCTGCCATCGAGAGCAGCTGATGATCCAGAGCATGATTCTCAACAAATACACACAAATATTCCACATTACACTCATTTTGTAACAAACCAACCAGCCAAATACCAAAAACACACAGAGAGAGCAATCTTCAAAACATTATCAAAAGACACTCTAACAAAAAAAATGCAGACCTGCCAAAATCTTCAATACCATCTGCTATTCTACTAGAGTCAAATAATTTTTCATTTCTATCTTTCCCTGAATTAAAATTAACTTCACTTATGGAATGAAGTTAAGGTAGTACCAGAAGGAAAATTCACATTTGGTCACAGAGAATATGAAAGGAAAATTAAACAGAGACCATCCTCCTCACTCCCCGCTCTTACATCTCTTGGAGGAGCTGCAGCGCAGGCTGGCTCACCGTGCCAAACAGCCAGAGCCTAACGCAGCCAGCAAACAGCCAAATTCTGCTCCTTCCTTTCTGTGCTCAACTCAGAGAATGAATAAACTATGCTTACGAAATAAGTTTCCCATGAGAACCAAATAATGGGTAACTGAAACTAGAATAGAAATAATTAAATGCCAATAAATAATAGCTGAAAATTGTGTTCTACAAAGCACTGATTTACTGATATATTCCTTATTTATTAAAAATATCTAACTATTTTCTCAGAATGTAACGTAGGTAATTTTTTATGAAATGGTCGCTGGTAATGGTCACAATAGTAAAGTGAAAAGCAACGATATAACCCAAATATTTTAGCTATTAATCATCACTGATGGCTGGTACAGAACACATTTTGCTGTGCTATGTATAGTGACGGGTTTTGTCAGTGTTGTGTTGATGGTTGGACTTGATGATCTGAAAGGTCTTTCCAACCTAGGCAATTTATGGTTCTATGCAATATCTTTATTAGATGTGAGGAACCTGCACGTAAAACACGTACACGTGCGACACTGATACTCAGGTATGCGCACAGCCATACTGGATGCAGCAGGACACGCGTAAGTTTGTAGAGACAGGCTGTTCTAAGGAACAATCCCTTGAAGTGACATTCCCTTTCCAAAGGGAATCCAGCCAGGAAAGCGCAGCCGGTGCTGGTCCCCGCGCAGGGCTCTGCTGCTCTCTGCCGGCCATGGCCCGGGAATCGGTGGAACACCACCTGTTCCTGCCGGAGCTCGGGAACACTGCTGAATGGCACCCGCACACGAAACAACTGTAGGACCCGGCCGCTCCAACAGGCCTTCATTAGGAAACCAGTGACGATGAGTGGGAGGGGACTGGACTCGCCAGTGAGAGCACACACGAGCAGGGTGGTCACAGCATTGCCAAGGGTGGCCGCCCTCCAAGCCACCCCTGCCCCAAGCACCGTCACTGCAGCGAGTTGCCCAAGGCACGTAAAGCCTCTTACGCACTTCTCTAACACACGACTCCAGGGGCATTTTTCCCAGTTTCCTTCAAGAGAAGTTTGCACTTCTGTCCATTAATCTTTAACAGCAAGATAAAAATGTAAGTCAGGGGTCATAGTCTTCCTGTGACAAAGTTCATAAACCCCTCACAAAGTCAGGAC
This sequence comes from Larus michahellis, assembly GCF_964199755.1. Classification (NCBI taxonomy): domain Eukaryota; kingdom Metazoa; phylum Chordata; class Aves; order Charadriiformes; family Laridae; genus Larus; species Larus michahellis. Next base: position 843,259 of record NC_133930.1, read on the forward strand.
TTTTCTCTGTATCTGGCCAAACCAAAGCCCAAGAGAAAGCTCTTTCTTCAGGCTCTCCTCTGGCAATCTGCACTGACCCACTATGGAGCCCACCAGCCAAACCACCATCAACAGTTAAGCCAACTTCTAAAATTTACCGTTTGCTTTTTTGTTCCATCTCTACAATGTGATACTGTGAGACACCTGTTACTTTTCAAAACAGTCGTTCCAAATCCATCAGACTGAGTAATAATTAGACACGTTAAAATTCACAGGATATTTAGAACAAATTCTTGTACCGTCTGTCCTCCATACTAGGGTTCCTTCAAATGTCTTCACTGTACTAGCTTTTCTTGGGATACATGCTACATTGTACTCTATTTGCTCTTCAGAATAATAAAATTAATGCTGAAATGTAAAAATTATTCTTTATACAATTTGAAATCCAAGTTATTTCTTATTGTGAGATGATCAGTTTGGAAAAAGAACTCATTACTAGTTGTTAAAAAAGGAACTTGCCCACATCTCAAAATATTTAAGGTGCTTCCAGCTTGTGCAATAACAACAGGATGGAGAAAAATCATCCTCCGACTCCAGAGACTAACGTGCAGACTCACAGTCCTGCTATTGCTCTAACTCCCGAACAACTCTTATCGTTAGGATATTATCAGAAAGGTTTGCTTACCAGAGATCCTGGTAAGAAGCCTGTTGCTGTACTCGGTAACATCCATATAAATTGTAAAGTTTTGTATCTAAATGAACACACATAAACACGCCGTGGATCACGCGCACTCTCTATACACAGACACACAGCGCTCAGAACAGTTAGTGAATGGTTTTAACAAGTTACTACAGACAGTTCCATTTGAATTCATCACTTAAATCCTAAAATATAATTTAAAAACTCCTTAAACATTAAGCATTGAAATATTTGGGAATCAACCAAGCCCATCAATATCTTCTAGCATTAAACACTTAATATCTTTCTCAAACAGCAATTAATTTTCAGCGTTTAGGTTCCTTTGGCTCCATTTATATCTATTTGCGCATATATTTCAGTAATACTTTTCCTGAACTGTCACGCAGCAACAATTACCAAAATAAAATAAAATCAAGCTCTAGCTCCACCTTTAGCAAGATGTACAGGAACGTATAAAGCATATTCAATATGTGTGGAAGAGGGGAAAAAACAGATCAATGCTGATTCTATTCCTCAAAGTTCACACACAACGAGAAGGGTGAGACTTGCTTCTGATGGATATGGATCACAGCCTGGTTCCTTGTCTACCCATCAATACTACAAATTAACCGAATGTATACAATTCAGCAAATATTTCAGATTCTATGAAAAGCTGCTAAATCCAGATTTTAAATAAACTCAACCTCGAAAAAACCCAAGTAGAATGCACGCTAGTGTGGGAGGTGGCATCGCGAACAGTAACATGAACTGGGGAACAGCATCCAGAGATATGTGGTTGGCTGATATTAAAAATATATTACTACCCATCTAGAAAAAGATAAGTTTATTTGGTGCATAGCCTCAGTTCTTACTGAACCTAGAGAAAAAGACAGCGAAAGCAGTACAGAGTTTTAGACAGTGAAGAGGAAGTTTAAAAGCATTAGACTCCAGTAAGAAAACTACTACTACTGAGAACACAAAATAGAGAAAACCGAAGTGAAATGTAACTCCAGATAACACCACCTGCATTGGAAACTGCACAATGATGTTGAAGAAGGCTGAAACTTTTTGTTCAAGGAAAGGAAATTCCTAGGACTGACCCAAGGCCAGGTAAAACTAGATTAGGTCTTTCCATTAAAATTTCAGAGAGCATTGGACAAGACCCTTTCAGTTGGAATGATAAGGGTTTCCCATATCTTATTAAATTATTTATGGAAATAAATGTTTCAAGTACTGCATTAAAACCAGAGTGCAACACCACTTACCTTGTCGGAGGCTTCGGAAGCGAGCAGGTTAGTGGCCAGAGTCTGTAGTTTCTGGTGCGCCACGTTCTTCAGAGCAGCCAGGCTGCGCCGAGTCATGGCCTGCTTCAGGTTGACGGCAGGATGGCTGAGGGCGTCCACCGCCGCTGGGACGGCCTCGTCACACGCATTCAGGATTTCCACTGCCGTTATGCCCATCACACACCTGTCCAGCGCACCTGCAAATGTTTTGGAAAGCATGAATTTAAGCAGAAACAGTTCAGGATGTCCAAAATATCAGTACAACAACGGGCGAAAATAATTCACACCACAGGACACAATGCATAGAAGCTCCCCTTGTGTTAACAGTTATTTTTAGACCTAATATTCCTAAAGGGACTGGATTTTCCTAAATATCCATGAAATTGAAGTGCGTAAGGAAAAAAAACACGTTAACAAAATCAAGAGAAATTAAAAAACCCCACAGTATGATTCTGTGCTGACCAGAGAGCGATGACTGCAGCTGCTCCACGTTTTTAGTGGAAGGCTGCTTTCAATCATTTTGAATTCCCTCTCCCACCCAACCACCTGCATGGATTAAGTTTTCCATGCTGGATCTCAGGTTCCTCTTTGCCTCCTAGAGCTTCAATAAAAAACAATTCACTTCCAATTTTCACAATAAGCTGAAAATAATATTCAGGCATTACTGCAGGTTTGTGGGTTTTTTTTGTTCTTACGGGAGTTAAGGAGTCGAAAGGTAATTACATACTGCATATATTTTGATGCATTTTTTTCCTCACTTTCTCCCTTTCAGATATCACAAGATTTTCTACAACAAAGCTGTTTTTATTTTATGCCTTGCTGCCCCTTCTGTTCAGGCTCATTTTTAGTTTATTCTAACTAAGCATTAGTTCCTTTTTTTAAAAAAACCACACCAAACAGCAAAACAAACAATATAAAAACCGAGACAAACACTTTCTCCATTCTGCAGATGAGGAAACTATTGTGGATTCAGGGTGCTGTGCTTTTACACCAAGCTTTCAAGGAAATTGCTGAGGAAGCATGGACAGGGATCAACTGAAAAGACACTACCTGTGCAGCCAACATTGTAACTGGTGTCTCTAAAGGTAACTGGGAGAACACAGCCACAGCAAGCCATACTTCTCCAAAACTAAATGGGTTATTCCAAATGCCAAACTATGTATTTAACAAAAGCTTACATAATCTACAAATTTGGGGAATATGTGGAGTGCTAAATATCAATGTGCAAAAAAATGTTACCTGTTCTCTCAGATGCAACTGACACAGAACTATAGCCAAACATATATATAAAAAAAATTGTTTAATCAACATCTTTGAACTTAACCTTACCGGTATCCATTTGCCAGACGTACACAGAGCCATCTGAACATCCTACCACCAGATAGTCATCGGAAGGCCTCCATTTTATGACTTGGATAGGGAAAAGGTGACGGGATGCCAGCATGATGCATTTTTTCTCCCGCAGGCTCAGAAGACCTACTGAGTGATCACTGGCAACAGAGCAAATGCAGTGCTGGACTCTTGCCTAATAAAAGAAAAAAAAAAAAGAAAATAAATCTTAATCGTAATGCGGACAGTTTGCATCTCCTCTTCAGTGGACCAAGCACAGTGATCAACAACTATTTTATAACCAAAAACCAGGCACATAAGTCTACGGCTAAACTCACTGAGCTCACTAGAAACAGAATCTCACTCGCAGAAATTCTCTTGCATCCAATCTCTCGCACATCACAAAGAGCAAACAGGTATTAGAACCTGTTTTGTTGAGCCAAAAAGAGAAACCACGGTTTTCAAGTAAATCAACATCATTTTGTTCATTAAATTCTACCTACTCATCCAAGTTGCAAAATACGAAATTGCCTTTAAAACCTAGGGGCTACCTGCTGGGGAACGCTTGCCTATCACATTTGCAAACGCCTTCAGGGGAAAGACTGCTTCCACGCCATGGAAATCCTCTCCCACTGTCAGTGCTCTATACCAGAAAACGCCAAGCATTATCCTTAGCTAGCTAGGTTTTCATATCCAGGTTTTCCACTACTTTTAATCCTTTACGTAGCTAAAACATGATGCTAACAAACCCAAGATTAATAGGAAAATTAAACTCTTTAAGTGTCTGCAAAAATTATACGTTGAGTCAGTAATAAATCTTCAGTATTTCACGCTACATTCACATTCTGAGGGATCTGAGGAGCCGTACCATTTATGAAAAATGCGAGACAGGTTATCAGACGTATTATGTAAAACTTACACTACAGTTTTCTGGTGGAACTAGAAGCTGTGTAATTTCTCCACCATGTACACAGAAGATATGTTTCATCTCTCCAGAAAATATATCCCATATGATGACTGAGAAATCCACACCACCTGAGATCAAATACCTTTGATCATAACGAGAAGAAACCTGATGAGGATACAGTAAACATGTAATTTTGTTTCGATGGCCTCGGAGAGTCCGGTGAGGTGGCCAACCTGAGAAATTGGATAAGAGAAGAAACGGAAGGGGAAAAGAGGGAGAGAAACACAATTCAATAGAACAGTTAACAATCCAAAACACTATTTTTGATTAAAAAAAATAAGTAAATACAGACATACTGTAATTTTTGACAGAAGTTCTTACAGAATTAGTCCTCTCTTTTTTTTAAATGTTCATTATTTTTTTTTACTGGACATGGACTGAATACTTCCTTTTGTCTTGCTGTACAAGCTCACTTTAAAGTAATTTAGCTGTCTTAAAACAGCTTGCTCCCGCAAAAAAAAAAAAAAAATCCAGAAAAAAAGTTAAAAAGGCCACAAAGATGTGAAAAAATAAATTCCCTTCCCCATCAAACATTAATTTATCCAAGGTTATAACCAAAAGGACCAGCACCAGGAAAACCGCATAATCTCACTTCGCACTGGCCACAACAGTGGCATTCCAGTCTGCGGTGTTATGCGTTTGGTGCTTGCACAGAATAGGTTAATGACATCAAATTTAAATAGGAAAATAATTTTTGTGAAACACACAGCAAGAACGGTGAGCCTTCTGTTCACCGAGATCAAATACACTGGTTAAATCATTCTCATTCTAACCTTTTAACTATTGCAATAGATGCTTAGAAAAACTGTCTTTTTAGACAGCAAATTTGACAAAATGGGCCAAATAAATTCAATACCAGAATCAAGTATTCTGTGCAATATCTGCATGACATAGGTGAACTTCTTCCTCTTTGTGATTATGCTTTCTAGCAAGCACAGCAAGCCTTACGTAGAATACACACAGGCACTTCTGTATTTTTATGAGGATACAAATCATCAATGCTTATTTGTGGAATAATGTAGCAATTTTGAGGCAATCCAACTTCATGTTAAGAAAAAAAATAATTTTTTTATAAAGTAAATCAGTTATATAAAGGAAACAGTGCAACCAACAGCCTTGTATGTAACTGACAAGCTCATAGGTATATTTACAGAAAAATATTTATATGTGTCTCATTTATCAGCATTTGTAAGAATCAAATCCCAAATATTTGTTCTGAAACTACGATCACAAAAGCATTAAAATAACATTATCTAGAACCAAAATATACAACAGCAGGCCAAGGTATAACACTCAACTAACTACAGAATACAGAGAGGAGTTCTCTGTTACACGATATATACGTGTAAAATGATTTAATGCTCACTTTGCGAAACTATTTCTTCCTCAAGCATATCTCGGATGCAACAGGCGCACGCTGTAATCCAGCCGTGCTTTTCCAAAGCTTATTTGCATACCTCTCCTGAGCATGTGCTCTCCCTGCAGCAGCTGAACTATAGCCGTTTGTGTTGCTGGCACAATAACGATGCTTCCATCCTCACGCCCACAAACCAGCCGCCCGTGTGCTGGGATATACACGCTGGCCGTAACTTTAAGTGGTTCATTGATGTTTGGGATTAGGCTTAGCTGGTCTATAATCCCAGCAGGGCGAGGAGTAAGTTTATCAAAAGCTTCCTGGAGGGATATTGAAGTTGTTGTTTGTAGTCCTGTTCAAAAAGAAAAAAGGAAGGGGTGAGGCAGGAGGAGGATTTAAATAAAAAAAATTAAAAAAAAAATTAAGAACAGAAATTAGGAATGCTTTTCTGAGAAGATCTCAAAATTTAAATATGCCATGTTACAACACTTTGAACAAAGTAAAAGGTACATACTGGAGACTAATTTACTGACCATGGAAAACATATGTGAGAACTGGAAGAGTACATGATTTAAACTACAAGTTACACAGGCTGAGGGCAATGACCATAGCTAATATTTGAAAAAACAAACAAGAAAAACAACAAAAAATCCCCAAACAGTTAAATCTTAATACCTGAAAAATATTAATAGTAAATTAAGATTTTGATCATATATGAAAAAAATTAAGTTACTATAACTCTTACAGGAAGCTAACAAAAAAAGCCAACCCAGCTTCATGGATTTGTAGGAAAAGCAGCAGTGCTTTATACCCAGCCCCAAACCACTCTTTTTTTGTTATGAGATGCCCATTAAAAGACTTGGCAACAAGACTGTCAGTTAGGTATACCTTTGGCGCTATCCTGTTGTTCAAGAGTATCAGGCACACTCCAAATACACAGTCTCCCTGAAGAGTCTCCTTGGATTAACAGCTTATAGGAAAACTCCCGATGTCCATAGAAGAAGCGAGTAACTGGCGGACATATTAGTAGCTGTTAAAAAGATAAATTAACAACTTCAGAACGCATGCAAACCACGTAGTAACCTCAAAATTTGCTTTCCCCACATAATCCGCTGTGCCTTTTAAAAGCAGGACAAAAACTAGCTACTTTATCTTTCTTGCAGGAGAAAGAAGAAATATAACAATATGAATGAGAAGAAGTTGTGGTTTAGTTACAAAACAAGTCACAGGCTTAGGGGAGAGGAAAAAAAGTTATATAAATATAATTAGAACCAACCCAAATATATTTAGAATATTTTATATGTGTGTACGCGCATTCTAAAATTGTCAACATCCTAACTACAATGGTGAGCTGAAGATACGTTAACTCAGTAAGGAACATGGTCCGCAACAGAAGCAAAGAAGTTTTGATATTGGTTGACAACATAAAGAAAATAATAATCAAATATGTAAATGCTTCGGTGTCCAAATCTGGCAACAATTCAAATGGTTAAGATAAAAAAAGGATTCCTACAGTAGTCTTGTAATAAGAGCATTTGTAGATCAGACAGTTACTTATACCTAGTAGCATAGGTGTAAGTACTAGATATATCGTACAGCAGGCTTAGATACATTTATTTATAGCAGGTGCAGTTCACAGTGCAATATGAAGTGAAGTATAGCTCAAAGAGGACTTTGGCCTACAAAATTGGATTTTCTGTACTGTGCAAGGATTTAAGCTTTCAGACACTAAGAGCTGGTACTCAGTTATTGCCTAATCATCATGCACATCACAACTTAACTTCTAATTCTCCAGGCCCTGATGAATGATAAACCGTTGGTATATAGGAACTGAAGATTCACTTGACCAGAGACTAACCTCTGCATTTATTTGAAAACCAACAAGAACCAAACCAAACTGCAGGCAATTTGCCTCTGTCTACTTTCTTCAGGAAAAGAAGAAATCCTAAAGGTCTACTTGAAAGAGGAAAAACTGGTCATGATGTACGCATGTTTCAACTCTCTAAAAAAAGAAATGCAGTCCATAAAAGAAACACCAAAGATTTTACCTGTTTATCTGCTCTGTCCAACGCACTGTACAGTAAAGGTGGAATTAAATTTTCTACTGCTTTCCCCACATCTCTGCGAAATGAATCACTAGCTGGTAGACAGCTGCGTTTAAGAACAAATAGAAAGGAAAGAAAAAAATCGTTATATTAGTAGAGAGTGATTGCTACATCACTAGCTAACTAAATAATACTATGCAAAAACAACCCCCAAGCCTTTGAACATTACATTTTTCAATTGTTACACAGCATATAGCAGATCATTACTCTAATTTTAATGTACAGGGTATGCTTCGTCAATTAACAGCTGCTCCAAAGTGTGTCCAGCTCAGTTCCTCTACACACTTGGAACTGAAGGAAAAAAGAATGAAGGGAGCCTGGTTTCAGGGTGCTTTGGACTTCAACACATCTGGCCTCAGACTCAGGGCCAAACACAACAAACCCAAGGATTCCTCCAACAGATCACCAGAGAGCTCTCTCCCACCCTTACGCTCTGCTCACATCAGGGGCTGAGAAAGGAGTCCCCGCCTGATTTACGCGAGAATATTCAAGGATGTTCAAGATAAAACTATCTCTGCCCAGAACAGAGAGATGTGTGCAGCTCATGAACACGTCAGAAGAAATGAGAAAAAAGTTTTTATTTTACTTTTGTCACTCTACATTTATTTAACCTCTTTGATACTTAATTTTAAATTAATTTTCACATTTACATGCACAAACTCAGCTGTTCATGTCTTCCCTTAACAGATTGAGAGAGTACTCTGTTACAATAATACAGTCATCGTTTACGTTCTGCTCCATAGAGCAAAATCTTATTTCTTCCTTATAGAGACCTGGTTAAGGAAATATTGAAATTTTATTTTATTTTAATTCATGACATTTGTTCAACAGCAAAACACACCTCTTCCCATCACACAGCTCCATTAGGAAGTGAAAAAGAGTTAGTGTAATATCAGAAAATAGTGAAGCAATCTTGGTTGTGGCAACCTGAATTACTGAGCATTGCTCCCACGTGATACATTTAGGTGATACACGCTTTAAAATATGCTCATGAAATACTAGTTTCTGCAACATCCATATGATTTTGTAACAAAATAAAAGCCAAAGATACTCAAGATTTCTTAAAAGTTGCTTGTGTTTTTATCTCAAAACGTTCACTGTTGACTACCTGGCTGGTAATTTATATATGAAACTTTGTCCATCTTCTGTCCATACAATCACTTTATCAGCCGATACAAAGTCGCCCCCAGTCCAGGTCTGATCGTTTTCACTAGGGACTGAACATAAGAGGGAATAATCTCCAGCATCGAACACCTGAAAAGAAACAGAAAAGTCCGTTGTCATTAACCAATTACAGATTAAGATGCCCAGACAGCAGCTAATTTCAGTTTCAATATAGCCACATGAAAAGGACTTAGAGCATCTTGATTTAAATGTCTTACTGGCAATTTAATAAAAATCAGCTTCTAGAGTAAAAGACAGGCAGGTGTTGTTCAGCTAGCTTGCCTTACCCTCCAGTACTTGGAACACACTACCAACAGCGACCGCTGGGTAAACGCACAGAAAGAAATGCTTTGACAGTTCTGGCAATAAATAGGTTTTGACTCCTCTTCAAATACCGGTGTTGTATCCTGAAAAAAACCAAACAAAGCCAACGTTAACTGCATTTTATTTAAAACTATAAATCTGAAATTAAATAGAGCCACATTACCTTTTTTGAAGATGTTATTACAGAAGGTATTTCTTGATGGTTTTAAATTTGCTCAAGTCATGAGGTTGTCAGTATTTCTGTAAATTTTAACTGAAATACCCACTTCTGTTTTATTTTGATATTCCTATGCGTATATTGTATCTTGAATACCAACTTTCCTGTGGTAAAGAGCCAAGCCTGCAGACTGTCACAAGTACAAGAGTAGCAAATGTGCAGAAAAGCAGAACTGAAGAAGTGATAGGTAAGAAATTGGCTGTAGAGACAGACAAAACTAACCCCAAGAGGAGGTTATCACTTTTCTTTAGACAGCATATGGATATAGCCATAATCAGGCACAAGTACTGACCAGCACACCAGTGGAGCTGAACTGCTGAACACACGAGCCCGTTCCCTTCCTCGTGTCCACTGGCATGATCACGTCTCAAAGGTTTCGGCTGGAGACTGCCCTTGGCCAGAGGGTTATCGTTCAGTCCGTGCTAACCATGTTCTTCTGAGATTCAACTTAGTACTGTCAAATAGCACGGGATCTTGACCATTCGACCAAACACCCTCTGCTGAGTCTGAATCTCAGACTGGTCTATCACATCAGTGCTGTACTTTGATTAATGTGGGCCCCACCTCGAAGCAAAACCTTCTCTTCTGGTTGTACTGAGGGTGGTCACTGCTACCCTGTCCAGATCCAGAACACACAGCTCCCAAGCTAATCCTCACTTTGACTGACCATCCATCTTCACTCTGACTCGGGATACCTTCGAGAAAGGAGGGACAGCCATGCCATTCATCATCTGAGAAGTTTGGCTTACAGTTATAAAAACCTGGAGAAGGCTGCAGATACCCTGCTGTGGGTATAAACATGAGACTCACAGAAAGACGTGGCTGCAATGCCACTCACTTGAACTGATTTCACAGGGCTCTTCACTTTCATAAAAACACACCTTATTTATCGAGACAGGGCAGAGAAAAGTCAGGATAGCCACACAATTAAGGCAGAAGCGGGGGCTCAGATGTCCTAGATCACAAATCCTTTCTCTGTTACAGATCTCTGTGCAAAACAGTATTTTACTGAAATATTATCTCCTCATCTTCAAGATGGGCAGTTAGCATTCTGTCCTACACAGAAACCATCGAGTGCTCAGACAGCGCGACAGCAACCAGCATCTGAAACTGAGAGTCCCTACACAGAATCACATACAGATGGAAATCAGAAGATACCCAGCTGATTTTTCTTCTTGTTCAAATTGAACTTAGGGACATGACAGAGACCACGTGATGGAAACGTGACTATGCTATTTCATAAGATGCCAGATGGCCAACTTTAAAGGAAAAGCCAAACACTTGTAGCGGTTCTCATTCTATTATTTCTCATAAGAAGATCTGCAAGAGCACGTGCTATCCTCTTTTGTCACTTAAGTCTAACAAATTCCCCAGCTGCACAGATTAGCGGTGCCTATTTAGTATCATCACTGTCAATGAATTAGTGCATCCAGACAGTCAGTGAAACTAAGCAGATTCAGCTCACATTTCATTCTCTCAAGGTTTCCCATATCCCAAACAGACTAGACTGTGATAAGCTCCCGTTTAGTTATGTCTTTGTGTTCCTTACTTTCGTAACAGCCAATACTCCTCACTGCTCCCAGCTGCCTTAAGCATAACTGTTAAATGTGATGTTAGCTAAAACACCACTCCCTGCCTGACAAGGGCTTTCCAGAAAATGCTTTGAGAGCAAACGTGCTCTCATCAAATTGGAAACTATGAAATAAAAAAAAGTGAATACCACCTCTGTCCACTAACAGGGTCAAAAGCTAGGAATCCATTATATTGGTCTTCCAAGCTACTGCAAACTGTGTTGCCTTTGCATTATAAATATTGTGGAAATAAAGAAGTTCATAAAAATAGTTCATTTATATATCATAAGGTAGTTTTTCCACGGTTGCTAAACATCTATAGTAAGGTATATCTTTTACAAGATGTTTCTGTGAATAGGTAATTTGCCAGAAGTCTATGAGATGTGTGGCAAACCTCCTTTAAGGCTTTTATTCATTAGTACACAGGAAGGCAGGAACTGCCAAATAACAGAGAGCTGTAGATAATCCCTAGTGATGAATATTCCTAAAACTATTCCCTGCTCAGCAAACCCTTCAGGCATCCCCACGTCACACTTCTTATCTTTCTCAAATAAAATACTACATTTATTATTAAATGTAATACTAAACATTTAATACTAAATTTAATAATATTAGTAATACAGTATGATATAATAAAACTATAATGAAAAATGTTAAAAAACTACATACAGGTATCTTTAGGAGCATAAGAAATGCAGCTGGAGAACTTAGTCTTAAAAAAAAAAAAAGAAGTATTGTGATAAAGTAATTTCTGTAATTCCACCATTGTATTAAAAGACACACAATTCCTACGCAGTACAGGGCAAGCTTTAACTCTGAATTATTTCTTCAACCTGTACTATACAGAGTAAACACATAATTGTTAGCATCATCTCTTTCAACTAATGAGTACTTGTACTGCAAGCTCTTGCATATAAAAGTTTTGCCTGCACTGAATAAAGTTACGGATGCAGTGCAGCATCCACATCACTTTGGAAGGTTAAACATTACTGTAGCAGTCTTTGTTACTAAATTCCCTTTGGAACTCAGAACTCCTGTGAAATGTAGTACAAGACGACCTAACTAAAGAAAAGGACTATTTAAGAGGGAAAAATTAAAAGAAAAATGTTTGTATATTATCAAGAATATTTATTAGCATTAGTCATTATGTGGTACAAATAAAAAAAATAGACTTGTAGGTATTGGGAGATTATCCTACTCTTAATTTTGAAATAAGTTCTCTTGAGTCAAACATGAGAAAGATAAGGAGTTCTGCTGGTAACTTGAAGAATCAGTGAAGAAAAATCAAGGAAGCTGATTTTCAAATGGCAAAGAGGGAAAAAAAAAGGTAATATCATTAGGTAGCTGAGAGAACAGGAAACAGCATTAATAAAGTTCTCCCTTCATCACAACAGGAAATATCATTAATTCAGAAGCCTTTGTTTACCTGCATGCGACTAACTTCAGAGGTTATTATCCATACTTTCAGGATGCCAGTCACCGAAACTGCTACAACAGTATCCTCTGGGGAAAAACAAACATTAGGCTGATAAGTACAAGGACATCTTCATTTTGTTGCACACTTGTACATATCCGAGTACAAAAATATATTTAGAGTACCTCAACATTAAAGTTTATCAAAACACTCCTGAAGTGTTTGCTTCAAAAATCGAATGCTTACTTGCAAAGTGGAATTCCAGAAACACATATGCACATACACAGATTCCACGGGTTTGTGTTCAGTCTCATTCTCCTCTCTCTTAATTAATACTACGGCTCAAATTAAATGGGGGGAAGGGAAGCCACAGTTGTTTCTAGTATTGGTATCGGGCACTGCGGGCTGTCCCATCGCACTCCCTAAAGGCAAGGGGATTTCTCGCCCATGCCGAGCTGTGTGCCTGCTGCAGCCTATAAGGACATGGAGGTTTCATGGGAAGCACGCTCTAGCCGTGCACCTGCCCAAGCATCTCTTGGCTGCAGTTTCCCAAAGGCCACCTCTGCAAAGCTACTCCATTAGAGTCATTACCTTCACAAAAACCAAAGTATATCAAGTGCTAGTCAAACTTTCTAGACATTCCTGTTTCTACCAGAGAAGTCTGGTGTAAGATCAAAATCCAAGGGGACCAAAATCCTTCTAGATTACAACATAAAAACAATTATGAAAGAAAGAAATAAAATTAAATGCAATATCAAGAAACAGTACCAGAGTTCACTTACAATTGTTCCAGCAACTTAAGATGTTGTGGGGATAGCAATTGAGCTTTCCCACTCCAGGACTGTGGGGGCACTCAGTTTACAACTGCTGTCAGCCTTAACTCAAGACAAAAGTCTCTTCTTTTGTCAGGATCTTCTTCCTTAGCATTCCCCAAACCTCTTAGGAATTACAGTCTCCACAAGCGGAAAACCTGAATGAGACACCTCTCCTCCTCAGCTGCCAAAATTTGAAGCCTCACAAATTAACACAAACTAGCAGAGCAACGCCGATCTGTGGACAGGTATCACCTCAAACCATGTCAACTAATCCACCTCCAAACAGGAGCACACTCACACATCTCCCCCTAAACTGTCATCACCTTTAGAAGTTCCTCCCTCTATACTCTTCGGGTTTTTTAACCCTATTGTGTACTTCTATCAGCACATTCCTTAAACACATTTCCTACAATAATAGCTTTGAAAATGTTATGACAGCCCTTTTTGTAAAGCTGCTAATCACAAGAAATACTCATGGTACGTATGTATCTTGTCAAAAACTACAACATACAGCTTGCCAAGCGATCACGGTGCATACTACACATCCCGTTGGTAATGCAGATGACAGCCTTAGCATTTACAGTGCCTGCACCCCTTCCTCCCATCTTGTGCCAGATTCCAGGCTCTTGCTCTCAGAGTGCTCTCCAGAACTCTTTCTCAATTCTCAAAGAGAAAATAAGTTATCACCCTAGCGGAATGTGCTTTTATTCAAAATAAAAACACAATCACTCGTCCTGTAGGAAGGTTCCTTGTGCTTCAGGTTTCAGCACGTGGACACACTGAAGATGACAGAACCAAATTCTTTTACTAGGTGAGCCTGGATCCTGCCGAGCGCACACACAGAGCCATTTGGCTAGATTTTATGTTCTGTTCAGGAGACAGCAGCTACATTTTAGTCAGAGCCAGAACTCCCATTTAATAGAACAGCAACAGAGACAATACTGCATAGATATTAACCTTGCCTCTTTTTCCAGGTACTAGAAACAACTATATATGCTTTGCTTTTCAGAAGGGTTAGTGCTTGCTGGGTGTTGCCCAAGATCACAAGAAGCAACATTCTAGTTCCTCCCCAGGTTCTTGAAAAAGTTGAAAATACTGTTTCTCTTACAGGGAGGCAAAGCCATAACAACAACAACAACGAGAATTACCTTGTGTTCTATTGGATCGAATGATAGTCATGGAGCTGATCCAGTCAGGAGATATCTTTGATAATAAAGAATAAAGAACTTCAAGGCTGGTGGCATCCACAACAAGAATTTCTGGATAGTGTCCATGGCATAATAATCTCCCTTCACGCTGAGTCCCAACTGTAAACTGATAGAACTAAACGGATATTAACAAAATAAAGAAGGTTATACTCTGTGTGAGACATTAATTACTTCATTTTTCAACAAAACCGTAATTTCATAAGTATAGCCCTACGCCTTGTGTTTAAAAATCTCTACTCTGCACTGCTGAGGAGAGCTTTTTGCAGAGGTCCCCCCTGTCCTGTTACCTTCCCGAGGCAACCCTTACCCTGCACACCCAGCTCCTACAGCTGACAGAGCCTGCCTCAGCCTTCCCTGCCAAGATCATCCTCACGCTCCCACCTCCCCGGCAGGACTCCTCCAAAAACGTTCTCCTTTCCTCCTTTCTTTCCAGCCTCATTATTTTTTTTTTTTTTTCCCAATGCCAAAGCACAGCACATATTTCCAGCTCTAGGGCATTTGATGACACCGCATTAACTACGAGATATTTCAGTATGCGTATAGTGTCATTATTAAACTTAAAAAGAAACAAACCAGCCTTGCTTTGATAACCGATCTGTAGTTATCTGCAATACGAACGGGAGCTCCAAAGCATACACAAAGTACTAACCTGTATACCAGTATGTGTGCAGGCTAGTTTAGTAAACTCTATGCATCTCCCATCATTCACGTCCCACAGGCACATCTCCCTAAAATATAAAAGGCAGATTAAAACTACATGAAAAATATTTCAATCTTCCAAAGGCTTAAAAATCATTTACATTGGCAGAAACAACAATTTGAACCATTTGTTAGTGACTGTATGAATTGTATTTAGACAAAGGAAACTCAAAATCAACTTGAATTTCTCGTCCTTCTGTCTGAATCTACACCACCTCTTCCCTACAAAGATAAGGGGAAAGAAGTGAAATGCCAAGGTTCATCATAAACGATCAATATTAAGTAAATGTAAGTATATAACAGAATTTCTCACTTCTCTCACAAATGTTTCAAGTCATTATATACTACTGCTGCACGCCCTAAGTCGCCCAAAGACTAGCTTGCCTTCTCCATGTTTGCGAGGAAGAAAACAGCGTTACAGCAGACAGAACCGTATCAGACAGCGGGGAACCCTGCGGGTTTTTCTGAGGCTGTTGAGAGGCAGAAGCATCACCTGGGACTTGTCAGCACTTCTAAGACCAAACTGAAAGCGCTCAACAAGTTACAAATAGTACCAGTAGTGATATTTTTCTGATTTGCCTTATGAGCAGAGATTACAGCTACCTCTATGACTCCATTCCCATTAGCAGCCATTCCCTCTATTTACAGTACATAAAAAAAATTACTTTTAAAATTTTATATTAAAATTTCACCTGAACAGAATCTGTCAGCTGCTTCCCACCTTTTTTCCCCTCTCTACATCAGATATATAATTTCACAATGAAAAGATACTGTGGTTCTAACGCCAAAGGAAAAGATTACTTAGTACTGAAATCAGTACAAGGTGAAGATTCTAAATTCTGACACATTCTACTCTCAACTTCCATATTAAAAGGTTATTCAGTCATATAGTTCCCTGTCTTTTTCAGATAAAAAAAACTTCTTTGTTTTACTTGGATACTGCCTTTATATAGGCAGAGGTTAAGGAATTTCTTCCTCAATGAGAGTTGGTCAAATCGGCCTCAGCCTGGAGGTCCACCTTTTGGTAAACAGCCTTTTAAAAACAAAGCAAATAACCAAGCAAAACAAAAAACCCACCCCAACTCAGAAACTTCTTTTTCCTTTTATAAGCTTGTTTTGCATACCAGAAAAATCTGTCATTCAATAGTAAGTTCTGTAGATGAATGAAAAAGCAACCCTCAAGAACAGTCTGATGCTCCGGGAAGAAATACCTTTGCAAATACTTTCAGGTCAAATATTTTGCCTGACGAGAGACAACCGAGTTGGAAAAGCTAACTTTGAAAAGGCAAAGTGGAAAGTCATACTGTAAAAACAAATTACACGTGCATACCACATCAAATCTCAGAATGTTCAGTCTCCACTAGTTTAAGGGGGAATATCATAATGTGTAATTACAACTTCTTTCCAAAGTTACTTTTATTCCAGAATAACAGTCTCCACAGAGAGAGAGAGTCCATTTTAAACCCATCCACACCTCAGCACGCAGAGAGATGGTAGAAATCAGCAGTGTTATGAGCTGGCTTGCTCAAGGCAACCCAACTTGCTCAGTGCAAGTCCGTGGAGGAAGACCCCTCATTGATAACTGCAGTGCTGGTATCTCTGCTTAGAAACTCAAAAGCTATCCTAGACTCTTGCTAACAACAGTAGTTTCTCCAACTCCCTGAACCAAAACTAGGCTCGTGTTTTGGGGAAAAAAAGCTCCTGCCTTCCAGAATGACTCTAGGAGAAGAACAAGACCATAGCACATTTCCTAGAAACTGCTTGGTGGTAACAAGAACATTTGTTATGAACGACAAAACTAGCTGGCCCCAAAGTTTTGACCTATATGTATCAAATTCTGTATCTTTTCAATAAATTGGCCCAAAATCTAGGCTAAAATGTGAGTGTACAAACCATATTTTATTTAAAAGTTACAGAGTATGACTTTTTTTTTTTCCCTTTAAATTACCTGACTGCAATCCCCATTAATGTCAATTTCATGAGAAATCCTTCCATCTCTTTAAACAGTTACTCTGATTAGTAATTAAAACCTCTTAAAAAATAAAATGGATTTGCTGATGTATCTTTTCTTCAGGACAAAAAAAAAATAAAATCAAACACTGCAACAGAAATATAGATAAAGTGTGTGACAGGTTTCCAAGTTTTAAAACATGTATTAGGCATTGTTTCCTGCCAAAAAGCTACATTACAACTCAAGCTTGCTTCCAGTCAAGAAACAGATAAGCAGAGAAAAAGGAGCAAAATATGGATCCACTGTCAACTGAAGTGACAAACTCGCGCAAGCGAAAAGATGACAGAAAGCACAGAAGTGCCTTGACTGAAGGAGACAATGTCACACATCTCATTGCCTATCCAAACATAAATCACATATTTATGCTCCACATACTGCTTTACACACAACCGTGCGGCGCCCTGCCGCTGACTCCAAAGGTCCAACGAGCATCAGAGGAAGCCCTGCAGGGGCTCAGGCACCTCCCCGATGCTCCTGGCGGGCCATGGATCCAAAATTCACACCGCACTCGGTATCTACAGTGGAGAAGCCCCATCATTTGGAATATTTATAGACATTAGATTAGGTAAAAAAAATACTGGGTGCGTAAACAACCTGATCTCTCCTCTACCCTCAATTTCCATTATTTAACAGAACTGCATATTAATAAATCCTCAGGAAACTCACCCGCTTTCTGATGCACTCACTATATACTGCTTTTCACTGGAAGCAGAGGCCTTTGATAAACAAGTAATTGAGGCTGTATGACCAAACAACAGAGCTCTGGGATTAATCTAGAATCAGGGAAATAAAACGTGAAGTAAAAAATAACATAGGCACTATTAGTTAACCAGAACATACATATTCCAGATTTCCATTTTATGTATTATATCAATATATATGTGTTAATATATATACAGACACATACACATTTAATTAGCATAGCAGCAGATACATAATCTTGAGTTTGCACAGGATGCTGCTATAGTACATGGGGGAAAAAAAAGGGCTTCTACCTCATACTGTAATGCAAATTTGTGAAAAAATGCATTTTGCACCAAACTCATGCTATCAATAATTTTAAATCATGGGCTGAATTTGGCCCAACTTGAACAAAAAAAAATAATTGTTTAATACTGCAACAATATTTCACCCCCAAATCAAGTACAGTTCACAACCTGATATATTCATAAATAAGTATATATAAAGCCCATGCTTAGATTAAAGAAAAAGAGAGTTAACTGCCCTCTATTTATCCTTTCTAGGAAAAACTAGTCACTTTTTCCTCTTTGCTGTTAAATATATCAGACATGAAAAAAATTTATGGGGGTAACTCACAGACAGTGAGATTTTTAGGTATTCAGTATAAACTATCCTGAAGCATGCTGCGATTTTTGCAAGAAATGATTGTTTTGCTATTCCATTCCAAGATTTTAAAGCCCTTTGTACCACGGCAAACTACAAGACTATATTCAAAATAGGGCAGCCACTGGCATACAACAATTAATGATCAACCTTCATCTCTGCTACTAGTTTTTTTTCTTTTCCTATTCAATTTTCATGGAAAAAAAACAGTTGAGTAAAATAATAACCTTAAAAAGTTCTCTAAGTACAGTCCTCTGATCACTGGAATCTGTTGTCGCAAAACAATATCGAGCAGATAAACCTGAAAGTACCAACTAGTTTAGAGCAGCTCCAGAAAAGAGGAGGTAATTACTTCAAAAAATTACTGCAGAAGCAGCAACAAAGTTTGAAAGCAAAACCATCTTTCTCTAAGTGGCTGTCCAGGCCTCATGAGAGGGAGGAAGAAAGGACAAGTGAACAAGGCGTAGGAAGAACTGAAGACCAGAGTGGATACTATATTGAAGAATAAAATCACACTGGCAGCTACAATACGCACTTTAAACACAAAGAAAATTAAGATCATACAGACTTTAGTCTTACCTCCAAATCCAAAGAAAGGTCCCAGAGACATATCTGTCCGTCGTGGCATCCCGTGACGATCATCGAGGCATCCTCCATGAGCAGCAGGGTGGATATGCAGTGCGTGGGGGCTTTCCGGCCCCACAGGACAATGGGCAGAACAAGGCTGTTGCCTGCCATTTTGCTTTCACGCCTGTCAATTTAATCAAGATAATAAATATTACGTCTCAGCACATATGCCATTCCTGCACTTAGCACGTTCTCATCCTCACAAAAACTTAAAATACTAATTTGAAGTGACTTCGTATACATTTTATGCAAAAACCCCATAGTCCCTATATATGCCATTCTTCAAATAAAATACAGCGTACAATCATCTCTCATCAGGGAATGTGTTATTTTCATATATGGATTAAATAACATTCTTTAACAGTCACTTGAAAAACACAGCGAACTGTGGTAGTATTACAATGTCACAATTTTGATTTCTTACACGTTTTGCAAAAGACACTTTTCAAAGTGGTCTTTCCCTACACGTATAGATACTTTTACCAAGTAGCATTTCCCTATGCACACAGGTACTTTTGCCGAAATCATTCCTTTCACAATAATTTTGCAGTAACAAATGCTTTATGTCCCAGGGCTGTGGCAGCTATTACATGCCCGATAGTAGAGTTCATCCCCATTTGCAAGTGCAACAACCTTCAGTCAAAAATAGGCTCTGGAGTTTTCTACAGATGACTATGCACTTTTCAAAAATACTGTTCTGTTAGAACAGTGTTACTTTGACACAGCTTTTTCAAATGGATATTCATGTTGGAATATGGAGTATCCTGCATTAGGTGAAATTAGACATAGAAATCATTTTCAAGGTTAACGATGTTCCTTAATTCATACTCTTACTCTCATACTTCATTCTCACACACACAGCTAAAGAGGCTAACTAAACAAACAAAAGCAAATTAGAAACAGCCTAATTAAAAAATACATGTTAGTTTTGGACCTTTCAGCTTCTGCTTTCTAAGCCTGAGTGCTAAATGTTTTCAAAGCAACACCTCTCTAATGTTGGTGGCTCAAGATTTACTTCTACAGCAGGCAGAGCCACCTGCAAGCAAGAGCTGCTTATGTGGGATGATGGAAAAGGAATTGGAATATGCAACATCTAAAGATGTGGTTCGAGGGGAAAAAAAAAATCCTTACTAGCATTATCAATACTATTTAGAACTAAAGAAAACTGGGAAAGGAATAAATACAGCAATCACCATGATTTGCCACATGAACTAGATTCTGGCCACTGTCCAACAAGAAATAGATGCAACATTATCTTTATAGCAACGTTTAGTATCTTATAAATATTGACACAAATAATATGGCAAAATTTTTATCTGTCACAAAGCCAAAGTTTTCTTGTGAACTGGGAAATAAAGAACAACAAACGTGTTTCCATCTTAACTTCAGAGAGAAAGAAAACAGCATAGAAACTGACGCTGTCGGAATAAAAAACAGTTAGGGGGATTAGCACAAGATTTAAACACCAAAACACACCACTGTGTGTGTTAGCAACATTCTGAGTTTGCCAACCACTTAAGCGTTTTTACGATGTAGGATCCTTGAATCTGAGTTTGCTTACACTGAGCTTGGCGATGTATTGTCTGTTCTCTCAGAAAGTTGTTTCTTGGAGCATCCTGTAATTAACGACTGGGCAAAATGTTTGTGCTAAGTAAATAAAAGAAATCCTCCTTATGTACAATCTTGTAGAAGTTTCTGTTCTGAACTTACCACGGCTCAAACCAGAGCAGAATTTCTGATTTAGAGGAGTATAAACACACCAGACATAGGCAGGATTCACTCACGAAATATTAAAAAAAATAAATGCATATTTTCCTGTCTTTCTATAGATATATACATGTTCTTCTAGCTTGAGTGATCCAGCAATGTTTGCATCTGTTCACAGATATGTAAACCTATTTTACAGCATTTCAAAAGGGGGAAAAAATTATTAATTATGACAAAATAAATAAATAAATAAAGGTCAGGCTGAATCTAAGCCAGGCTCGCTACAACTGCCCTTCCCCGCTGCGATAAGCACAGTCCCCCCGTGTCCCCGCCAGACCTCAGCGGTGGTTGTAAGGAGCTAACTGGGAGAGGAGCAGACTCCTGCTGAGCCACTGCCCAGCCATTGACAAACCCCGCACAAACCAGTCCCCCTGCCCTTCTTCTCCAAGGGAGCCCAAGCAACAGCTTCACACTGCCGTGGGAATTCCACTCAATAATCTGCAGCTCCACTGAAAACCATCGCGCAAGCCTTAGCGTCTCCCCTTCGATACAAACTCAGAGTCGATATAAGCAGAGGCAACTCCTGAAATCTTGCTTGCACCAGCCACAAACCTCACCTTTTGATCTTATATGACCCAGTGGGGACTCCCACACCGAAACAAGTGCTTTCTGCATCCCAAATACTGATGTCTATTTCAAAACACTGTTCTTTACTATACTTCCAACCTACATGGCTCTATGGAGTTCAACATCAATTAACGTCATCTCTCATCTACATAAAAATTACAATGCAATTTCTTCAAGAAGAAGAATTTTGATTTTGATAAATGCTGCTTATACTCCTAGAGCAAACAACCTCAGCAGCCAGAGCAATCGAACATGATAATGTACATGGAAAAATGGGGGAAGGGAAGCCAGCAAGAGCAGACTAATGTATAGCTAAGCATTACAGGCTGTCAAACAGCTTCCAGGGCCAGCTGGACCTACCAAGCCTCAAACTGCTAAAAAGTAAGAGATGCATTATTTTTTTTTTCTCTACAAAATCCATACCAGTAAAACAGTAATACCACTTATATGAAGTGCCATTTTATGCCAACTCATTTCTTGCATCCAACTGGACTATCTTTATTAACAACTATTTATTTTATTAAGTGTTATTATTTAATGAACAAGTACAAATAAAGACCAACAATCCAACATTTAATCTACTGCACCGTACTACAAGCTACCATGGAATCAGTAGTTGTAAAACATGCCTGTAAATGTAGCGTTAATTGTTATGCAATGGTAGATCAATTGTTCTGTCTGGGTGATCACAATACAGAACTGTAAAATTAGAAAAATTTAAAGAATACAGTGACCTTACTAAAGAGCTATGACTCTAAGAGTATTTGATTTATAGTGAAATAGTAATAAAAAATATAGTGAAAACCATAAATAAAGTGTCTAGATGTAAAACAACAACAAAAAAAAAACAACAAAACAAGCAAAAATACCCATTTCACTCTTTCACCACCCACTTTTTGTAGTGAAATAAAATGAAAGAGACACTGGGAAAGGTGGGGAGAGATGGAAATTTCTTTCCTTTATATATATTAAAGCACCTGAATAACAATCGAGGTACAATGCTCTTTACCAATTGTTCTTCCCTTGCCACCTGCAAAGTGCTCCCTTCAGCGGCTCCCCTGCTATGGGCTGGAAACGCAAAGCTGCCCAAGCCAAGCCTGAGAGATGCCCCATCTGCAGCCCCGCCAGGTACCGCACCCAGCGCTCCTCTGCCCCTGACCAGGGGACACACTGGTGGCGGCGAGCTCAAAAGGACCTGTTTCACCACACTTCCTCCAAGAGGCTATTTTCATGACTGTAAATGCTATTTGATCGTCAGTGCAATGTAGGAACTAAGTTTTAATGGCTAATAAAGCAATCCAGCAATGATTTCAGAGCTGAAAAATCTGATAAGCAACCTAAAAATCTCCTCTCGCTCCTTTCATTTCATATTGTTCACAGTGCAGGGACCAGGTCACAGTATTTACGTGGCACCCAATTGTTTCGGTGATGCAAATGGCTGCAATTTTGAATAAATATTCAAAAATTGTTCCTTGAAGTTTTACAGTCAGCTTAATGCTCTTCCACACAAACTACTTACAAAACTTTAAAATCAACAGCACTGTAAACATATACTTAAACTGAATTTTCAACATGAATGCAAAGTATATTACAATGTACAAAAGTACCAGCACATACAAGTAACCTAATGTATTTTATATTTCCATGCAGAAAAATGTGAAAGAAAGCACTGAAAACATTAACAGCAAAATACTTTCTAACAGCCTACAGATATTCACATTTCAAAACTTTCAAAACAGAATTCTTAGAATATTTCATGCCAACCCCTGGGAGAGAGAGCAAAAAGAAAAACTACCTCTTTCCTTCTAGTTTTTTATTATGGTACCGCAATGCCTTCATTAAAAACTTCATTTTCAGAAAGCACCACAAGCTCATTTTAACAGCTGAAGAATTCAGTCTACAAAGAACAACCCTTCTCTATCATTGGCGAACACCGAGTACATCCCCTGCAAAAACCAAAACTCACTTATTGTCTGTAAACAATCAATACTTTTTTTTACATCAATGATGACAAACTACAGCAGCAAATAAACACTGTACCATTGACAAATAGTCAAAAAGCATGCAGCGAATCATTACAAATGAAGTCCCACACTTTAGTTATTTATACCTCTCTAGAATAAACTATTTTGGCAGAAAAGGGAACTGGAACTTTGAACTGGGAAATGGAGATGTCAAACTGAGTAGAGTTCTTCCTGATTAATACCCCTCTGTCTTCATTAGGATTGTTAAGTTTTTCTCTTGTCACTTCCACAAGTGTCAGAATCACAGTTTCCTTCTCCAAAGATGCAATGAAAGAATAAGTTTGTGTTATTGCATGCCTGTAGGGGGTGAATATGCGTGTATATATGTATAAAAGCATACTTCTATTTATTTTGCTTCACTTTCAAATTACCTCTCTCAAAGAGACAATAAATAAATGATGCAGGGATGTGGGAAAAGACCTTCCTGAAAAGACCTGACAAAAGCAGAGGCTCTTTTTCATTCTCTGCCCCACAACAAAGGATCCTTCCTCTCCCTCATATTTGCTTTTCCTGAGGCGAGAGTCACAAGGTAGAACACGGCATCAGCATCCTTTTCAGTGCCTTAGGAAGTTACTTCCACTGTGTCTTTGGAGTCACAAAGCCTCTCCTCTTCAGCCCCTTTGCACAGCCCTGAGAGGTGCCGCTTCGTACCCCAAACCCAGGCAGTCTCCTGTCCCTCTAAATAAAGCTGGCTCTTGCACGCCAACACCTACAGCAGGTAACTGTTACTTATACCCATAAGCTGCCATCTCTCTGAGGAGGTCCCAGAATGGCCCAGAGTAGAGGGCATGTTTCACCAGACACGACGACTTGAAAAATATAAAATAAAGATGTGTTTCTTTTTTTCATTCAAACTAAAGTACCTATGCCCAGCTCCTCTCCTGCGAAGCTGCTCTCCGTCCCGCTGTGTGCCGTTCCACATGCAGGGCTTTCCGCAGTCAGCGGGAACTTCCCCCACCACCACAGCCTCCCAACCACACACAGCAGTCTCCTAACCATAGGGGACACTGGCTTGTCCTGTGGATTTTTATTTTCCCCAGGAAAACCAAGGCAAAAATAGCACTGAGTACCTCAGCCTTTTTCATGCTTTTGTTACTAGGTCCACTATATCATCAAAATATAATCCAATTAGAGTTATATACACATACATCTCAGTTATGTTCTTTGTATTTAAAGAGACAGCGATTCTTCAGATTAGTAGATGATCCAAAAAATTAAAAATAATACATTAATCTGGTAGAATAGTCAAGTGACTCTTTCAACGGCACTGCTTAAGGCTGGTATTTAGGCAAATTTCATAATCTAGGACGAATTCCTATTTCAGTAAAGCTATTGAACTGATTTCTTAAGTACAACGTATTAAATACTGACTCAAAAGACTAACCTAAACATCTTTATCATGCCACTGTCCTCTAAATGCTAACTAGCACTTTCAGGACTAGTAAACTATTCACAGCTAACTTACTGAACCAAACTACAATCAGAAAACATAATACTAATTTCAAATCAAAGTCTGATGATGAAGTCACAAGGCAGACGCACAGAAAATTTCAGAGTTAACAGTAGGTCGTTGTTCAGTGTAACGAGGGAATGACCAGGTAGGACAGCCACGGGTGTAAAGACAAAGGTCAGGCGCATGGTCAGAGAGCTTTATAACAATTGTTTCTATAACAGATTAAAGGTCAAGTCGTGTAATCTTTCTGGTCCTCTGCCTCATCTGGCCTACAAAATAAACCTAATATGCAGCAAGTAAGAATAACACCTGAACAAAGAGATTCTGTGCACAAACCGCAGCAGGATTCAAAGCCTTTATCATATGGGTTATTACCTGCTGCCACAACTCACACTTGGAAACTATTTCCAGTATTTTAGAAAACGATTAGCATTCCTGTACGTCTGGTTTTTGCATATGCTTTTATCTTTCCAAGTGACAGCAAGAGACAGGCAAAAGAATCCACAAGCCTTTCTCCACCTGTATACAAACTGTTCCTGAAACAGGAACATTTTATTTGCAGTTTCCTCAAGTTTTCCCACAACTTTCAGTTATGATAGGAAGCCTCGAGACCTCATTAAACCTTGTAAGCCTCAAATTATTCACCCTGCAACAGCATTCATAATAAGAATTTTTACAGCCAGAAAAAGCACCCAAACAAAATCAATTTATGGTAGGAAGCCCAGCAGCTAGTGAGAGTGACTTTTCCCCTCGTGTTGCCCTGGGACAATAAAACCAGTTTCCTTTCATGCCTGTCACTAGCAAGTGGATATAACCCTCTAGCTGGTGGCATTTCTGTGCCCTGTGTGCAGGGAAAGGGAAGCAGTTGTGGCCAGTACAGCATCGGGGGCGTACATAGATTTCCTTGCCCTCATATATTCCAGTGGGTAGATGTATGAGGAAAGGTTTAAAAAGAAGCAGGGATAATGATGTTGCAGACTGCATAAGTAGAAAACAAAGTTAAAGGAGAGGAAGGAAGAACAGTACATAAGACTGGAGATGTCTCCAGCAGAGATAATCAAAAGGCACAATTAATATTGTCCTTCAGACAACATCCTTCGACCAAACACACTAACCAACTAATTTGACCTGCTGATAACTTTCAAAGCACAGATGAGGCAGGCAGGAGCACACAAATTCTTCACTCTTACAACACTTAGCCCGAATGGTTTGCACACAGCACTTTAAAACATCAGTAATATTGCTAGAACTACAGAACAAGGAGAGTAACTTCAGTTCTGTCACCACAAAGCAACCTGGTTTAGGTTTAGTCTACGCGCACCAATACTAAGCAACCATCGCGTTGCTGATCTGACACGAGTGACCCCACTGGAATTCAGTTACCTGGGCGCTTTCAGAAGTGTATCTAAATGCTATGGATTGCTCTGGGCTGGAGGAAGTCACAGTGGTACCCTCAAAGAGGGACTGAATTTCAGCTGTGCATAAAGCCAGCTGGGTTCAGGGAATACTTCAGTATTCTGTCCTGTTAAAGCCCTGTGGCATGACGCTGCCCAACCGAGCTTGGTGAGCCCCATGCTGCACTTGAGCCCGTCTCCTGCGGGAGGTGGATCGAGGTACATCAGGTGCACAGGAAGGATACGAGGCAGGCCAGGAGAAAGGAATGCTTCTTTGGGGAAAAGAAGTACAAAGATAAGTAAATTGCCTGAACAGAGCAAAAGCCAAGAAGAGCTCTTTCCAAACACTTATTTCAATTAAAGCACATGCGTAAAGAATTAATCAGGATATGTGTGTCCACTAAAAGAATCTCCCAAAGAAATACATCTATGAATTGACTGTTTTCTTTATCATACATACTCTCAGTATGTAACAGCTCCGAAACAAACCATTAAAGGCTGCCAAATGAACATCTGCTTTTAAATAAATGTAACTGTGCTTATGTTCAAAGCAACTCAGAAAGGTTAAGAATAAATCATTCCTTTCCCTATCAATGTTTACCACATGTTAATGCCATTTTTCTGTATTTTCAGCAGAATTTAAATTATGCTATTATTCAGATTTGCTACCATAAGTACAGAGATGGCTGCCATCCATGACATCAGGAAAAACCTTCTAAGTGGATTGCATATTTTCAAGCAAACAGCAATTTTTATGCCTAGTATTTTTCACGCATACAGAATCTTTCATTCAAAGAGACATTAGTTAAGCATTGTAACACCCCTCCTAAACCATTTACATAAAGACAATAATACATTTATGGTAAAGGCTCATTTCGTTACATCATGGCTTCCATTTGAATAATGCAATGCATTTTATAAAAATCTGATGATTTTAAATTTAATTACAAATGACCTTTTCCATTTAGTACTTGGGGGTGGAGAAAAAGGACTAATAAGGTAGGGAAAAAACAATTAAGTACTTAGAGTTGCAGAAATATTTCACTATCAGAACCCACATATTTAGACAATAAATAAATAATTTTGAATAAACACTGAATTCTGAATAAACAAAAACTTTTGTTATTAAATACAAATGGTCAGTAAAGTTTGCTATTTCAATTAAATTTCGCTTGTTTCTGAAGGTCTGTCAGCAATTTTGACAGTCTTTTGGAATTAGTTTTGACTCACTACAAAGGGACCAAATACAAAATATTTTTGCTTTCTTAAACCATCATTAATCTAACAAAATGAGTTTGAATCACAGAACAGCAGAGGTTGGCAGGCACCTTGGGAGATCATATCCTCCAACCCCCTGCAAGAGCTGGGTCAGCTGCAGCAGGTTACCCCAGACTGTGTCCGGTCGAGTTCTGGATGTCTCTGAGGATGGAGACTCCACAAGCCCGCCCTGACCAACCTCTTCCAGTGCCCAACTACCCTCCAGCTGGACTTCATGCTGCCATCGGTAGCCCTTTGAGCCTGACCGTTCCATGGGTTTTCAGTCCACTTCACTGTCCACTTACCCAGACCCACACGTCATCAGCTTGTCTGTAAGGATCTTATGGGAAACGGTGTCAAAGCTTTACTCCAGTCAAGACCAACAACACTTACTGCTCGCCCTCCTCCACCAAGCCAGTCAGCTCACCCTGGGAAGCCATCAGCTGGGTTACGCACAACTTGCCCTTTGTAAATCCATGCCAACCAAGAAAGCTTTTAAAAAGGTAATACTTTTTCAGGAAATAAATCCCCGGACCATATCTGCAGGATACAAAATACTATAAAGCAATCTATCAGGTCAGGTCTTACACTTTGACACACGCAGCAAATCATTATCATTTCAGCTTGCATCTGATAAGCAGTGAATACAAAACTTAGAGAACAATAACCATATCATTATACTATTATACAGCACACCTTTCTGATTTGCAACTACAAAAGGATTATTGCAATACTATGCTAAAAATTACATATAAAAAGAGTATTTAAAAGTGTGTTTTTCCACTAAGAGAGTATTACGAGGAAAGAGGTGAAGAATGCAATCAATTTTGTTAGCTGTACAATCAAGAAACAATTTGTTCATGATGACAGCAAAGTCAGGAAACTAGCTTAGCAAAAAAGATAGGTAAAGCACCAGTTTTAATGCCACCCCCATGCACGTGCATGCACACACAAATACACACACAAAATGGGACAGCAGCTACGGAGTTAGACTGGCAGCAGCCTTCATTTTGATACTCAACTTTACTTGTTCCAATACACACAAAAAAGCCCACAACAGCTATCAGTAAGAACTGACCTAACCCTGCGCAAGGAGGAGGTGCAAGGTCTTCTCAGAGGCCTCACTTGCATAAACACAGCACACCCAATTTTACTACTATGAATATTCACGCTGCTCTCACTAACCTTACTCATTAAAACAGCACTGAGCATATCTGCAGGAGAGAACTAACCTACTGTTTTGAACTTGGTTGAAACTGTTAGGCTACACAGAAATTTACGTGAAGTGAAAAGGTGATTTCAATCCAGGTAATAACGACTAGCAAACCAGACTGTCGCTCTCATTATGCTCATCAAGGATTAAAAGATTATTGGCACCTGGGCCTTCTTTTATCCCCATCTACTTTGTTGATTCAAAATTCATCACCTCAAGTCTTCTCTGCCTTTTCCCTAAATCAGGAGCTTTCCCATAACATTGTGCAGCCAGTACCTCTACATCCCCTTAGTCAATTTATCTGTAATAGCTATCTCCAAATGCAGTGCTACATCACATAACATAGCTGCATTTCAAGCACCCTGCCACAGGACTCTATGTCTTGAATTGGCCATTACGTATAACAATAATCTAAATAAAAAGATCATAAATGTTACTGTCGAACCTTCCCAATACACTCACAATCAAAATTAAATTCAACACATACAAACTTGTGTTCCAGAACAGAAATTGAAAAGTAACTAGTTAGGACGCGAGCTCTTCCTTAATCTTTAGGTGGCAATAACACCATAATAATAACATAGCAACAATGCAATGAAAGATTATTGCTTGCCCCAGCTGAGTGAATGACTACGGAAGCCTGATTTAAAAGTATATGAAGGTAAGATTGGTTATCCTGTCTCCCTCAGAAAAACACCACTCCCTGCACATGTAGAAGGTTATAAAACAAAAGAGAAGAGGAAATAATAATTTAGGACTCTAAATCCTTCATTATAGTTAACAGATACCTTTGAAAGCCATTTGCAGGTTTTTCTGGCACTTAATTTGATGACACATTAAATCCGCATCTATTTTCCCTGTTTAAAGCTGTCATGATCACATGAAGGACAGTTACCCAAAGCAGTTGCAAAGTAAACTCTAAATCATATCCCTAGCTGCCAATAATATCATGGCTATCACAGAAAAAGGAAACAGAGAGGCCACGACATAATGAAAGTTGGGCATTAAAGGAAATTCCCGTTCCTACAAAGGATTATTTTAGTATGAAGAGTCGCTTCTCAGATAACTTTCCGTTAACAGAGGAAGAGCTCTCCATCCCATTAATAATCGGTCACTTATTACTCACTCTCGTGACACATCCAAGCGCCAGCCCACGGTGTGCACCGGAGGGTGGTGCATTTTAGGTTGAAACTTGTTAAAAGGACAAACCCCGAGACCTGCGAGCTTTACGGTGGAGAGCCGGTACCCAGTACTGCCCAGGCAGGTGAAGCCACCCGCCACAGGGAACCGCCGGTGTGGATGCAGCCGGGGCTGCGGGCCGCTGCCATCGCCCCCAGGCAGGTGCCGCCGCCGCCACCCCCTCCCGCACAACAACATGGCGGCCCCCAGGGAGGATACCCGCTACCCGAATGCGGCCGGTAACCGGCGGGGACTCACCTATATCCCCGCCGGGGCGGTGGAGAGGGTCGCCGAGCGCCGCGCTCCCTCGCCCGCTGCGGCGACCAGCTGACACACCGCCGGCTGCCGTGACTCCTTACCGCCGCTGTCGCAAAGCCCCCGCCGTCGTGATTGACGGCAGGCAGAGGCAACGGACGTCGCCATGGAAACCGGGCGGCCACAGGCGCTCTCTCTCGCGGTCCCCCCCCGCCCCGCCGCGTCCGCGGCGGAGGGGGGCCGCGAGAGGGAGCGCCTGTGGGTGGTTTCCCTGTGGAAAAAAAACACCTAAAAATCCAATTTTTGTCTGCAAAAGGCAAGAGTCGTCCCCATAATGTCACAGAAAAATCGTGACGAGGCTAGGGGAGTTTTTAAGTTGTCACGTTCTGAGGGAATTCCGACCCCAGATGATAGCCCCCATGAGGTCTTGGAGATCACTGGGTTTGTTCTCTGGACCACATGAAGAAGCTTATTGACTTTATTTATTTCTTTAACCAAATCAACGTTTTTACGCTTAGCTTTTTAGATGTATGAACAATGAGTTTTAGCTACATACAAATCACCAAAGACGCCGATGCTGACAGCAGGTCAGTGGTGGATTCCTTTTTTCCTATCACCTCTTTATCAAGGCACGTAAATGCATCACAGGTGTTTAGGACAGAAAGGAAAAATTATTTCTGCAGCTGAAACCAGAGAGAACATTTTCTCTCGGCCAGAAGTAATTCAAATAATGATACAAGTTCACAAATTGTTTTGCCATAGAACACGTTACCTATATGGGGACCTGGTATCCGATAATGTTCATACCACCAGTTCCCAAAAGACAAAAAACCTCCAAATTTTTATCGCTGTTGAGTTAGTAAGCAATTTCAGTTCAACTGTGGAATAGAGAAGTATGGACAAACGTTGTTATCATGTTGGTATACTTTTGATGATCAATGGAATGCTGAGCTATATCAATATATCTGTATAAGGGAATTACATAGAGCCACGTGGCTCCTGGCAAGCGAGTGTGGATACCCTGTCATCCAAGAGGAACAGATGCCTGTCTGTAACAGCAGCCTATTTAGCATGTGAATTACTTTCAGCTGGGAGAATGGAGTCTCCAGTTGTCCTATAATAATAAATTCCTGAAGCCAACGTGGGTTGAAGCCGTGCAGCATTTTATCAGAACAGAGGTAGGTGTGTTTTTCTTGCTCTCGTATTCAGAGAAGCTGTTTTAAACTAGCTGCTATAAAAGGCTCAAGGATGCTTTTTGAGTTACAGAAAGCATTATGCTTTCTTAAAGTAAGGTGCTAATAAAGTCAAGCATCTTTGTTACTTTAAACATTAATTGCACTGTTTTATCTGTGTCACCAGCATACACGTTAATGAGAAGGCTTGGGGAGACATTCTTTACCTCAGGGTGGTCAGAGACTGGGCCAGGTCTCCAAATCTTCATCCACGGAGATGCTGGGAACTGCCTGGCCACCAGCAGCCTCCCAGGTACCTTCCAGCAGCAGCAGCTCTTCTACCTTATTATAGCATGACACATCTTAGTGAGCTTCAGACCCAGGCTGCTGGGGAGGTGTGGTGGGGTATTTTGACAGCCAAGTAGAGTTTCCTTGCTGATTTTGTACATATGGTGCTAGTGGTCCCAGAGGCAGCTTCAATAGCTAGCGTTAGTCAGTGCTGCTCCACTCATCCTCAAAAATCACAGTAGAACAGGAAAATCTATTTTCCTCTGTTTTAATTCTTGGTAACAGAACATCTGCAGGATAAAACATGGCTTATTTTTAATTTCTACGTTTCCAGAACCAACTCTGGCCAAAGCGTTGGCGCAGGCCCCAGAACAGGAAGGCCGAGTACGGGTTCTCCTCCTGGTCCCTCAGGAGGGGATGGTGCCCTGTCCCTTACCAGCCTGGCCATGCTCCGCAGCTGCTCCCAGCCGCAGTCCTTAACCTATACCTTAACCTATACCTTAACCTATACCTTAACCTATACCTTAACCTATACCTTAACCTATACCTTATTCTCCTCCTTCTCCTCAGCCACCTTCTGCCCCAAACCAAGATGGCGTACCTCCCCTCCCGCCATTCGCCGCGCTTGCCCCTAACTAAAATGGCTGACGGTCTGGCTGCCCTCTCTCAAAATGGCGGCGCCCACTCGCTGCTCCCCGCCCCGCCCTCAAGATGGCCGCCCGGCGGGCCGGGGCGGGGAGCGGGCGCGGCGGGCGGCGCCTGCGCCTTGCGGTGCATGCCGGGCTACCCGTTCCCGCCGTGACGCTGCAGATAGCAGGCCGGTTCTACCGCCGCTGCCGCCCCTCAGTGCGGGCCCTGGCCGCCCGGTGAGGATGGTGGGGGTGAAGGTGATCGCGAACGACACCGAGTTCCAGCCCGAGCTCAGCGCTGCCGGCTCCCGTCTGGCCGTGGTGAAGTTCACTATGCGGGGGTGAGTGAGGGCGGCATGCGGGCTCCCGGTTCCCCTCGCGGGTGGGCAGGGGCGACGCGGGGAGCGCCCCGGGGCGGCGGCCGCCGCCCCGGGGCGCTCCCCGCGTCGCCCCTGCCGCCATGTCCCTTACCGCGGCCTCCTTCCCGCTCAGGCTGTGGAGAGCGGGAGCGGGCCCTGGCCCACCGGGAGGCGTCTCCCCGCCGCCCCGGCCTGGGGCTGAGGAGGCTCCCCGGCGCTGAGGAGACTCCCTGGGGCCGAGAGAACCGCTGTGGGGCCTTGAGGGGCTTGGGTGTTTTCATTTATTTCTGAGGCGAGGCACAGCTTCAAACTTGAGAAGTGCAGTTAGGCAGCGAAGTGCTGTATCATTTTGGTCCCTGGCCAGCTGCCGCGGGTAAGAGCTGTGAATTAACTGGAGGTTTTGTCAGCGTTAGCGACGCTCCTTATCTGCTGGATATGGATATAGCCACAGCATCAGAATGGTATTTCCTATTGCTGGTGTTAAACTCACCTTCTTGCAGCGGAGCCAACTTCCCCTGCCCTCTGGACCTGTCACTCTGCAGGTGCGCTGAGGAGATGGGGTGCTGCACTGGCTGGAAGTCCAGTTGCAGGTCAGGAGGGCACAGGCAACTGCAACTTGCTTGTTTTCTGTTAAAAACATCTTCTGCCTTAATAAAACATAGCTGTATCCCCATCCTTCTTGCCCAGGGCAAGCAGGTGTTCTTTTTTCCCCTATTTAGCAGGGATTTGAAGTACAACTGTGGTGTAGTCTGGATGAACTGGTGACCAATGGAAATCTCAGCAATTCAGTTACTCACAGTAATCTGCGGAATTAGGGAGAATAGTGATAGTGTTGGAGGTCCTGGGCTTCACAGTGCACCTCGCTGTTGTCAGATCCTCGCTCTTCATGCCTATACTCTTTCCTCATCTTTCCACCCCTTATTTATATGTATAGTTGAACCATTCCACTTGCAATGGCTGTTTGGAGCCCAAAAGAATTGGGGTCTAATGTTGTGAAGGAGCTGGTGAGAGGTGTTGTATTTGGGTAGAAGAGGCCACAAGAATTACAAGCTGTGTGTCTGAGTGGGTACTGAAAACAGCTTTGATATAAACGCATCTGATGTCTGATTGCTGCTGCTTAGTTGTGTTTTTAGGTAAGTCAACTTCACCCGTAGCTGCAGAGGGGTTGGTGAGCTCAGTAATACTTTGTACATGTGTGCCCAGGAAAATGTTTCGGTTAGAGACCATCCAATGTACTAGGTTCCAGTTAGATTAATGTTTGGATGTCTTAGCGGATAAATATCTGCGAGTTTGCCTTGCTGTGCTGCTGGTCTGTGCTGGTTTCCAGCTGTATGTGTTGGCAGGTTCACATTGGCACAGCTCTCTGGTTTAGGTACGGCCTAGGTGGATATGCTGTTGGAGGGAGTTTCCGCGGGGATTTTCTTGCTGTTTCGCTTTTTAATTGTTTCTTTTACAGCAAGCTCAGTTGTGAGAGTATTCATTTGCAGGAATGGTTGTGTCTGTACACTTCATATATGCCAGCAAAGGTATAATAATAAAAAAATACATATTTTCAGCCCAGGTGATACAGTTATGTCAGCAGAAGTCAGGTCTGTTCCACCAGGATCAAAAAGTATGGTAGTAACTGGTTACAGTTGTAGTAAGTGAGATTTAACATAGGAAGAATTTTATGATTCCTGCTAAAGGTTTGATACGTTATTGCTGTTAAGTATTTCAAGTCATATTTAGTGTAGATACTGTTGTTTCACAGCAGGCAATGTGGAGTGCTAGTACTAGTTTTCTATTAAAAGTATTTTTTGCTGTTTCAGGAAAAGCAGGCAACTCTTTGCCCTCCCTTATGTCCCTTTGATTAGCAGGATTTTGGCTTGCGGTAAAAGATGCAGGAGCTAAACCCATTAGATGAAAATACGAAGTTAGTATTAATTAATAGGTGAAGCTAATCATGTAACATTGAAGCTGTCTGAGGAAGTGGGAATTAACACTTCATAATGTGTTTCTAAATGTCATTCTTAATTGTATCACCAGGATTGCTCACCATCTGTCAGCCAGGTAGGAAGGTTATTTTTGTGTGTACCAAGGATATCAGTAAGAAGATAAATGTGCTAATTCTATTTGGGGCGGACATTTTTCAAAAAAAGATTGAGTTAACTTAAACTGTATTTTGTTTTCACAGATGTGGCCCTTGTTTAAGGATAGCCCCAGCTTTCAATGCTCTGAGTAACAAATATCCCCAGGCAACTTTTTTGGAAGTAGATGTACATCAGTGCCAGGTTGGTATTCGAAAACGTATTTTCAGTTGTAAGAAAAAGAGCAGAAAATGCGGTGAATGAGAAACTTGAAGAAAAACTGTTCAGGCAGTATACCAAGAGTAGTATCCTGTGGCTGTTCACACGTTTGGTGAATCACAAGTAGCCGTATTGTGAAATTCTCAAAATCAGGATATGCACAAAGATGTGAAGAAACAACGCTTTTATTTTGAAAAGTATTCTTGGAGTTGTGATATCCTTCATTTAAGCAGTGTAGAAACAGTTTAACAGTTCTTGCTGCTTGTACTATTTAGATAATACCACTAAACGCAGAACATAGCACCAGTACGAGTAAAAAAGAGTAAGTCTTTCCAAACAAATATTGGCATAATTATTGAGCAAAATGAAAAATGCAATAAACTGATCTGATTAGTGGGACGAGATTCCTGTCAAGTACTACTCAGCTGTTTTTAACAGACAACAGTGTTGCAAATGAGCTATTGATTGACTTAAGGGTTGTTAACAAAAATTAACAATGGTATGTTGAAAGCAAGTGTCTTGAATTACTACAAATTATAATGGAGAGAGAGAAGTTTAAAAGTGGTAGCAATGTTTGCAAATGACAGTAAATTATGGAAAGTTTTGGGGAAAGCTACTGTGGGTGCCTAACAGGTATGAGTACAGGTGGAAATCAAGTGGAACTCGCCTTTCACAGCAGCAGGCTGCAATTCCTGGGTGTGCATGAATGTGGCTTGGGAGAGGAAGGACTGCAGGCGTAAAGAAAGCTTGTAAAATAAAAGTATTAAATTAAGCCGTCCTCCACTTTCAAGAGGAAGTGGGTGATAAGATTTTTATGGGGTACCAACAAATCTACTGCCAATGTGAAGTCTGTTCAAAAAATGCCTAAATATGTAAAGGTTTAGGAGGATCTGAAGAATTTAAATGCATTTAAAATTGAGTTAAAGCTGTTTATAAAATAACAAATATTGTTTGTGATGATTGAGGTGATGTAGCTTGATTAATATCTTGTGTGTGCATTCTCATCCAGGTGAAGCAAGCTAATGTTTCTGGCTGATATTGGTAATACTCTGTTAGGTAACACTTATAACTAATTTATGCATTCTAGGGAACAGCTGCTACCAATAATATATCAGCAACGCCGACATTTCTGTTTTTCCGAAACAAAGTGCGAATCGACCAATATCAAGGAGCAGATGCTGTAGGCTTAGAAGAAAAAATTAAACAGCACCTGGAGAATGATCCTGGAAACAGTGAAGATACAGATATCCCAAAAGGATATGTATGTATCTCTTAAGATGTCTTTGGTTGGTTGGTTTGTTTGCATAACTTGAACATTTAAAAAATATCTCTTCCTTTTTAAACGTACCCTAAGCCAAATAATACTACTTTAATCAAAACTGCAAGTTCCCCATGGCTTTGAGAAGATCGATTATCTGGGTTTCCTTCTTCAGATAAAATTTTAAAATTAACATGTATATATTTAGTAAGTATGGTTATGGAATTGTAAAATGTTTTAAGAAAAATCTCCATGCATAGCCCTCAGTCATGAAAATAATTAATTTCATGTTTGGGGATGAACTTTTTGCTTGGGATGAACTTACTCTGCTTCTTTCCTCTTTTCAGACATCCCAATTGTCTTCTCAAAATGTTTTTTAAAGTGTAAAAACATCCACGGGAAAAGACATTGTTAGACATGGCCATCAAAAATGTTGAAAAGTTGCTCTGGTTTTCCTTAAGAAATCTTCTCTTACTTATGTGGTGGTAGGGTCATTTAGGTTTTTCCTTTTTTTTTTCCTTGCTTTCTACCCCTTCTTTAATCCTCTTTATCTCTTTTTTAAAAAAAAAAAAAAGAGAGGCAGAGATTCTGTTGCCAAAGGAATTAACCTTCACAACAGTTCAGCTCCATCTTCCTCTATAGCAGCTTGCCTGAAAATAGGATGCCTTTGGCGGGGTGTTTTTAGATAAACAATATCTTGTGATATATTTTCTTCTGCCTAATTGCTAATGTTTACGCAAGTGGATGGTACAACAAAATGTTCTCTCTAGATTTCTTCTTGCCTGTAAAAGCATGGCAAGGATATAAAAATATATAAAGTAAAAAAGATTATGTGCCTGGTCTGAGTGGCGTACAAGAATTGCTTCTTGCTGACTGTGAATTTGCTTTCAATTTAATGCTCAATGCGCATCATTTCGCTTCTGTAGGGGCACTGCCTATCACTCCAGTAATCGCTGATCAGGCATTTGCAAATAATCTAAACTAAGTAAATAACTTACAACTTTGTAGTAATTTGTAAAAAAGAAAAGCGAACACTTCTAAATGTATGTTCTCAGACTGAATGTTTTTTAAACCTTGCATCAAAATCTCTCATAACTAAAACTTTATTTTAAAATTTTTTCAAAGAATTTTAAAGTTGTATTCATGAACAACTTTTTTGTATCATTGTGTGATTTGCCCATGTCTTCTAGATAAACCAGATCTTTGTAGGGATGCTTGAATTTTTGGCCAAAACTTCAATAATAGAGCAATCTGTTTAGGAATATTGGTGCTCGCAGGAAATGATTTTCACCGTGTTCTGCGTGTTTCCCTGTTACTTCAAGGCAATTGTGCGTTACGAATCATAAGCCTGTCTGACAGCTGTACTAACAAACACATGTAAATGAGAACTCTGATGTGACAAAACACTCTCCTAGAGCTGTCCTCTTAGGTGGTATTCTCCAAGCAACCCTCGGTGTAATATTACTCCTTAAATGCGATTGTCTATTGTTCTACTCCAAGTCTAAACACAGTGATGTGGTGTATTACCTTTCGCCTAAATCGTACGTCACAGTTCAGTGCTTAGCTAGTTGCTGTAGTGCATGTGTTACTTTGCGTTAACAAATCCAATACGTTAAACTTAGCTGTGATGAGTTATCTCTAGAACCCCAAATTATGTTGTTAAATGCAAAACCAGGCTTTTTGGAGGTTAAGTATTTTAAATTC
This sequence comes from Larus michahellis, assembly GCF_964199755.1. Lineage (NCBI taxonomy): Eukaryota > Metazoa > Chordata > Aves > Charadriiformes > Laridae > Larus > Larus michahellis. Next base: position 881,153 of record NC_133930.1, read on the forward strand.
ATAACTGACCATATCCTATCAGGCAGATGTAAGCAGGGCACAAATCCAGCTGAATATTCCTCACTTAACTAAACTGCAGGGGACAGGTAGCTTGAAGTTCTAGCAGTTCAGCTACTTGCTAACTGTTCCATGGCATGCATTGCGCTTCACTTTACATATGAACGCTTACTTTTATAATTACTGTGAAATCCTCTGTGGAACTATGGGAATGTCAAAAGATGAAGGTTCAGCTTATTAGCTTCGCAGTCCAAAACACACTAAAAGTCATTCAGGTAGCAATCGCAGGTCTGCTTAGATTGGTTTTGAGATGAACGCACCATCTTCTATTTAAAGTTAATCTTGTAGGAGATGGTGTCTTATCCCTATGAACCACATCCTGAGTATGTTCAGGGCTGTATGAGCCAAACAGGAATTCCATTTGACCTGTAGGTAGTAGGCTGAAATGCCATTTTAGGATATCCTTGACCCAGACTGGACTGCTGTCGGCTCTAGGAAAGCATCCTCATGGCAGCTGTGTGTTCCTTCTCATACCTTGTGCCTCTACTGAGCACAGGAGTCACAAGCTAAGCCTTCATTTGGATGTTGGGAGGGGAATGAGTATTTTTTGCTCAGAATAACATAGTTGTAAGAGCTAAGGGAAGTGGGATATGGGAAATGAGTTGTTTTCTCTCAACAGCCTGTTTTCGGATTCTGTTTATATCGTGAAGCTATAGCCTGAGTTGTAGTGTGTAGTAATCTTTGAGCTGGCTTGTGCTTTTCTCTTTCCAAGAGTGGTATATTATTGTTTGGGACCTAATATATGCCTTTGTGAAGGGTATTTTGGGTTGTCATCCTAAAAGTTCCTTTAGTTTTTTTGTGTCTGGACTGTTCAATGACTGTACATTGATCTTGAGTTTGTACTTTTACCGTGTGAGATGCTGATACTGTGTCTTCAGGCCTTAAAATATGAAATACTTGATTTTTTAGCCTGGCTTCCGTTGGACTTGGTTTACTTTAGTTGCAGGCAAAAAACGCTGGTTATCTGGAAATGGATAGAGATTATTCTGTCTCTGCAATAATACCAACTTTTAAATGGTTGAGGCGTGGAGCATGGATAGCGGTCTGTTTTAATCTGAGAATGTGTATATGTTAAAGCTTTTAGTTGGACCCTATACAAAAGAGCTGAGCAATAAAACAAACGGAGAAACAAGTAAAATAAGACTAGCTTTGCATATAAAGCCTGGTAAGAACTATAGTGGTGATCTTTTAATTTGTTCTGCAGTATATAGTATATTTTTGGGGAGGCCCGTTTCTCTTTGTCTTTTTTTTTTTCTGTGAAGTTGATGATGGCTCCAGCCTAATGTCAGTTAGTCTGTGTCATGGTGTGACTTACTATGCTGTAGTCTGAAAATTCACCCTGTGCCCAATTTCTTATTCTCAGAATGGCAAGCACGTGTTCCAGGCGTGTGGGATTTTGCATGGAGGGGAAAAATGTTGTTCAGTTATGAACAGGACACATCTGAGTACTGTAGTATTTGTCATTTTTGTTTGTAATGTCTTTTGATGTAAACCCCTGAGGTTTTCTGTGTGTCTTGTTATTTTAATCTGTTGAATGAAGAATTTCATTCATTCCAACGCTTACTAATCCCAGATGAGTTCATGGTGCACTTATGCGCTCGGCAATGCTCTTGCTTTTACTTTCAGATGGATTTAATGCCATTTATCAATAAAGCCGGCTGTGAATGTCTTAATGAGAGTGATGAGCATGGATTTGATAATTGTTTACGTAAAGACTCTACCTACTTGGAATCAGACTGTGATGAGCAGGTACAGTAGATATCGTTAAGTGAGATATTTTCAGTGATGGTCTGGTCTGCAAGCATTTATTTTTTTTTTTTAAGAACTTGCCTACTTTTTATGGTAGTGTAAGTAAGAGTGGGAGAAGGTAGTAGGATGTAAGTAAAATTAGTATACAAAGGTTGTTGTAGCACTTACAGTTTCACATCCCTCTATGTATGGAAAAAATTCTAAGCAGAGTAGCATTTGCTCGTACTTTAAAGAGACAGACTAGTGCATGTGTGGAATATTGTGAAAGTAAGTACTTAATTTTATTTCGAAGCTCAGACTTATTTCTAGGTAATTATTGTGCTATGTTTGTGTTTAAGGATGAAGAAAACAATATTTAATGGGAACTTTTTTCTCCACAGCTGCTTATTACTGTAGCTTTTAGTCAACCTGTCAAGCTTTATTCTATGAAACTTCAGGGGCCAGATAATGGTGAGTGAAGTGTCTGTTTAATCATATCTTTGAAACCAAAGCTTTGCCCACGTTTAGCTGAATTTTCTAAAAATGACACTGTTGTCCCTAGAACCTTTTATCTTCTGAGAGTCCCATGGTAGCTTCAGTGCATTTGTTGTAAATGAGTTACATAACAAATGATCTCATTAGTCTTTCACTGACCTCATGCATGGGTATTTCGTATGATGGGCTATAAGTATTTACTATAGTTTGATATGCTGCAAAGAGAAAATTACATTTAATTCAAGAATTAACGTGCGAGCTACCAAAAGGCATAGCATAGTAACTCAGTTCACATTATTAAATGGCATAAAATGTTCGGGTGTTATGTGACACAACAAAACTATCATTTTTAGACTTTTTATTGGATTTTTTCTGGAATTCTGTCCCTGACAAGTAGACGAGTAGTACAGTTTTGGATGTCCTTCAGTGTTCAGGGTAGTGATGTAGGATTGGCAGATAAGACACTAGAACTATAGAAGCTCCTGCCTTCCTTGAGTGATACCTAGAGACTGTGATAAACGAGGGCTTCTCAAGCAGTGTTTTGAAAATATGCTTAAACGATGCAATACCACTCCTATATTTTAACACAGGGCAAGGTCCAAAGTACATAAAAATCTTTATCAACCTTCCTCGATCTATGGATTTTGAAGAAGCAGAAAGAAGTGAACCAACTCAAGCCCTGGAGCTGACACCAGATGATATTAAAGAAGATGGTATTGTCCAGCTTCGCTATGTAAAATTTCAGAATGTTAACAGTGTAACTGTAAGTAAAGTTTCTGTTCTGAGGTCTGTGCAGGTTGAAAACTTCATAGGCTTGTAAAGCAGTGTGCATGTTTGATTTCATTGCAAATGTTCCTAGTTTCTCTCTGCTGATTGCCTAACTGCATGTTTATGCTAAAAGTATTTTGGGAATCTGAGGTGAGACAAAGCCATGTGTGTGCAATGTCTATTTTGACCTCGTATGAGACATAAGGTTCACTTTCACCTCTCCATGAGCTGGTGTGCTGTTTAATGCACCTTGTGTTTTTACTAAGGTACCTTCTTGAAAGGCATCTTGTCTTCGCTTGAAGAGCTGAGGAGACAGGAATCCAGTGTCTCAGTAATCTGATTGCAGAAATAACAGATTTCTCTGAGTATCAAGTGTAGTACTTGCCATGTCTTTAAACTCAGTACCCGCTCTCTGAGGGTTCTTAAATGCTGTAATCAAAGCACCTTTGTCTTTTAATGAGCTCTCTCATTCTCTTGCTCTAAGAGACTTTACACAGATTTCACATAGGCTTTCTGACTCTTATGTGCAGGTGCGGTTTCTTCTCTCCCATTTTAAAAATACAGGTTGTAGTGCAATGTGTGTGATGACTAAATCGACCCGGGAAATGCTTTATGCTTGGCATCATCCTGGTTTCCTTGTTTCCTGCGGTATTGTGTGAAACTTTTTCCAGTATGATCCCTGAATTCTTTTCTGTGGAGATGCTTTTTGTGGCCTGAATTTTGCATTTGCAAATGTATGGACTTACAGTTGATTGAATTAAGCTATATTTTAGTGGGCTGGCCACAGAAATCACCAGCTTATATCAGTTACAGGTAACCCCAAAACGTCAATCCACCCTCAATCTCTTCATCACAATTTTTCTTCTATAAAAAGGTTTCTGGTTAACTTCTAAATTACTATTTGTGGACTGCATTTTAGGTCAGTCGGCTACTTTCATGTTTAGTCGTGGTTTACTAGCAATTATTTTAAATGTAATGAACCTAAAAAACTTCCTTTTCATATCTGTTATTTCTGTGGAGTTATCCTTTGCAATCAACTTTATCCTCCCCCAGATGAAATGGTGATCGGTCACAAAGGCTTATATTCTACAAAGCTGTGCTGACAAGTACAAGTTACGTATTTGTTCTTTAATAAAATCCCATGTCAGCTTTAGACAAGGATGATGTGCAAACACCAGACAAGTGATAAGGTGATTAAATAGATGTTCTGCTTGTTTGCACTCTTTGCATGTGGGCACTGCAGTAGCGCTCCCCTAGTTTCCTAGCTAAACCTGGATTCTTTATTGAAGACCTCCTGAAAATGAGACGGCCAGTCATCTTGTCCACCACCTGGCTTTTCAGTGTGGGTGATGAAGTTCTGCTCGCTTACAGTGTCCTGTGGGTAAAAATCTTGTATTTGGTTCCTAATGAACTGGAGGAGGCATAGTTGTCATATACACAAATTGTGCTGCTTTTCTGCCATGTGTAATCAAAATACTTATTGAACACTTGCATGTCAGTATTAGCAAGTTCATACTTCATTTATACGTATCACTGCTAGGTTTGTTAGTTAACTTACCTGTTTTTTTAATTAGTAATTCTATACCCTGTAGTTTCAAATCCATATAACTGATACCTCATGCTGGTTTTCCACGTTTGTGTGCTTCTCTTCATTACTGCTACTTCAGTGGCATTTGTTTTTCTCTATACTTGTTGAACTTTTCATATCATTGCTGAGACAGAACCTCTGCACAAATTGCATTTCACCTCTGTTTGACAAAAGTCGGTCCTTGACATGTTTTTTTGGTTGTCTGTCTGAAGAGTACTTTCTTCAGCATTTCAACCCTCACTTTCCACGCATCTTGTTTGTATAGGAAAAGATATGGTCTTCCAACTACAGGGAAGCCTCTCGGAAGGGTGAATGTCTGCACTGGTTTAGATCAGTGATCCATCTTGCTTATCCCGCGCTTGCAAGCATCCGGTGTTGTCACACAAAAATGTCTAAGTATAGGGCAGGCACATAGTGATTCGTGTACCTTCCAGCGTTTGGTGGTCTGTGGCACAGGCAATTTCGGGGCCAGAATGCGCATCTTCATAGATACTGGCTATGGCTTGTGGAAGGTGCCTGATCTGTGCTGTCCCTTGCCCGGCTGTTGTCCTCCTTCCCCTTTTTTCCCCCTCTGCTCCTGATGCCACTGTTTGCTTGCTTTCTCATCCTCTTTTCTCCATGCTCACAATAGAGTGTGGAAAGATCCACGAACACCTCATTGCTCTTCTAACACAAAAGTTCCGTACTAATACTGCTTCATGCAGAAAATTCTTCTTTCATTTGTCCACTTTACAAAGCGTAGTGGTTCCAGCTGTGATTCCTTAGTTCATATTTCAAAAAAAACTGGTGTTTATCTGAAACCCTAAGATAGCTTCATAGATCTAGTATTCATACTCTAAAACACACAATTATGCAGACTATAGTAGTAAACTGCATGTGAATAGTCTTAGGAGCTTCAGCAAGCATGCTTAAATTGACATTTAACTTCAAGTCAGATTCCAGTGAATAGTGAATTTTGGTTTCTTAGATCCTGTTTTTGCTTGCTGAATGTGGTCTTGGGTCAGAAGCGGAAGCTGGGAAAATCCAAGCTTTGTGGGTTTAACAAATTAACAGGAAAGTAATAGCATTCTATTTAATCATTATCTAAAATAAAAGGACAGTAGCTTCTCTAAAGGTTATAGAGGCTTTTATAATTGGAAAGACTGTTAATGTTGTGTGCCTGATGTTTCATGTATTAATTCAGGGATGGACTGTTTAAATCTTATGTTTGGTGTGTTTTCTTTAGTTGTTTGTCCAATCCAATCACGGTGATGAAGAGACAACAAGAATTACGTACTTCACGTTTATTGGAACTCCAGTCCAAGCAACAAATATGAATGACTTCAAGCGAGTGAGTCCTCTTTCTTAAAAGCACTTTTGAATGTTTTAAACTGACTCAAAAATGGGTTGGGGGAACAAATACAATTGGTTGTTGCTACAGTTCACAATGTAGTTTTGGCATCCAAAAGAAAATGTGTAGCTTTATCTTATGGATCTTTGGTCTTGCTTACAAGTTTTAGTTCATCAGCTTTTTAAAAATAACTGGTAAGAATGTATGTGTGAAAACTTGAGGGGTTGCCAAGTTATATACACTATAGGTAACGTTGGATTTTTTTGACAGCTGTGAGATTTATGTCTTGATTTTGAAACTTGCTTTCTGACGGTTTTTGAGAAGTAGAGAAGCAATTGCATATACAAGTTAAACACACTCGTGATTGACTTCTGCTTTGAAAGATTTATTCACTGGGCAACATTAAGCTTGAGATCTGAAAAATATTTGGTCATAAGTGTCTTATATTTAACATATATGCTTTATAAAGAGGAAATGAAGCAAACAACTTGTTACAGTATGACTTTAGACACTAGTGCTGAACAATAAGGTACTCTCAATTCTTGATTTTTTTTTTTGAGAATGTGAAATGGGTTTAAGAGGATTGAAACTTTTAAGCTACTTACAGCTTTTTCAAAATGTAGTAAGTCTTTTTAAAATAAACTGCTTTAAAACTTAGTAGCCTTTGTAAAAGGGCAAATACTTCTGTAATACCAGCCTACAAACTACTATGTGGGTGACGAATAACATCAAAAGCACCACAGAATTTATTATAAAAATTACCTGTACCTTCAGAAGGTTAAAAACACTAACACTCACCAACATGTCGTGTACTTGAAACTTTTAACGTCAAAACCTGGTCTTAACTTCTACATGTAAAACATAATATCTTTGCGGATAATTATTAAGCTAATAAATAAAAGTTTACAGATTTTGCTGCCTTTCAATGAAACTTCAAGTCATTGAAAAAGTTTTCCTATTCCTAATGTACTAAAACCAACTGGATATCAATTTTAGACCTTCCTAATAGCACTTCCAGTTCTCCTAAAACTAGAAGTATGTTAATTGATTTACAATCTGCTTCCATTTTTTGGTTTATATGGCTTTTCTGTCAGTACTTACGGAATTAGGGCATCCCCTGCAATGAGTTGTGCAATTGCTACTTTAATATTGTTAATCTGCGGTACTTTCTGGTATCTTTGTGAGGGGGTGGGACTCTGACTCAGTACTTGATCTCTGTCTCGCTTTCAGTTCTCTGTGAACTAAGTTAGTTTTGCTTTCAAAAGCACTGAAAGTTTATTGTCAATAAGTGCACTCTTTAAACCTGATCTTCTGATTGTTTAAGTACTATTTTATTTTTTTTTAATTGATGATCCCGATTGAGGTGCACTTGGTAATGCAATTCAGGTTTTTTTGTGGAATGTTCCATGGGTTTGAGACTAGTGTTGAGCCTGCACAACATGTATTTTTCCAGTTGCATGGACAAAGTGTTAGTTTGGTGGACACAGGACCGAATAAGACTGAAGCTGCCTGCTGTAACACTCTGAGCTGCAGGCAGTGTGTGTTTGTGTGGGGAGTGGGGTTTTTAATTCACACCTGCTGTCACACAGCCCTACAAAGGCATTAAAAATAGCATGGGTCTCCAGGTGTCTCGGCCCTCTACTGTAGTTAGAGTGGATTTACAGCTATCTTTCAGTTCTAGATGCAGTGTGGATGCTTGGAAGCTGCTGCAGGGCCTGGTAAATACTATGCGCGTTAACAGTTTCCTTAAAGTTCGCAGGTGTGTGCCTTGGCACCATCAAGGAGTGTGCCCTTGTATCTTGTGACATCCATTTGAATGGAAGGGGAGGTGAACAAACCTACGAGACTACGTATACACCAGTCCCACGGTGTTAGCATTGTGCTGGGAATGTCAGGATGTTAAGGAACTGGTCAGAACGGCCTTGAATGGAGGAGCAGGCGTTACGGGGTTATGAAGTGGCTAATCCTGTCTCAATTCAGATGCTCCTCAACACTATATGTAGTATTCCTGCTTTGCTTCCTGAACATGTAGTTTTAATATTAGGCTGTTAAAATATTTCATCATAACAAATGGGATGGGTAGTCTGGCAGAGTTGCAGTGCTCTTAGAATTTTGTTTCCTTTCTTCCAGTGATCCTGTCAGTTATGAAACCTTAATATAGCGTTGGGCATTAATTATATTTAGGCTTGCAGATTAACTGGGAAACCTTATTTTTCTTCTCATTTCCTTGAGTAGTTACCCACACTACTCCTCACTGCTTTCGTCTGTCTCACTCCCTCATCTCACTTTGTCTCTACTGCTCATGTTCTTCTTCTAATTATAATAGAAATAGTATTGTGATACGATTAACAAGATGAGGGAATGCTTTTTTTTAACCCTGAGTTTGAGAAGTGTTTGTAAGAAATCTGTTAAATATATTATTTGAAGGGCTTGAATTAAGAAGCGGACATGAATGTGATTCCAGTTACGTTTTTATGATTGATCACGTTGTTGCTCAGTTGATTGTATGCATGCTTAGTTGATTGTATGCATGTTCAGTTTCAGAGTAAAAAAAAAAACAAAACACTAAACAACCACATTGGTTTGAATGACTTCTCCTAAGGACCAGACTAATGTATTTTGCTTCCCAACTGGGATGGGATCTGAAGGTATGCTTAGTTACAGCAGCTTACTGCTCAGCAGTTGATGATCAAGGTGCATACCTGCAGCTCCCGTGTCCTTCAGACACTCAAGGAAAACTCATAGTAGCTTGTGTAGTGCTCTGCTAACAGCATCAGGGCTGTAAGAAGAACTGTCTCGTCTTGATCAGGGAGTCAGTTCATGTGTTTAATATAAATGAAGCATTGTTTCTGTTAATTATGCTATCAAATCCAAAGCTAAAATTCATCTACTCTGAAAAATAACAGGAGCACTAATCAGGTGTAGTTAAGTCAGTCCTTCATTAGTAATTTTGGCCTCAAATTAGTTTGGACATACATAGAATCACAGAACAGCCCAGGTTGGAAGGGACCCTTAAAAGATCACCTAGTCCAGCTTTTCATGGGAAAGGGAGCCTAGATGAGAATATCTAGCACCTTCTCCAATGCTATCTTGAAAACCTCCAGCAACGGGGACTGCCACGTGCCTGCAGAAGTTGTTCCAGTATTGACCGGGCTCACTAAAAAATTTCTTTGATTTTATTGCATGTAGTTGGTATTGCTGGACTGAGTGAGTAAACTTATAAAATCTGCTTTCACACTTGTTTTAATATGTTGTGTGTATCCTGCTCCTTGCACAACTTTATTTTTAACCTCTGGGGAGGAGGGAAGTCTTCGGAGTGGCAGAAGAGGGGGACAGAAATATTTCTTGGCCATGCAAGGCCTGACTTAAGGTATAACTGGTCATGGAAAGTGGTACAGTAGACTGTATTTGAGATTTGCTTCCAATGCACAAAGACATTTCTTAGTTGGACTGCTTTGTTGGGCACACAGCTAAAAGTGTAGAGTAAAGGTGCAAGTTCTGTTTCTTACTGTCGACTGATAGCTTAGTATTAGGGGGGTTCTGGTGAATCTTGTGGTGAACTTGTAAACGTGCTTTTGTTTTTGGAAGAGCATGCAACTGTTGATGTCCAGTACAGTTCTTGTTTATTTCTGGTATTAATGAATAAAACATACTGCTGCTCAGTTTGGAGGTTGGGGCGTAGATGAATAGTGACAGGTTGTTGGGATATTTTTTTATGTCCCCTCTTGAATGAAGGCTTTCTTTCTACTCAGAACTACTTATTTGCACTACATGCTGCTGCTTTTTTTCTTGTAACATTTTGTTTGTTTGTTTTTCAGCTTAACTTCCCATTTCTAAAGAACTAAAAAGGCAGAAGAAATTAAAAAGTAATAATAAGATTGAAGTGGTCTTGCACTACTCCCTTCCTTGCTCCCTCTGCTCATCTAGCATCTCTTTCACCCTTTCCACAATCTCAGCGCTGATGCAAGAGCAGCTTTCTCTGCACCTTCTACCGTCGGGAGCAGCCTTCTCTACCTTCTGACTCATCAACTCATCTTTCCCCTCCACTCCCTGCTCCAAATCTTAACCTTATGCACTTCTCTTTACCTTTCAGTCTTACCAAACTGTTGTCCCACTGTTAACCTGAACTTGACGTTTTAAAGGCATGCATGCTGTGCAGTACTCTTCCAAATTATTTTCTGTAATTGATTTTTCAGCCTGTATTGAATTTTGTAAAGCTGTTTGAGATGCAGCTTGTGAAATGCTCTGCCAAGACTTGACTTTTTTTAATATCTTAGTGGAGATTAGTGTTCTTCTTTGTTGTGACCCTTCAATATGTAGTACGTAGCCAGAACGGGCTGCAAGGTACTACTCTCTATTGTCCCTCTAGTGGCACTGGCCACCTGCTCAGGGAAGACACAGTGAGGAGTTGGTGAGTGTTTGTACATATGTGGCCTGATTAGGGCTCTCCAGCAGCATCCTAATAATTTTACTTGCTTGACCTTGTTTAAAGAAAAAAAAAAAAAAAAAAAAAAAACAAACACAAAAAGCCAACCCAAAACAAAACCCCCAAAATAAAACCAACTGTGTTCCAGAAGGTTCAGTAATAGTCTTTCCAGTCCTACTTTTGGTAATGAACCATAGAGTTGGTTGTGGTTCTGTCGCTGTCAGGCTCTGGAGTAATGCTTGTGAAAAAACCCAAATGATTGGAAAAAAGCCTGCTCCAAAACCGTGATCTTTTCTGTGGGAACTACAGGCTGTAACCACTCCCTTAGAATGCACTGGATGGCAGTTGTTTCTGTAGAAGGAAGGCAAATGGATCTACTTCCAAGAAAAGAATAATGCCAGTTGTTTGGTTTAAGTTTAAATAGCCTGTTCCTTTTTGGGAAGGTGGAGTGGGATAGTCAGAAAATGGGTTTCTTTGACCTGTGATGACAAAATATCCATATTGGTGTGATTGATTTTCGCAGATAATACACATGGGCGAGTTGTCAATTTCTGCCTCAGACTGGTACAGCAATATTTTTTCATTGATGTTCCACACTTGCTAACACCTAATCTTTAAGCTTTTAACTGTGTTTTTTCTCTTTTTCTTTTTTCTTTTTTTCTTAATCTGTGTGTGAACACAGTTTGGTGCTTTGAAAACGCACAAAGAATAAATATTGCTTCTTGACATGTTTAACTGTATTTTTTTTAACTTGATTAATTGGATCTTAATGCAAGTGATTGGGCTTTTGATTTTTTTTTTCTTCTTTCTTCACATTGTCAGATTGGAATTTTCCTGACCTTAAGCATTAGGTTGAATTTACAGCTTGGTGAAATGCTCCTGGTCAAGGGTACAAATGGTCTTTAAAAGTACTTTTCATCAGTAGATCTCAATTACTTTGTGATGGTGATAACTCCGCTGACCAAAAGCAGCTGGGTAGTGAAAAATTCTCCCTCTTGAAGTTTGACAAGAAATGAAAAAAGGGGAAGGGATTCTGAAGAATATTTCCAGGGTCCATGAGTCTTCCCTAGTTCAGGGCTGTGGGGGTTTGGGGTTTTTTGCTTGTTTTGTTTTTCCCCCTAGTTCCATTATTTCACTATTGACCGTATGAATTTTGTGGGATATATTGTCTCTTAACTGCAGAGGTAATTAACACCTACAGGTTTGCTATAGTAGTCAATTGGCTAGAATACAAGAAAGGTTTTACGCCTTCGTTTTCAGCATTATTATAACAGGAAATTCTGTGCTCCATTAGTGTAATCTTCGAATCTCTGTTCATGTGAATTCTGGCTACATCTTCTCAGAGCCGTAAGTGCTGCGCTCTGGTTAGGTGGAAATGAAGTGGGATTTAGTGCCTTGCCCAAGCTCCCTCCTGAAGTCTTAAACTTTAAGATCTATTTTCTTTTTACTTTGGTTTGGCTTATAAATGGATATTTTTTTCAAGGGTCTGCAAGAGCACTAGAATTATGCCTGAAACCTTTCAGAAAAGTGACTAAAATGGCATCATTTTCTACTCTGAGGATTTTGTGTTGAGTTCCCTTAACGAAGGGGCCTGGATACCCTTCTGCAGTGAACCACGCTAACTTTAACTCTGCGTAGCAGTATCTAGAGTGCTGGAGTTACGCTTGCTGTTGGCTCGCAGATGGACTCACCAAAGTGGTGGCAGTGGTGATCTTCTCTGAAAAGGGAAGTGCTAAGCTGCCTCTGATTCCAGGTGGAGTTTGCAGAATTGGAGATTGGAAGGAGACTTGGTACGGAATAATGTTTTGAGGAGGAATAAGTGAAAATCAGGTGACTTTCAGATTTCTTTATAGGTTTGAGCTGCATTCTAAGGCAAATGCTCTCAGTGAGGTACATGGATGCCAAGGGAAATGAACAAACTTAGATTTGAGCACCAGTGGTTCTCTTCCCACTATAATATTTTATATAGTGGATTGAGGTTGAGTGCTTGGTATGTAACACATACCTTAAGTGTGGTCTGGTCTGTTGCAGTTACAGCCTTCTAACTCTTCTCAAAATGTGCCTGATGTTTGCTGTCTGTATGAGTACTAAAGATAAGGTTTCTTGTGTGTCTTGCATCCCTCTTAACCGTTCAGAGGGATTCACAGTTTCTGCAAGTGCTACAGTAATGCATGCTTAAATGCATTGATTTTGTTGAAAATTCAGTTGCACTTGTTTATTTTGAGACTGACTTTAAAAAAATACTTGGCAGAACTTTTTTGGTTAAATGTTCTTCTTGGGTTTTGTCTCTTATCAGGTAGTTGGCAAAAAAGGAGAGAGCCACTAGGACGCAAAAGACACTGGAAGGCCTTATCGCAATCAGAGATCTCCACTTTTATCTACAACTCCTGGATAATTGCTTGACCATAACCAGAGACTGTCAATCTGTTCATTTAATGCCATTACCAATAAATCATTGCTTTTGTTGAGATGGAGTTTCCCTAGTGTGTTTCTGTTGTAATCCTCGTACATGTATTTGTAAATAAAATTCATTACTTTTGCCAAGTTTAATTTTGTTATTCTAGTAACTGTGACTCTTCCCTTCTTCCATTTAAACTTCAAAACTCCACTGGCTTATCTTTGGAAACGGAGACATAACATAGCTTGCGCTTGTTCAGAGAGTTTGAAATGTCAAACGTAAGTAAAACATGGATGGCCTTCAGAGAGCATCTAAAGATAAAATCCGAGCTACTTTGTTGTTAGACCGAGTGAAGCCAGGATCATTGTTTGCACAAAATACTGATATTTCTCACATAGAAATAACTTCACCTGTTTGGGAATTTTCCATTTCCCTCCCCACCTCAAAAAGCATAGGAGGAGGAAGTGTGTTTTAAGTTACCATTCCATTAACCCGCAGGTTTGTCACAAACGGCGTGCTGGTGCGAGCTGTTCACGCTGACAGTTCTTGAGTCTTTTGGAAGTGTTTGGCTTTTATTAGAAAATAATGACCTCATTTTCCAGGCAGACTCTAGCAAGCTGTGCAGTTACGGGGATTCAGATGTTTGTGCACCCCACCTTAACGTAGATTCCTTATTTCTCTCATGGGGTGTTTTTTCCTCTCTCTGGATATCTTGATAAGGAAATGTTTAGTGCAGATATTAATTTTACATCTTAATTGGAATTCTTATACTACTTTGGTAAATTTTCTTGGAAGCGTGCCCTAAGTAATTTTAATAAGTGGGGCATTGATCAGCACCATATACATAAAATACCGTATAAATTCCCGGTAAAACTTGCTAAGTGTTTTAATTGGCATAATTAATTTCTTTGTAAAGTTAAATTTGGTACAATTCTAATTACCATAAATCCCAGTAAGGCTTAAATCCTGCCCTAATTGGCATTCCTTCCTTGAACGCAGTAGGGTGGTTCTCTTCTGCCTTGGCAGATGTGTGTGTTAATACCAAGTTAACTTTCTGTTCCCATAAATATTTTTTTCTTAACGGAAAACCGGGGATCGTCTAGAAAAATGGTCTTTCTGGGAGGCACTGTGTCACTGCGCGCTCCAGGGTACTCCTCTCCCTGCGTTACCGTCACTGGCGTGCGATGATGATAACTTGATTTCTTTCATACTTCCTTAATGTTTTGCTTCGGTGGGGGGTGGCAGGCATGTAACGCACTGTATATAGGATATAAATCATTTTTAAATATAATTGAGGGCAATATGAATAACTGTTCCTGTTTATAATTTTGTACACTGATTACCTTTTGGGTTATTGTTTAAGTGCCTCATCTTAAGTATTGCTTACCTCATAATATTTATACCTGAGAGATTTGATAACCTAGTGATTCTCATCTTTGTAAAAGATTAGTCAAATTTATATTGTTTATGAGACTCTTCCGTGATTTCCTTGGTTGCATGATGCGTACCTTCCCTAATGATACTCTGTACATAGATCTAAATAAATGTTTAGAGGTAACTGTCACACGTTTCACTTAATGGAGAATGGGGTCGAATTATGCGCAAGGAGCTAAAAATCACAACCCTGGAGTGATGATGCAGCGCTGTCTGTGAAGTGGCGTTACTGGTATGTGGCGTTCCCAGGAGCGCGGGGATCCCACGTGGATCCCGCAGGATGCGTGCTTGCGGTGCAGCTGCTGGGCACGGGGCTTCTGAGTCTTGTTCTTGATGGGAGAAGCCCTGTTGAGAAGTCGATCTGTTTGATAACTGAGCAGGAGCCCGAAAAGGGGACCGCGATGCTGCTGGTGTTTGATACTGCTGAGGCTTGGTACTGGCCCAAGCTGCCAGTGCTCGCTGTCGTTGGGTTAGATCAGTTCCCTGCTCAGTTCACTGCTTTTTATGTATCCTAAGGCTGGCGCTCGTTCGGGACAGGCGACTGAAATAAGCTGTTGTAGTGTTCAGAACTCTCGCCCAGCTGTGCCACGCGTGTGCAGAATTATTTACGCGCTTTGTTGCGCAAGCAAGGTCCTGTCCCCTTGGTCCCCTTCACCCGCCCGCCCCTTGCTGCTTTGTTTCTGGCAAAGGTTGAACTTTCAGAGAAACGCTGAAAATCTGTGGGTGCGCGTGTATTTTACAGCAAATGTCCTCGTCCGACTGGTAGCTTAAAGAGTAGTTTTGGCTGGCATCTCCTCTCGCTCCCGTCGTGGTGTCAGGCTGGTCGGGAGGTTTGCTCGGTGTCTCTGGATGCCCAAAGGCTCTCTAGTCGTGGGGCTCCCCAGGACTGAGCGTGTTGGCTGGGGTGTGGGGTTGGGGACTGTGTAATAATTACTCTGCAGTGCAATGCCTTAATTAGATGTGCTGAAAAGGCTGGGAAGGGGGACTTGAGTTGGCGGCAGATACTGGGCGCCTTTGGCGTAGGCTTGTCTCTGCTTTATGGTACTTGTGTACTGAGATTGATAAGGATATACTGCCCGAGAGCTGCTGGGCTTCATCAAAAGCCTGCCAGAGAGAGCAAATACGGCACTAGGGAAGTTGTTTATTTTCATGTTTATAGTCCTCAATGTTTTTACTTCTGATAAGAGTTTGAGGTAGTGGAAGACTAACCTCTGAATATCACTTGGCTTCTACACGAATGGAGAAAGCAGAAGAAGCAGTGATGGTTAGAAGCTAAAGCCTGGAAAAGGGCTTGTGGTCGAGGGGGTACATCTTTAATCTGCCCAATTCCTTCCAAAGACCACATGTCCTGCTTCTGTCGTCATTTTGGCTAGCTGAAGATGCTTGTGAGGTTTTGTAGGCAGTAGGAGAGCTAACATGAGACGTCCTCTTAAACGTGGGGAGGGGGAAACCCAGAGTGTGGTCACAGGTGATAAAGAGGCAGGACTGGGTGGACTCTTCCTCCTCCTCCTCCTCCTCAGCTGGGCGTTGCGGGGCTGGAGCCACGGAATGGCTCAGAGGCGGAATGGGTAGGTGAGGAAGCCAGGGCTGCTTCTGCGGACGTGGTGCTTTATTTTAGATATAGTATTTAAAGTACTTTATATGTACAAGGAACGTCAGAGGTAATAAAATGAGAGAAGACTTCCAGCGTCCAAAGGGTTACCAACCCGCAGCAAACCCCACTTTTGAAAAATTATAGGTTTTTTTTATTCTATAACAGCCAGTTTGTAACTGGATTTAGAAGAGAATTTTTGGGATATGCCAACAAAATGCCTAGGTACTGACTGAAATATCGGCACTTTGCATAGGGTAAAATTCACTTGTGTTGGGGACCGTGGGTATTTATCCCTGCATTTAATTCCTAGCCTAGTTTGGCGTGAACTCTAGCGTGTTCTGTGCATCTTAACTATTCATTTCTGAGTTTCTTAAAGATTTTACTCTCTGATGATACCAAATATATCTTTTCCGGTGGCGGAAACATTGAAGGCTCTTTTTTACTTGGGTATTTCTTCATAAAGTGTCTTCCTTCGTGCCGTGCGTTTTTGCATGCACTGAAAATAAAGTGGCTTGTTCTATGTGTAATTCTCAAAACAAGCACTTATTTTAAAGTTCGGGAGAGCATTCCCCTGCTTGATGCCAATGTGTTGCAAAGGTGGTTTGGAATATACAAGTAGGTGTAAATTTATTTGCAATATTTTTTGAAAGTACTTTACTTAACTTGTTTTACTGATGTCAGAATGCTGGTTTTTATCAGAAAGTTGAGGAGGATAGAATAAATAAATACCGAAATTACCTTTCTGAGTATGGAATCTTGCTAAAAACATGTTTAAATTGCGCGGTAAGGTCGTATTTTTTGTAAAGCTGTGTTGACTGGCATTAACCATAGTCCTGCCTTTTGATTATCTTTTGATAATCCTCAAATTTGTGTTGTTTTGGTGTTTTTCTTTGCATCGGGACTGATGTCGAAGCAACCTCTACTTCATTGGCCTTGAATATTGGCAGAATTTTGAGTTTTTCACTTCTTGATTTTTTTTTTTTTTGTTTTTCTTCATTGAAATGCGGGGTGTTGCTGAAGCAAGCCGAGCGAGGGTGCGCCGATAAGGCCCCGCAGCTCTGTTCGAATGTACGTGTCGATGAGATGTTGCTTGAACGCAGCCACCTAAGGGCCGTGGCTGGCTCCGGTGAGACCTTACTGGTTCATGCCTAATTCTGGGCCGATACTGTTTCCCTGAGCTGAAGTGGCTACAGCTTTCTTATAACGGCTGACCTTTTTTAAAGGTTAAAAGACAATTTATTTTTTTTCTTCTTGGAAGTCTGTTTGGAGACGCGGAGTATTCTGCAGAAAACGCTTTCTTTGCAGAAAACCCCGTTTTCCCTGGAGCCCCTTTAGGGACTGGAAGGGGCTCCAAGGCCTCCCCGGAGCCTTCTCTTCTCCAGGCTGAATTCCCCCCAGCCGCCCTCGATCCCGCCGTCCGTGTCGCCGACAGAGGCGACATCCACCGGCCGCGGCCGTGCCGGGGGTGGCGGGTCCCCGCCGGGCGCTGCCGCCCGCCGCCAGCAGGGGGCGCTGCCGGCCCGGCGGAGCGCGCGCGGGGGGCGGGGGACAGGCGTGGGACAAACGGACAGAAAATGGGCAAAACCCGCAAAAACCGGGCAAAAAAGCGGAGGGTGGCGGTGTCGGGGGCCGTCGGGCCGCGGAGGGGGAGCGGGGCGCAGCGCTGAGGTCTCGGCAGTCGCCCTCCCCCTGTTGGAGTTTGGGGCTGGGAAAGAGGAGAAGGGAGAAACCAACCCGCAGCAATTAAAAAAATTAAGTGAGTGCGAAAGGCAGAAGAACCTGCCTCGGTGTGCAGCGGAGTAACTTCAAGGGAAAGTTTAACGAGCCCCCCCCAGCTGTGGCAGAGGGCACAAGGCAGCTGCGTGGGGGACCCCAAAGTGTCCCCTCTCCGTTCCCCAGCTTCTGCGTTCCTGGGAATGTCCCCCTGGAGAGGGGCGCCAGGGGAGGGCGGGTGACTGGCCTAGTGCCCTATGAAGAGTCTGTTTGCATGTATAATTTAAAAAAAAAAAAAAGCTTCATTTGGATTATGGTACACACTAGTTTATGCAAGATGACCAAATTAAAAAAAAAAAAAAAAAAGTTGAAAGTACTCAAAATTAGCACTTCATTCTCAGATTGAAAAATACCATCTGAAGCAGGGTCAGGAGAAGTCAGGAGGTGGCTCGGTGTCCTCTTAGGCTTGTGCTGAGCTCGCGTTCCTCTTGCGTTCGCTTGGAACAGCAGGGCGCTGCAAAGGTTTAGGTGATTAAGTTCAATTAATCACGCTACCTTAAAATATATAACCTGAACCTTGCATGTTCTGGAACCTTGCAGGTGTGAAATTTGCTAGGCAATTTGTTGTGTTTTGCACCAGTTCGGTGTTTCCTTTCCCCACCACCTCCTGTGGCTGGATGTGAATGCTTTAAAAAAAAAAAAAAAAAAAAAAGGACCCGAACCCACCCCATAAAGTGAGCGTGCGGGGGCAATGCTGCTGGGAGCTGCGCAGAAACCAACCTCTGGAACAAGCGCTGGGCTCTGTCCTTGCACTGTGCGCTGAGTGACGCCCGGTGCCGGTCATCGGTGTGCCAGGGTTTGCAGAGAGATTGTCCTTGCCCATCTTCTCCCTGGAAATATTACTCTTGTGTTCTTATGCCAGAATATGGAGTTGGTGGTCGGGCAGATATTTGCCAAAATGATTTTTCCCTGATAAAACGTGTTCTATCTTTTGTCGTTCATTTCCAGAGGGCTGCAGAATTGTGCAGGGACAGAGAAAAATAACCTGATTTCAGTAGCAGAGGGGTTTGGCCATATTTAATTTAGTAGAAAGCTGAGTTTTAATCCAACAGAAGCTATCGCAATTAATCCTTCCCTTGGTGGCCACTTGTCCAGCCTGAGCAACTTGCCCCGAAGTTCTGCGGGTGCCTCCTGCAGCTTGTATGGAAGCGCCGGTGGAGTCGGGAGCCATCGCTGCTGTTAGCCATCAGGTACGGCTCTTCTCAGTGACAATGCGGTTATCAATGCAACTTGATCATTGTTTAATCGGGTCGTGATTAACTGAAGGGTACTATCTGCGATGGATGTGAGCGCATGTGTGCACTGATGCCAAGGCGAGCATGTACACAACCAGCGCCGCAAAAATGCCCTCCATCAGAAATGACGCTATTTAAGATTAAATTTGTAAAACTCAGTCTAGACAATGCACAACTGTAAGAGGATGCACGTTACAGGAGTTTTAAAATGTCGCCCATAGTCCTACGCTGGCTACTAACGGTGCTGAGGAATCTGCAGCTGTCTGTGTTGGATGTGAGCAGAACCAGTCCTCGGAGAGCGGGAAATGGCAGGAACTGCCTCTAACTATTGTGATCTACAAGATTATCCCATTAATCATATTTGTCTCCGGGAGTACCTTAGTTCTAACTCCAAGTGTTGTTTTTCCCTTGGTGCGTCACATGCAGAAAAGGCTCTAATTGAAAACAATGCGGAGCCGAAATCGCGCTGCTGGTAAATGCGTGCTGGGTCCTGGCTGCTGCGGGA
Source organism: Larus michahellis (assembly GCF_964199755.1). Taxonomy (NCBI): domain Eukaryota; kingdom Metazoa; phylum Chordata; class Aves; order Charadriiformes; family Laridae; genus Larus; species Larus michahellis. Next base: position 900,484 of record NC_133930.1, read on the forward strand.
AGCGGGGCGGATGGCACACACTGGCACCCAGCCGCGGGCACCGCCAGCCTCCCTCCACACCTCTAAAACCTTATTTTTCCTTTGAATGTTGCCGGTGTTCTCAGTGTACAGACGGGGCCGACGCTGCTGTTCCCAGAGAGAGAAGGACGCGGTGCAGGAGGGGGAGACGGCAGAGATGCTTTCGGCAGGGCCTGCCTTCTGCGCGGGGGTGAAAACAGTGGGAGATATAGGTAAATCTAGGGAAATCCTCAAAATTCCAGCACCCAGGTAAATCTATGGAAGTCCTCAAAGCTGCGGCGTGCCGAGGGCCAGGACTGCTGTCAGTGAGGGGATGTTGAGTAGCCCCGGCTCTGTTACCCTCGTATTTCCTTTCAGCTGCTGTAGCAGCTACATTTGATCCTGGAAATTTCCTCTCCGTTTGGAGACGTGAGAAGGAGAGTAAATCAAATGTATCTGGTTAAAAGCTTGACTTGTATGATTTTGCATATCTGTGTTGTTTTGAATTAATTCACCTAAAATTCAGAGGTATTTGAACTATGTGTCTCTACTAGGCACTCTGACAAACTGTCTAATTGTTTTTTCAAATGCAGGTCTGTGACTGCCAGAGTGAACCTACAAGAGGATGGATTGCCCAAACCCCAGCTGCTGCTGCAGGACCCTCTGGCAAGACATGTTGGGGGGGAAATAACTTGGCTTTTGTTTACCAGCCGGCGTCTCTGGTTCCAGCAGGCCCCCGCAAGACGGACGGCGTAATCCTGACATCTCCTCCGAAGGAGACAATTCCGATGGCAGGTACCTAACTCGCCCTGGTACCCACGGCAGGGTGGGGAAGATCTCCCCGGGCTCCCAGCAGCGCCTGCCCGGCCCCAGTGCTGCCTGCCGGGGTGTCCCAGGCTGTCCAAGGGATGCTGCCGGGGTTGGCTTTGGAATTCCATCAGAGAAGGGAAAGGTGTTCCTCGCCTTGGTCAAGCAGGAAAACTCTCGGTTGCGGTGGTGTTGCTCCCAGCACTCAAAAATGGAGTTAGAGGTACTCCCTAGAAAGCAATAGGCTGATAAATAATAGGTAACAGTTAAAACCCACGTGCTCTGTTGTATTTGGCCCTGTCTCTTAGCAGACACTGTGTCAGTGCCTCACTCCACACACCGGCCCCTTCCCCTGAAAGGATGTGCTTGTGGGGACGCCTGGCCCCGCCGGGTCCCATCCCAGCGGCTGCTCCTGCTGCCAGCGAGCTCTTCGTCCAGCTCGGCCCAGCATCAGGCCACCTCTGAGACGGGTTCCCAACAAAATGTGGTCAGTGGGGCCGGGCAGGTGCCTGTGTCACTGTGGCACGGCATCTGTCTGTTCTTGGCTGAATCCAGCCAAAAACCACCAAACTCCACAACCTCCTCTTTCTACTGCCACTTCCTATTCCCAAGCCCAAGTTCTTCTAACATAAGTCAGCTTTTCCTTTCCTCAAAATCAGCAAAATGAAAATGAATTTGGTACATACGCGTGAGTCTGTGAAGAGCAGGGTGCTTGCGTGGTGCTGGGACAACAGGTCCCACACGTACTGCCCGACGCAGGGAGCTCTGCTGGGGTGACCCCCTGCAGCTGTTGGGGACCGTACAGGGACAGTTACGGGGAGCTCAGGGCCTCGGGTCGCAAGGAGGAACTGAAGCAAGAGCTGATGGCAATTCTGGTGCAACCTCAATAATCTGCTCCCTTGGATGCGAATGTGGCGCCTGTGTACGTATACGTATATACACGCACACATCTATACCCATGTTTATGTGTGTATAATATAGATAAAAAATAAAAATCCCTATGGTCAAATTACAGAAATATTTTAGAGTTCTAAATAAACCTAAATGCATTCAGTACATAACATGAGCTGGTAATCTTTATCAGACCCTGTTAATCGCAGTTAAGCATTATTTTGGAAGCCTGTGTCTCGGGGCTGCATCAGGTCTGAGTTCTGCCTGAGCCGGAATTCTGCTTCGTCTTGAGGTTCCTGACAGAATATACCGAATGGGTAGGAAAAAACAAGTGTTTTGGAACAGCGACGTGCCCTGTTGGGTCTGCGGGGGTACCTGCCTGCCCCTGCTGCCTGCTGTGTTCTCTTTCTCAGAGCGAAGTGTCCAGCTGGAAAGGCTTCAGCGGTTCAGGAGGGCCTTGGCCATGGCACCTTCAACATCAAACGGGTGGAACGTGGACCCCTTTCCAGGCGTAGGTACGTCTGCAGTACACGGTTAAGGCTGTTGTGTGTCTTTTACCTTGGCGTGTGAACGTGTCTCCTCTTATTTTTCACTCTTTCCCTCTCCTCTAAGTTTTCTATGTCCTTGTTTCTAGAAGCGTTACGTGAAAATGGCAGCAAGGAAGCTTGCTGAAGGGCCTGACATCATGCCGTGACCCACCTGCAGAGCCAGCGGCAGTTCGGACCCTGCAGGTGAGCTCCTGGTCATTCCTGTTTTAACCCGAGTGCCGATACACACAGGTACAGGGGCACATCAAAGAATAATGGGGTCCGCTTTGCACCCTCCATAGAACCCCGCCTTTTACCTCTTGCTCGAGGCTCTCTGTTTCCCCACGGCCTGACGGGAAGCCCTGACTGTGGCTGCTCTGAGCCCCTCCTGTCCCAGCCCCGCGAGTCTCGCTGTGGTAAAAAGCCCCCTCACTTGGGGATGTAAAAGGGTCTGGTGGGGCCCAGAAGCAGGACAGCGGAAGAGGCCTTGGTGTAACTCGAACTGTGCTCGAGTTACAGACCCTGCTCTGCTTCCCTTGCGCTTGCCGTTCCCCACCGCTCTGGTGGGCTTGATGCTCAGGTAGAAGGAGCGGCTGGAGTTCGTCCCGTAGATGTTGCGTGAGCTGCCGGGGTTGGTGGGTCTGGAAGGGATGGGGCCAAGACATGGATTATCTCTGTGTTTCTTGACAGTCCGGCTCTACCGGCAGAGCAGGCTGCCCGCCATAACCAGGTTTTGGCAGTGGGAGTGCGGATTCCCTCAGCGCGGAGAGTCGTGGTCTTGGCTTGCTCTGCTAAGCGTTACCATATTTCTTCCAACTTCCATTTCCTCTGGGCTGAGTTTCAGCTCAGCTTTCTTCCTCCAGATGCTCCTCTCTCACAGACATCTCGTTCCTTGTGACGAAGCTCGTTGAACCAGATGAGAAGACGGTGTGTATTCAAACACCCGTGTCAACTTGGTGGTGCTGGAGATGTAGTCCCAGATCTTGAGAAGGAGGAGGAGCAGGGGACTGCAGTGCTTCACACGTCTCTGGACAGTAAAAATCACCTTCTGTTCCCTGCAGACTGTCAAAAGGAAAGCGAACCGATAGCGAACCATCCCCTTCAGCTGTGTCGTATGTGGAATACGCGTTGAAGATGCCAGGTCAGGTCCCGGTTAGCTCTGGGAGCTGCCTGTCCTCAGCTGGGAGTTCCTCACAGGGTTCAGCAAACGTGATTCAAGGATCCTTCACCCTTCGGCGCGAGCAGCATGGCATGCAACTGGAGAATGCTAAGACACCCGAGTCATGTTATAACATATTAGCGCCGGGCCCTGAACTTTGAGTTCTGGTTAGATGCTCAGTTCCGCTCCACCAGACACACAACTGCCCAAGTTACCGCTTTACCCACATAACGTGAATTTCCCGAGTGCCCGGTCGGCTTTGGGCTCCCTCCCTGGGCTCCCCCCTGCCCCTGAGCTGTTCCCCGGATTCAAAATGCCTGACAGCACTCAGTGCGAAACTGCGAGAGCTCAGACGGATTCAAGGCACTGGTCACGCAAATGGCTAATGTTTGCTATTCTGGACGCTAATTTCATAAAATTAATCTAACGCATCTTGAGGGAAATTAGCGCATGCAGATGCTATCATTTATCACAATTATTTTAAAAGCTCTAATCTAGCACTTCATCGAATTCTTCACATCCACTTGAGTGTCTCTGCCCATGGAAGCGCCGCATCCCATCCCCGGCTGGCTCTGTGGAGGGGTGGTGGGACACCCAAACACAACCCCCGTCGCTCCCCAGGGAGGGGACACCACTGTCCCACAATAAATGGGGAACCTTCTTGCTGTGTACATGCTGTCCCTCTTCTCGGTACGGTGTCGGAGGGACCAGTCGCGCCATCTCTTCATGCCGTAGCGAGCACCTTCAGCACCGCTCTCCTGCAGCTATCAGCTGTGAACACCTGGGCAAGGGAACCCGCTTCTGGTCCCACCACAGTTTTCTAGGCTCCAATGATGCTATCAGTCCAAATCGGGGCAAAAACTGCCCAAATTTCCGATGAATCAACAAACTGAAGGAAAAAAAAATGGAAAGCTATCAAAACATTCCTCGGTGAACCCTGTAGCGCTTAACTTGAATGTTGAGTTCTTCTTTTAGGAGAAAAAAAACAATGAACTAAATATGTCTTAAAAACCTGTTGGTTTGAAAAAGCTGAAATGATCAGGTTTCCCTGAAAGGGGAAAAAAAAAAATAACAAAACCACAACAGATAGGAAACTACTTCTGTTTTGTGACTCTTTCAGTTAAATGGATAAGCTTTTTGCAGTGATTTTCATCTGCAGAATTTGCAGTGAGTTTTTGGCTGCAGTCGGGGTTTTCATCTGCAAAATTTGCAGTGCTTTTGCCTGCGGTGGGGAGGCGGATGGGAGCAGAGAGGGGTGTTGCTGGAGGCCGGAGCAGCCGCGTTGGCCCCGGTGCTCGCGGGGAGGTGGGGGGCAGAGGCTGGGGGCAGCGAGGGGGGATGCCGGGACAGCCACGGGGTCCCTGGACCGGGTTTGGCGATGGCTGGTGATGGCGAGATGCAGTCGCGCTTTGTACTAACTCATCCGTCCTTCTCCCTTGCACGTCTCAGGGCCCGTGGGCTGCGCCGATAGACACTTACCTGGGACGTAACCGGCTCCTCCGACAAGGCTACCAACACCTCAAGGTACAACAGGCCTTTATTGCTGTGGAATGAAATAGAGATGCGATTTCAAATGTCACGTTTTGGATAGTCACTCGGCACTTCTAATAGCATGCATAGACAATAAATTATCGTATGATGTAATTTAATATAATTTTGCTTCCAGTACAGGAGGCAGAGGGGGGAGGAAAGCTATATTCAGAAATGCAATCAAACAGCTTGATTTTTTCAGAGGCACAAGGCACCTGAGAGATCCCGGTGACTCCACATGTTAGCAGAGATTTTCCTCTAGATAAAGAACTCATGGTAATGAGCTGCGAGGCTGAATGGTTAAAACAATTATCCCCAAGAAATTCCCAGAGCTTTTTTCAACAAGTCAGAGCAGTTAAAGCTGGCAGAAAAGAAATCATTTGAACAATTTTTCATTGGAAAATGTACTTCTGATGAAACTGAAATGGTTTACGGGAACATTGCACTCTTCATAAATTTTTCAGTGAAAGAATTTTGAAAGGATTCACAAACAAAATGGAAAACTACTTTTCCAATTGATTTTAGGATTGCATTTTCTACTGCCAGAAAAGAATGTAGAACGGTCAAAATGCTTCATTTCCATGAGGTCCTGTTGATATTTTCAAACTGAGATATTTGGGAGTTTCCATGATGGAAGTATTCTCAATATTTGGATTTTACTGAATCAATGCAAAGCCAAATTCTTCCGTGGAGGAAGAATTCCTCTAAAGGCAAAAATGTCGCTTTTCCGGATGCACTTGGTTATTTCGGTGTCGTGTTGCCTGCCCTTTTCCCACGTGCCGGGTGAGTCTTGGCTTGGTGCTGTGAAGGCTGGCACGAGGTGGTTACTGAGCCCCACTCTGCGAGCGCTCCCGGGAAAATGAAACATTGGCCTTGATAGTCTGATTTTTTATTTAAAAAAAAAAAAATCAGGAAAAACTGGGAAGAACTGCTGTTGCTGCTGTAGGTATCTGTCCGAGGGAGCGCGTAGGTGTGGAGGTAAGGTCAGGCTGGCCAGTGGTCCCACTCTGCCCAGTGGGGCTCCGTTACTGGGTGAGAGCGGTCCCGTACTGGGGAGCAGCAGGTCCAGTTCACTCCTCGGCGCTCCTACTGGATCACCAGGTTTCAGTCCCTTTTGCTGTGGCTTGTGTCAACGTGTTATTTGCGTTACTGACGTGTTACATGTGGAAATGAACGGCTTCTTTTGAATTCGGCGCAAACGTATTGCGTCTAGAAGCAATAATACAAAAAATGAAGGCGAACTGGCTGCTTCCAAGCTGTGTAATTGCAGAACGAGATGCTAATGTTCCTCAAAAACGCAGGCTTTTGCCTAAATGACATGCTTTGTGGGAGTAATTAATTTGTATTTAATTATTATCTAACTTGCGAAGAAATGTTCTGAAGAAGTTGTATCTTCAGCACAAGTCTTTCAACTTTTTTCTTTTAGATAAATTTCCTATTTAGACTCGCAGCATTTTATATTTTGTATGATAACGCCAACAGGAGACTCCTTAGCAAAAGTCACTGCTTACAATTTTTGCCTTTAAGGCTATCTCATAATTATGTATTTAACTAATCAACACTCCAGAACTTCCAGATGCAACAGATACGGGATTTGTGAATGATTTCCCTATATACATCTTAATTTTCTAGCAGCAGCTGTAATTTATGGGATTCCATGCGGAATAGCAGGGCTAATGATGAGCAAATGTGTTTTTAAAGTTGTGCCGGGTGCAAACGCTGGTATATGGCGAAAGGGGTGGAAACAGATGACTTCAGAGCGTCAAAGCTCCCACCTCTTGTCCGTAAATGCTCCCAAATCACGGGTCGGCAAAGCGGAGCTTCGGAGTTGTTCAGAGTGAAACTCCTGTTTTGATGTAGGTGAGGTGGGGCTTACCTGGGCGGGCTTGGGGCCGCCTGTCCATATCGCCGTGGGACGATCCACGTGCGATTGAGCCTGTATTCCTCGGGAAGGTGGCTGGTTTTGGCAATGACGTTCCTGAAAGAGCAGAGGACACCCTTTTTATAATTTATATCTGTAGTTGTACCGGGTTTGGCTGGATAGAGTGTTTTCTTCTGGATTTGTGACCCGAGCGGTGTTGATAACACAAGGGTGTTTTAGCTTTTGCTGAGCGAGGCTTCTGCAGCCCCAAGGTCTTCTCTGCTCCTCACCCCACCCCACCAGCGGGCAGGCCGGGGGGCACAGGGGCAGGGAGGGGACCCAGCCGGGACAGCTGACCCCACTGTCCGAGGGATGTCCCAGGCCACACGGCATCACGCTCGGCAGAGGAAGGCGGGGAAGGAGGAGGAAGGGGACGTTTGGGGCCACGACGCTTGTCTTCCGCAGCCGCCATTAGGCGTGGTGGAGCCCTGCTGTCCTGGGGGGGCCGAACGCCTGCCATGGGAAGGAGAGAAGGAATTCCTCCTTCTGCTGTGCTTGCGCGTGCGGCTTGTGCTTTACCTGTTAAACTGCCGGTGTCTCAACCCACCAGTTTTGGCACTTCTACCGTCTGATTCTCCCCCATCCCGCTGGGGGAGCGAGCGAGTGGCTGGGGGGGCTGCGCTGCCCACCGGGGCTGACCCCCAACAGCTCTCCCAGGTGAGACCTGGGACGTGGCATGGAGACAGAGAAAGGGGAGAAAAGCTCTCCGTAGCGCGTTTGCAGGCAGCGTAAAGCCAGGGGAGGTGCCCGGCCCTGCGCTGGGGTGCACCCATTGCATGGCCAAGGGCTCACCCAGGGACCTCTCCCCAGCCGTGCGCCGGACAACGCTGGTTGTACAACAGGGAAGGCTGGGCAAGGTGGATTTCCAGGATCACTTCTACCTCCGGTGAATATTAGCCACAGAGTTTGTTGGTGCTCATAAAAATCACATTGTTGTATCTACTAAAGAGCATGTGAATGCTTACGTTACAGCTAATTTCTGCTAGAAACGTTTCCAATTTATTTCGTTAAATCGGCTGGGCCTTTCTCGTCAGATACGCTGGTATAAAACCAACATAGCCAAATACAGAACGTGGCAAATATTTAGCGCCTAGTGCAGAGGGAGACTGAGTTTCTTCACTTCCCCTGATGATGATATGGTGATGTGAACTTCCCTGACAGATTTACAGAGGGGTAGGAGTCATCACGCAGGAGCTGCCAAGGAAAGCTGCCTGGTCCTGCGAAGCGAGGGATCCACTGCGGGGAGCGTGCCGAGTGCCCCCGGCTCTGCCCACCTTCCCTTGGGAAATCCCTTCTCTTGATAGAGTCCGTTTTCCTTGGAAATTCTCAGCAGTAGATTCTCACTCGTGAACCCGCAAATCCTCAAAACAAGTGATCTGGACCCACCTGCGCTGTATCGGTTTATAGGTGAGTATCTGTGCATTAAGATATCAGCCTAACGCTCGGAGGCGGTTTGTTTTCACGCGGGAATTCTGTAGGAGTTTTATCTTTGGATTACTCAATCCCACAATTTCCCAAATCTTCCCCTCGGAGCAGATATTCCTGCGGCACGTTCTGCAAATTCTCAGAGTTCAAAACAGCGCTTGGTCTGCGTTAAGGCTCCTGCCATGCTAAACGCTGACCTGTATTGCAAATTATGGAGGCTTTTGTTTTCTTAAATAGCTGGCCGCTGGAGAAACTCAGGTCGGAGCGAGCAGGAGCCGTGTTGGTTTAACTCCAGTAAAGCAGCCATGTGTAACTAATACCGTATTATTAACACGGGGGAAATTTTCAACTTTCAGCATCTCGACAAAAAACCAGACAATGAAAATTGCTCGGTGACTCTTTCTAACCTTTGTAACCTGTATTTTACTCACCGAGAGCACTGCCTCACCACCCCGCCGTCTCAGGCATGAAACAGAGAGATTAGATGTGTACTGTTCACTGGGAAAATGCCTTTTTGTTTTATTTCTTTTGTGAAGTGAACTTTCAGGAAATATTAATTTATTCATTCTCACGTTTATAATCTTTTTGCACTTTCATTTTGCGTGGTTTATATCTTCGTAAGTCTGAAGTCCTGCATGGCGATCCTCGGTATCGACATAAGCGCAGGCATGGGATGATCTGATCATCGCTCAGGTCACCAAAACACAGGCAGGCCTTGTGTCCTGCAAAAAGCGACGTTTAAATGGCCAAATGCGTGCAAAATCGGCCCAACCGTGTGCCTGGCTGTCCCGCCTGGCTCTCCTCCCTGGCCCACCTTGCATGCTGGGCTCGCGTTCCTTAAGAGCACTTCGCACTTACGTGCAAAATTGATGCTTATAAAAGCCTAATGTGTCTGGGCTGCTTCTGGGGCCAGAGAAGGTCGGTAAGTGGGAGCGACACTGTCCCAGTGATGGACAGCCCCTGTCCTAGGGCTGGCAAGGGGCGTGCGACTTTAACGATAGGGAAACTAAGAACTTGTCCGTGAGGGAAAACAAAACCAAGTGCGTTTGGAAAAGGATGGCTTACAACTGAAAAACGGGAGTTTTAATGGGAAGTTTTCATCCTGCTCTATTGAGGACAGAAATGCCGTTCTGTGGAGGGCATTACAGTTACGGCTGTTATTGTACTGCCTCTCTTCTGAGGCATTTGGAAATAATTCTTGGTTATGTTCAATCTTTACACCGTCAAGAAATGATAAGGGTTGTGTTCCTGTCTTGCAAAATTGCGAGCAGTGGCACCTAGACAAGGAAAAATCTAAAAACTTGATACTAAAAACTGGCAGAGAGCAAGAGGAGGAGATGATGTAGCAGGAGGGTTTGCTCTGCACGGCTGCCAGGTCCTCTGCGCATCTTCATTGACTTGGGTGCGGGACCATGCTCCGGCTGTTCCCGTGACCGGGACCACTCTGGACATCTTCCCTGCCGTGCCTTGCCCAGGTGTGCCGCACTGGTGCTCCCCTTCCAGTCCTTCTCTTATTACTCGCCTAAAAGCTGTTGGCATTTCAGATGAGATGGATTTCAAAGGGATATTTGACAGAGGAAAGTGCTTAACCTGGAGAGGTGAGGAGAACTTCAGCAGACGAAGGAGGGGCTGGAGAGAGCAAAAAATAATTATGCGTGAGCACATGTGTGGAGTATTTTCTGAAGTGCTTTAACCTGGGGAGTTTTTTTCCTGAAAGGGATGGTGCTAAATCAAAGAAAAAGGGGAGGATTCATAATTTTGGGATTAATTTGTAGACTGTTTTGAGAGCCGGCAAGATCTATTTGGAGATCTAAAACATGTATTTTATCAGCCCATTTTTCTGAAGAGCTAGACCTTGCTTGCAACTGTAAGTAATCTGTAGTACAACTCCCAGGGAAACACGTTTCATATATCATTTTAGTTCACTGGGTGACTCCAGCTAGTGCCTGGTGCTGAACTACGGTCTTCGCAATCAGGTGATATGTTATTTATAGTCTAAAATAATGAGCCCTAGCTTGGGAAAACACATTCTCTGAAAGCTCCCAGGGCAGGTTCGGCACATATTTTCATGGTGAGTTGTACCTTACATCACCCCGTTTCTTCCCAGACTGCGTTAAGGAGCTATTGGCCTGTCTGACGCTGCTCCTGAAGGGCTTGAATGCGGGAACGTGGCGATGGCCCGTGTCCTGCCAGCCCTGCCTCAGGGAAGCCACTGCCAGCGGCTCCAGCAACAGCCTGGATGGATGATGGAGAGGAGCAAACGCGCGGTGGGACTGCATTGAGAGCGATCGCCCCACGAGAGGTGCGGAGGGGTGGAGGACACGTGGCATGGGACACGGCGTGGTTTGTCCCCAGCAGAAGGACGGCTTCACCGAGCGGCTCAAGTGCTGGCTCAGCGGAGCAAATACAGGCTCCGAGCGCAGGAGCTTGATCCGGTGGCTGGGAATCCATCACAGCCTGGACACGAGGAGTCAATCGCGTCATGAGCAAAGGTAAACTCTATGAAACGGTATCCAGTTCCCTCCGCGAACGGAGGCGCCGGCCATCTGATGCAGAGCAGCCGTTGTGCTTCTTCCTGCAGCAGCTACAGTGCCCGCGCTGCCGCAGGCTGGGACCGCGGTCCTGGCACTGCGGAACTCGGTGCTGCTTCAGCCTCCAACACTTCATCTGTGCTAATACTTTCTCTTTTTTTTTTTTTTTTTAATATGGAACTACTCTTTTTCAAGTTTGTCTTTCTTATGTGCACATGCACACGTTTGGATCAGCTGTATGCGCTGCACACAGATATGCAGGTTGCTTAAAAATTTATTTGATCTAAGAAGTTACTTTTTTTTTTTTTTTTTTTCCCCCTCTGACAAGTTCTCCTGGCTCTGGTTTTCAGTGGTGGAAAAAGCCGGCTCCAGTCCTGGAGAGCTGGGAGAGTGAGACATCTCCGGTGTGCTCCAGAATGGGAAGAAATCGAGACGTCATTTTCAGGCCATGCATCATTCCCTGAAAATAAGCTTGCATATTTTACATAAGAATTGCATAATTACTTTCTACCTCTGCACAAGGCTAGTTCTTTTGCATCTCATAATACCAGGAGTTTTTAATAGACATCTTAAAGACTGCGTTATCTTTGGCAGCATCCTGGCAGCTTGGCACGCAGCGCAAGCTGTAACAATGACACCAGCTCCCTTTCCCCCGCCCCTCCTTAACCACCACATCACCGAGAATACATGAAATTTGGCAGAAGCCAGCGGTTTCCTCCTCTCACCCCCGTCTGTGGGAGGCTGCCGGTGGGGAGGAACAGCGTCGTCCCGGGTGCCCCGTCCCCTGTTTCGAGCAGAGAGGGGTGCGTTTACCTCCGGGACCTGAGAAATGTGCGTGGGGCGGGGGCAAACCAAAGGCTGACCGGGTGCGTATGTGAGCGACGAGCCCAATCGCTGGGGCTCCTTAGGATTTCGTGTGTGTTATTTTGGCCTGCAATTTGCTTTAGCGCGCTCTCTTTCTCGTATTTTTTACGCCATGCTGGAAGCCGCTCCTTGTCTCAGATATGTCCACGTAGCTTGTTTCTAAACCACTTGCAATATTCCCTTAAGGCAGCAGGGGAAAAGGGGGGCTTTCGAACTGGAGTTTATGGGGAAAATCCTTCTCTTGGCAATTTATGTCACTGGCTTTGTCCCCCTGATGTGTAGCGGTGAAGGCCATGGCCGTACCTTGGCAGTGGTTTCATGGGCTGTTGGATTGCCGTAGCTGGTGCTCTACGCAGGGGTGGCTTTTTCTTTGTCCCTTTGCGGGGGCTGGTTTTGGTTATCAGGGTCTGGTGTTGTCCTGGGAACTGCCAATGTTTGTGCAAGCCATCCCAGGCACCGTGACTGCAGGGCGAGCACCCAGGGGATCTGAATACCGCATTAAATAGGATTATTCTAAACACAGAGCCCTACGGGCGCTGGGAAGCGCGGGGACTGTTCTGCTGGGGCGAGCACCGGCTGCCCAAAGCACCGATGGCCAGGCGATGCTCCGGCAGCTCCGTTACAGCTATTTTCTGTTCAACTGCAAGCGGGCCAGAAGACAGAAATATCGCCTTAGTTTCCCCATCAAATATTAAAACTCCCAGATTCTCCTCCTGAAATTTTCCATAGCTCTACAGACTCTTTCTGACCGCTGGTGGTGCCTCTGCAGCACGGGGGTGCAGGTGGTGACCAGCAGCTCATTCGTATGGCCAGGGAGGTTGTGGCCCTCAGAAGCACCTGATGAGGCTTGGGAGGGGAACGGTGTGCTCTGCAGGGACTTCACGGCAGCAGTCGTCTCGCAGAGTGAAGCATTGCAATCATGGAATGGTTTGGGTTGGAAGGGAGCTTAAAGGCCACCCAGTGCCACCCCCTGCCCTGGGCAGGGACACCTCCCACCAGCCCAGGTTGCTCCAAGCCCCGGCCAACCTGGCCTTGAACCCCTCCAGGGATGGGGCAGCCACAGCTTCTCTGGGCACCCTGGGCCAGGGGCTCACCACCCTCACAGCAATTCTTCTTCAGATCTCATCTCAATCTTTCCATTTAAACCCGTTCCCCCTCGTCCTATCACTCCACGTGCCACAGGCGTAGACGTGGGCTCAAAACCTCAAAAACCATCAGAGCAGGCGAAAGGTGTTGTTTTTTTTTTTTTCTACAAAAGTGATTCTTAGAAATCATCAATAGTTTTTAATAATTATTTTTTATTAACGAGTGAGAATAGCTCTCTGAATCACTGAACACAAAAGAAAGAGAGTTTGAGGTGGTGTGCATGTCTGAATCCCTGTTTATCACATTCTAATGTCGATGGGAAAAGGGAGAAAAACGTTGATGGCATTTTTGTGAAATTCCACCCGTTTATGACCATATGAAGTTAAAGCTTTTATACACTTATAAAGAAGCTCCAAAGGGAACAAATATGTTTTTCCCACTGAAGTCTGCTTAAAGCATATAACAAATATGATTGCGCAGCTCAATATTTCATATAAAACAATATGCTCTACCATTTTAATTTTCCCGTACAAAATGGATTTTATATGAATTCGTGTTGCATTATTTTCCGATTCCAACCAAATTAGAACTATACAGATATAAATGATATACATTACATTTATTGTACATAATCTGGGTAAATATGAACTAATTCATCAACCGTACCTCAGCTATCGTACAAATTGCCTTTGTGGCATTTCTGCTTCTATATATAAAGTCTTACAGTCAAAGGATGATTTGCCGCTCTTTGTAACTATTGCAGCATTGGTTTAATTGTGTTTCTAGGTAGGAATTTGCGAGGTGCCCGGTGGAGCCGGCCGCAGCCCGGGGTGCGGGGGCCGCGGGGGGGTGACAGCATCTCGCGGGCGAGCTGCCCGAAGCGGCTGGGGGGGCCAAGCGCCTGGCTGTCATCTCCATCACGCGGAAATTGGTCTTTTGGTGTAATTTTCCTCCAGTAATTAGTCTCTCTGTGATTTTTTTAGGCTTTGTGTCATGGTGTGAATGCAACATGTTCGACAGCATACCTGCCGGGGAAAATATCGTCTGCGATGGGTAAGGAAATATCATTTTTCATGAAAGACATCAGAAAAATTTAATGTGAAACTTCTGAACAGTTGGGGGCACGGTGACTTTCAATGACAGGGAGGACTCTATCCGAGCCAGTCCGTGTGTGATAAACTGCGCTATCCTGCCTCTTCCTTGGCCGTTTGGGCTTTTTTATTCTGCGCAGGGCAGCACGGGCTTCGTTAACACCCGGTCCCGGGTGCAAATGGGCTGGCGGCAGGCAGGAGGCGTTTCACTGCCTCAACCACCTGTAGCTGTAGCAGGCACGCGGGGAAGGGGAGTGAAAAGCTGGGGGAGCAGAAGAGCGCTGCAGGAGCGAAGGGCTCGCTGCCCTGCAGGATTCTGTTGCGGGGTGGGGATGGGAAGAGAGTACTTGACTTCTGTGCAAATAATTGCAGTTCCTTAAATTTAAGCTCGACCATTGCATTGGGTCTTAATATTGTAAGTGAGGTACGTACATATCTTTGGGTTTTGGTTTTTCTTTGGGGTTTTTTTGGTTGTTTTTTTTTGTTTGTTTGTTTGTTTTTTTAATACTGGGGCAATGTTATTGGGAAATGGTCATTTCCGACGGGTGGCAGAGCCGGGAAGGGGATGGGGCTGCTGCCGGAGGGGCTCAGTGGGGGCAGACCCCGTTCTTCGCGCCGAGGAGCGGAGCCAGGCTCCGGGGCTGTCGCCGGCACCGAGTGGGAGCACCAAGGGGCCCGCTCCGGAACAGTGTCCGGGGGCTTTGGCTGGAAGAGCTGTGCAGGGAGGGTATGGAGCCCCTTCCTGGGCTGGAAATCAACTCAGAGCACCGCATCCATCATGCCCAAATTGTTCAGCAACCTCCAGGACAGCGTGAGCAGCAAGGCAGCATCTGTTCCTCCCCACCGGAGCTGCCGTGATGGACTGCCAAGGACGGAGCTCCCTCCTCCCAACTTCCCGCTGTCTGGAAGCCAAGGTAAGATGGAGCCGACATAAAGCAGGGCAGGGGGCGCAGACCCCGCTCCCCGCAAGGAGTCACGGCGCGGTGCAACCCCCGCCGAATCTCTGGGGTCTTCCCTGGCTGTTTGGTGGGGGCTGGGTGAGGGACCGTCCCTCTCGCGCCTCTCCCAGCGCAAACGCCTCCTGAGATAAGGCCTAATACTGCTTTTATACAGGGACGTGCCACTAATAATCTAGGATACTCTTACTTGATTCCGTGGAAGTTAAAATACCATATGTGTTCGGACTTGCAGGATACTATGTTATTTTTAACATCCACACATTTGTAGGAATTGTAACCAAATATGTTTTCCAACAGGAATAAAAGTAGAGGCTTAGGTATTTTATGAACGGCAGCTGTGTCAAGAGCGAATCAATAAAAATCTGTGCACAGTGCTATTAATGCAGGCAGGAATTTCGCCGGCGCTGGGCAGGGTGTCTGGAGCGGGTTAAGGTTAAGGGGGATGTGAAAACTGGAGAGCATCAACTGGACGGTGTCGCTGCAGAGAGCCGTAGGGTCTCCTGGCCACCCGCTGCTGAGGGGAGGCTGGCGAAAGCGCTTTGACTCTGTGGGGAGACACTGGTCTCTGCCAGCGAGGCAGAAAAAAGATGCTCGCCCTTTGCTACCTTTGAATTGCACCTTTTTTCACAATAGTTGGAAGAACTGATATTTTATTTTTTTTACAGTTAGTTTACCTTGGAAATGACTTATATCTGAACCATGTGAAAGGGATGGTGATGCAAATGGCAGTAAATAAATCACGCGGGGCGGGTAGCAGGCAGTGATATTAAGGCTAATAGCAGCGTGGCTGTTGCACCTGCATGCACCACGCTCGTTAGTCGAGTTAGGCGCAAGCATAAAAGAAGATATTATTGTTATTGTTGTTGCTGTTATTATTGTGATGATTACTCCCGTGCCCCGCTGGGGAGCAGAGGTGTGAAGCCCCGGGTGGCAGCTCCACGGGGCGCTTGGAGACCCGCGGGGGGAGAGTCTCTGTGTCCCTGCGTGGCAGGGAGAGCATGGCCCCATCCCTGCGGACCCCCAGCTCTCCCAGAAACAGTGACGGTGGTGGTGGCAGTGGCATTGGCGGTGGCGATGTGGGGCCAGGGCTGCCTTCTGCAAGGGGCAGGGCTGGGTGGGTGCTGGCACAGCTGCTCTCGCGTCTCTTCCCACACTGGACCATCCCAGTCTTTCAGACCTGCCCTGGAGCTCCTTGAAGCCCCGAGCGTCCCAGGCACCCGTGGGGAGCGGTGGGACCCGTGTGCCACCCTGCTGTGGTGTGACCGCACACACGGTGCGTGCTGGCAGCACCTCACCTGCCTGCGGCAGGGTGTCCCCAGCACAGGCAATGCCTCAGTTTACCATGAAGGGCCACCACAAGCCCTCCACTGGGGTCCGGCACACCCCACACCTGCCCCGTCCCCTCTGGCCACCGTGGCCAGTCTTTCCCCCGTGCCTGGGGCCGTCCCACCGGGGTGGGAGCGCGGGGGGCCGGTGCCCGCGCTGCGGGAAATGCCAGCCTGCCCGCGCTTCCCATCGCTAAGCAACGGCGGGTGAGATATATCCCCATTTCTGCTGCTCCCATTTGGCACCTCCCACCATGTTCTTTCATGTGCAGTTGCACAGTGTAGCGGATAAAAAGCCCGTTTTCTATCTTTGGGTGCCAGTGCACATTGTAGCCATCGGCGGGAGGACAGGCAAATCAACTGGCAAAGAGTGAATGATGACATTGGGTGACACTGAGTGACTGCCTGTACCGAGACGCTGCTATTCATCTCGGGGCTGGGTGCTGCCAAGCAAAGTCCAAAAAGTTGTGGGGTTTTTTTTGTTTTTTTTTTTTTCACATCAGAACTTCAAGCTGATCAAAGAAACAAACACTTTTAATGAAACATATGCAAGATACTTAGAAGGAGAAGATTCACAATGCATCTGCTGCGGGACCAGAAGGCTTATCAAAAGTGTGAAGTAGGAGGAGAAAAATTACTAGCGTATGATGCCAGAGAAGATTACAGAAATATTAAGCAGAAGGAATGTAAACACGTATAGCTGGTGATAGCTGGCGCGGGGCTCGCCGTGCACAAAGAGCTGCCGTGCAGTGTGGGGCTGGGGATGCTCTTGCTGGTGCGTGCAAGAGCCAACGTGCAGGGGATGGGGGCCGGTACCCGGGTACCCAACCCTCCCCTCCCAGCCCCGATGGGCTCCGTGGGATCAGGCAGGGCCAGCCACGGCCACATCCACCCTTTGGTGGACAGTCCCCTCCCAGGAGCCCCCCTCTCCTGCCGTCTGGCTCCAGCTCGACGCCGGGACACCAGTGCAGATCTCGCCACGCCGGCCGGTCAGCTGTCCTCAAAGCCCGGGAGCCTTGCAATGGCGATTTGTTGGCATTTTCCTCATGAAACAAAAACTTCAATGTGATATCCATTTTCTTGCAACATATTTTATGGAAAACGTAAATATTGTGAAAAACTGTAATTTCTGTTGATAATAGAGTAGGTTTATTATCAGCAGGAATATCGCGTAATTATTTCTGTCCCACATTCAGGAGTGAGCAGACATATGGCTTTATCTATTTCAGCCACTGGCCAAATTCTGCTCTCCCTTAACCCTTCCAACCTCGGTGAATTCAGCGAGGCTGCGCAATTATAGCTGGCAGCAGGATCTGGCGCTCTTATTTCTTGTTAAATGACTATTTTTTTTCATTTCAGAGCTGCCTTCCTGACCTCCCCCCCACATGCAGGCTGCTACCCTTGCTGTGCACTGTAGTTTTGCTTCTCCCTTTATGGCGCTGGCGGTTGCCTGCAATGGGCTTTTTCTGCCAGTAAGTGCCACCGACGGCTCTGCTGGGGGTGTCCCAGTGGGGGCTCTGCCCCCTCCCCAGCTTCGGGGGAGCCCAGTGAGGGCAGGGGCAGGGCACGGTGCCCTCGGGATGGCAGCTGGGCAGACGGGGCTGCTGTACCACTGCCCGTCTTTGCGTAACCCATGAAGGGCTGGACCAGCAGCGCGTTTACCTCCGTGAGCTCCTCTGGCCCAGCGTGAGCCGGGGGCGAGAGGCAGCAGTGCTGTCCCCAGGCTCCGGGCTTCCCCGATGGTGGTGGCTGCCGTGCGCCGTGATGCTCTGCGTTTCCCTCTGCTGACCTAGCAGCGTGAGAAACCTCATAGGCAGCACTGTCTCTGGGTACTGTCAAATAATCAGCCATCACCGTCCGTCAGCGCTGACTGTCCTGTCTCCGTCACTGTTCTCTCCCATCTCTTTTCCCCACACCCACTCAGGAAAATGTCTGGTTTTCCCTTTGCCTGAGAAAGCCGACACTCCAGTTTCCCTCTTGGCATGGCTCCACAGGCGGATGGGGGACGAGTCGAGGGGACGCGGCAGGTCCCGGCTGCCAGGTCAGTTTTGCCCTGAGGTTACCAGCCACAGAAGACCCACCAGCATATGCCAAGGTGGCCAGGAGGCAGGTTTAATGTATGCTCCTGACCTTTCCGATCCCTCTGCTGAGCTCCGCATCTGCGAGGCTGCCTGGTCGCCCAAGAGGGACGGACGTCCTCTCTCTGCCCTGTTTGGGAGATGAAGCCGCCGCTGCCTCCCCATCTCCCCGACTGGAGAAGAGGAGGAAGAGCAGCAGCCTCTGAAACCAGTGGGCGTCACCACCACTGTCACCTCTTCCTGAAACTGCTGGCAGATGCTGCCTTGCCTTTTGTGGACATGGCTGCCAACAGGGGTAAAGTAGAACAATTTCAGCTGGAAGGGACCTACAAGGATCATCTCGTCCAACTGCCTGACCCCTCCAGGCCCGACCAAAAGTTAAAGCATGTTGTTAAGGCCATTGTCCAAATGCTTCTTCAACACTGCCAGGCGTGGGGCATCCACCACTTCTCCAGGAAGCCTTTTCCAGGGTTTGACCACCCTCTTGGTAAAGAAATGCTTCCTAACGTCCAGTGTGGAAGGTTCAAGACTTCAAGGAAGGTTGCCACGCTGCCGTCCATGGACCACCGGTGGTCCAAGGAGCAGAAACTGGGGCCCTTTCCTCTTATTTCCAAGCAGTTGTTCTGGGTGTGCAACACGGTTGTGAAGAAGCACTTCCAAACTCCGCATTCGGGTAAAGAGCAGCGTCTGCTTCGGAAAAGCTCAAGCATTCCTTTATAAACGCGCTGTTTATTGTGCTTTAGAAATAGCTCTCACGGTGACATGTAAAGCCTGAAGTACTGCGTTCTGCTCAGCACAGTGGTGCTTGTTGGAGAAGGAGCCCTAGCAAAGTCACATTTCTCTGAGGCTTTCAGCATTTGTAAAAGCAAGCTGGAAACAAAAATAAATAGAGACGTGCAAATAAAATTCTTTCCAAAACACCCATGCTCAAGTGGGTTTTTTTTCTACCACTGTTTTTAAAAAAGCATCTGGCAAGCCTTTCTTCAAATTTATTTTAGCTAAATGCAAACAAACAACAACTCTAATAAGCATAGTAGCATATTCATCGACGGTTCTGGCTACGGCTTTTGAAGATAAGGTGAGGAAAAAGTTCTTTAATTTTACTTGCGGAAAAGTATACGGCCACCTTGAAAGGGATTTTAATCTTAGATGGCAAGGAGTGAGAATGCTAGCAGAAGCATCACCTTGTCTGCTTCTCCTCGTGACAGCGGAGCTGCAGGACGAGTCGCAGCCCTGTAGAGCGGGCGCTGCGTTGCTCCGCGCTTCTGGGCTGCTCGGACCTTAGGACGGACACCAGGGTTCACCCTGGTCTAAAGCCAAATTATAAAAGAAAATCACCCCACTAGAGACAACCAACCTCTTCCAGGCTCACACGCTCTCCCACCAGCAAACCCCCTGTGGTTTTTGCTTCTTGATGGATCTGTGTGAAGTAGATTGTGATGTTTAATGGCTACAAACTGTCCCCTTTGCTTCTCTTTCTGAAAGACCCGCCCCGGTGGAAGGGCTGGCCCTGGCTGCGGGATGTTGCCGTCCTCCGGGCAGGAGCGGGTGGGGGGGGGGGCAGGGGTGTCCTGGGGATGGCCAAGGGCAAGGGCCACGGCGCCTGGCTGGGGTTTTCCTCATTTTGGACCGTTTTGGTCCATGGATTCAGAATAGCAGGAGCTTGTGTTTATTGTTGGCAATGTTTGTCAATGAACTCCCACCGAAGTGGCCAGCAGAAATATTCAAGGTTCCTTTTTTTACACTGTTTTCTCTATGCAATGAACATCTCGATTACAGCAGGACTCGTTGTGCCCCTATCCCTGGTCTTAAACTGTTTCGTTTGCATGAACGGGACGACTATATTTTGTTGTTGAAAATTTAGCCTTCAGAAAGGAAATTCAAAAATCCATCAAGTTGAAAAGAGCTGTTGGGCGTAGAATTCTTTTGATCATTGCTCTGCAGGGTCTCT